>NW_008358006.1:8993-9271 GCF_000622305.1 Nannospalax galili | reverse complement strand
TCTAACCAGACCTAATATTCCCTAGGTATTCCAAAGTATTCTTCAAATTGTTTTCCTCCTGCCTCTGAATTCTGTAATTTTATATTTTCTTTCATGGCTGAATATATGGATATTTCTCCTTATTCTGATAACATGTAATCTTCATAAATCACATAATTCAAACATTATTTTAAATATCTTATTTAATGCATGTTAGTATCAGGTTATGGTACAAGTTATTCAGCTCCAGTTATATGTATGATGAAGATATGGTGAAAGAATGGCATAAGAAATATCTA
>NW_008358006.1:6816-8693 GCF_000622305.1 Nannospalax galili | reverse complement strand
TTGGTATCTCTGATGTATGGTAGCGTGTCACCTGCAAACATGGATAATTTGACTTCTTTCACTCTTTGTCTAGCTTTTCTTTCCTTCTCTTGTCTGAAAAAAAGATGATGACAAAATGAAATGAAGTGGGAAGGGGATGTATGGGAAGCGTTCTGACAGGAGCTGGAGGGGGAGGAGTGGGTGGTGAATGTGATAGACAAGCATGGGGGCTGGAGAGATAGCTCAGCTGTTAAGAACACTGACTGTTCTTGCAGAAGACCTGGGTTCAAATCCCAGCGCCCACATGGCAGCTAACAACTGTCTGTAACTCCAGTTCCAGAGGCTCTGACAGCGCTTCTGTCCTCCATGGGTATTGCATGACATGTGGATACACTTATCTACATGCAGGCCTAATATTATAAAGTGAAAATAATAACATTTTTAACAAGACAAGCAGAAGATGACACTGGGCATTCAAGCTGTCTTCTTCTGTTATCATTATTAGTACCTAATATGAAATTATAATAAACTGTATTATATATTTTAGAAACAAAAAACTTTGGGGGAGGACAATTAACATCTTTATTACACTGTGCCTTCTAATATATAGACAGAATATGTCTCTTCATTAATAGCTGCTTGACTAATAGAAGAACTAGTTGTAGAAACATTAGGGTTGTGCTTTGAAGCTGACTTTATGGTGCTTGTATATGTAGGTATTCGTTTTTAGCTGAGAAATAGACTTTATTATAAAGTGCTACTTTCTACTTAACAAAGTTTTGACTCTGCATCTGGAGTTGAAGGATTATTCAATAAATTGTTACAGTACAGTTTCCAGTTTTAAAAAGTGTAGATCAAATTCGATCATCACTCATAATATTTAGCAAAACAAATTTAAAAAAGATGAAAAAAGTTACATTCTTAGGTAAGACTAGTTTATATCTGTACTTTAAACTACTTTCAGATTACAAATGCAATGAAAATACGCAGACAATATATTTGATTATGCAAAAATGGAACAATGGAGCTTATTCTATTTCAACAAAGTTTTTTCAAAAAACAAAGTTCAGGGGCCCTAGAGATGGCTCAGCATTGAGAACACTGGCTGTTCTTGCAGAAGACCCAGGGTTTGAATCCCAGCACCCACATAGCAGCTAACAACCGTCCATATCTCCAGTTCCAAGGGATCTGATAACTTCTTCTGTCCTCTATGGGCATTGCATGATATGGATGCACTTGCATATATGCATGTAATACATGCATACACATAAAATAAAAATAATAAATAAAATATTTTTAAAAAAGAATAAAAATGCCCCACAGACATGATCACAGGTCAGTCCAATGGAGGCAGCTCCCCCAATTGAGGCTCCCTCAACTCAGGTGTGTCACATTGACAACCAAAGTTATTCAGTATATATCACTAGTAGATAAATTAAAGTTTAAATATCCACTGTGTACAAATCAGTATAAGTATCACTACTATGGAATTACTACCTCAGAATAAAGACGTTCCCTCCTATAGGGAAGAGTGAGACCTAATATTTAAGAAGATCACAAAACTCAAAATTCACAAGCCATTTCCCCAAGAATATATTAGCAAGAAGCAATAGGGAGAATCTAACTGTAAAGCATAGCTGACTGCAAGTTAGGCAGGTTATTTCAGTGATACAGCTTTAAAGTGTGACCTTCTGTGGGTTTTTGAGTGATGTACCCTCCTTAGAATTTCCCAACTTTTGCCCATTGTCTAGACTACTGCAAGTACCTGTAATAAATTTGTTGCTTCACCAAGTCAGGCTTGTGTCAAATCATTTCTTTAGTCTACTGTTGGTTCCCTACTTGTTGTAGCAGGAGGCCTCCAAAGATGGTGCCGACCCAGAGCCCTGGGATTCAGCGAG
>NW_008358006.1:3785-6337 GCF_000622305.1 Nannospalax galili | reverse complement strand
TCAGCATCTCCCCCCTCTCGGCTCATCCCGGTGAGTTCACATAAAGGCTGATCCACCCCGAACTCAGAGCCCAGGCTTTGGGTCACCCTGTTGCCTGTCCCAGAGACACCATGTGAGCATATGGCTGGGGGTGTCACTGAGCCCAAGACATTTGGATCTGATACACCTTTGCATGTTGGGGCAGTTTGCATCCGAGTGGCTCACAGTGCTTCTTTGCTTCCTTTGTGCCCTCTTAGTGGTCACCCTTGTCTTCTACTTTTATGGTGAATTTCCCTTCACGAGACCCTCCCACAATGGGCAATTTACCACCACAATGCTGGAACCACAAATGGCAGCACGCAAGGTGCTCCTTAAAACTAGAGGGTTAAAAGTGAAAACAAAAGATATCGAACACTTTTGGGACGAGGCCACTAATTTGGCTCCAAGGGTCTCCCCTGAAAACATGTAGGACCCTGACACGTGGATGCGGGTTCTCTTCCTGGCCCAAAAAATGGAGGTCAGGTCAGGGATCACTCCCCCCCACCCGCATCGTTTGTACCAATCCTCCTAGCCATCATTGCTAGCCTTAAATCCTCCTCTCCTGAGGAGGTCATCTCAGCCCACAACAAACACTGCCAGGAGCATTCTAGTGTAGGTCTGGCTATTACCTTGACCCTGGACCTCCCAGACCCCTCGGACCTGGAGGTGGATGCCGCCTCTACACCCACTTCCAATAAGGAAGGAGCTCCTTTGCCTATATCTCAGGATACTCTCCTAGAGCTACCATCCCCAAAAATTCCCCCACCCCATTACCCGTGGAAGGAGTTACTCTCTCCCCCCCCAGTAACCATCCTACCTCTTCCCCTGCTAACGTGCCCCTCCCTTCTAGACCACCCTCCTTAAAGCCTCACCCGCCTTTGTCCACATTTCCTGTTAACGTTGGCCCTGATGCAGCGCAGCCTCCATGGCTGCCCACCACACTTGCTGACCTCATTCTTATCTACAAGGCAGCTGAGCAATCGGGTCCTGACTCCCCATATTTTGAACAGGTTCTTTGCCAGTGGTCCTTACAGTTACAAACCCACTATGATTGGTATAGCTAACTAAAGGCAATCTTAGAGCCCTCAGTCTTTCTAATATGGCACGAGCCTATGATGATCAGGCTGAAAACCAGGCATGCCTAAATCTCCAATATGGCTTCAACATCACATTGGACATGCTCACGGGAAGTGGACAATATACTGACCCCATCTCCCAGTCTACTATTGGCCTCTATGCCTATTTTCAAAAAGTTTCTGACTTGGCCTTTAAGGCTCTTAAATGTTGCTCCCCCCGTGACCCACAAGTCTTTTTCCATAATTTGTTTCAACAGTCAGGGCAGTCCTTCACGGACTTCCTTACCCATGTCACCGAGGCAGTAGAGCAGAGGGTGGAGTCTGGACCCACCTGAGAGGTCCTTATCAAACAACTAACTCGGGAGGGACTAAACATCCCTACTCCTAATGCTATTGTGCCTGTCCTCAATGATAACATTCACAAATGGGTACTCCTACTAGAGACTTAGACCCTAGGGCAGGCCCTATTGAGGCTTTGACCACCTCCTTGGAGAATCTTTTGTCTCAAGGAAAACCCAATCACTTTGGCACATGGAAAGGCTGCTGGAAATGTGAGGGGCTTAGACACTTTCATAGCCACTGCCCAAGAGGTACAGTCCATCCCAAGACTCGTGGCCCCAAGTGCAATAGAGTGTGCCATTGGGCTAAAGACTGTAGGTCACAGCCTCAACCGGACTCAGCTCCTTTAAACTCCACCTGGGGTGCCCCTCAGCCCCACCCACAAGAGGGGAAACAAGACAGGTATTATGGACTCTCCCAATCCTCAACCATTCCTCACTAATGACCCAGTTCCAAGATGGAACTTCCATAAAGGGCCTAGTAGACACAGGGGCTGATGTCACCATTATGTCAGAAACATAATCCCTTAAATTCCCTCATAGGAAATACCAGCCAGGCACACCAATAAAAGGAGTTGGTGGCACACAAGGTACCAAGCTGGTCACACATCCAGTATATTGGATGGGAACCAGGGCACAGTTACTCCCATACTAGCAGATGTTCCCCATAACTTATGGGGTCAAGGCATCCTAGAAGACATGGGTGCAGCCCTTACCACGGATGACCACACCTTTTATGATGATATCATGCTCTACAATAACTTGGAACTATCAGGGAAAGGACAACACCTTGCCCAACACCCCCAATCCTAATGGCCACTGCCCACCTGGGATCGACTCCAATCTTGGCCCCAAAGCCGATCCCCATCACCTTCCTCTCTAATGATGCCATTTGGGTGGACCAGTGGCCTATAATAGAACCTAAATTATCTGCCCTCAAAATTTGATAGCTGAACAATTGAGGCTTGGCCACATCGAGCCTTCTCTCAGTAAACATAATACCCCAATATTTGTTATTAAAAAGAAATTTGGGAAATACAGACTCCTCCAAGATCTTAGAGCAGTCAATGCCCAGATGGAAAAGATGGGCTCGCTACAAGCGGGCTTACCACACCCACAG
>NW_008358006.1:2244-2968 GCF_000622305.1 Nannospalax galili | reverse complement strand
TATTCGGAAAGGAACCTGACAAAATTATACTGCCTTCCTCTTAAGCATTCCCAAACATTATGGGCAGACTCTCTGGCTTTCCAACTAATGATGTCTGGGTTCACTGGGGAGTTGGATAACCACGCACCCCCAGATAAGCGACTGGCCAGCCTGGCCTGTTTGGAAATCACCACTCAGCCACACACTTACCCCTGTAAAAACCCCTAACCTTAGCCACGCTAGCCTTCTCAGATGCCAATAAGTCCTGTTATGGCGCTTTCATTAAGCACATGGGAAAGGATGACACCTGTTACATACAAGCCAATCCCAGCTCTGTCCAGTTGGGGGAGCTCCTGGCCTTGTTAAAAATCTTCCAAGTCTGCCAGACTGAGCCACTCGATATCTTCTCCAACAGCCAGTATGCGGTTCAGGCCCTCAGATGTTTTCCCTTTGTTCGAGTAAAAGGCCACAAGGATCCCATCACTAGAACGATGAGAGCTCTCCAGATTATCTTAGATATCAGACAATGGCCCTGGCATATCGCCCATATTAGATTACACACCAAGCTCCCTGGGATCTTGGCCAAGGGAAATGACAAAGTAGATAAACTTATTATGTCTGTAGAGATTCCTCTACTAGAACAAGCCAGAGCCTTACACCAACAATTTCACCTTTCTCCTCACAGTCCACACCACATTCTACGCAACCTACCCATCTCTCAATGCAAACATCTGAGCAGATCTTG
>NW_008358006.1:0-756 GCF_000622305.1 Nannospalax galili | reverse complement strand
TGGGGGCATCCCGAGGCGGAGCTGCCTACAGGCTCTCACTGGACAGACAATTTTAAAGAAAAAGGGTAGAAATGTAGCAGGAGGCCTCCAAAGATGGCATGGACTCAGAGCCCTTGGATTCAGCAAGAATTCCCTTCACTTCTTGGTCTGCAAATAGCCCGCGAAAAGGAGCCCACACCTCCATACCTTGCTCACGAGCCCAGTGACTGCTGACATACTGCGTGGCATGGAGCAATCAGAAAACAATACGCTGACTAAAGGGACTTGGGGGCAGAGAAATACGGTGTGCCCCTTCCTGCATTAAATGAGCCTGCAACACCTCACCTAGTGCTTGCTTTTACCTGACTCCTGGAGTCTGTGTGCTGTGGCTCCGTGCCTCTTGCCCCCCCTAATCAGCAGGGGACCCAATCCAGGTTAGGGTCTTCACAGTTGGCCTGTAGAACCCACAACAATCTTAGTGAACAAAAATATAATTCATGGAGAAGCATCTTCTTTGAACTCATTCATGTTTCTAAAGATCATTGAGGGCACATACTGCAATATAATTAAAAACTGCCTTATAAATGGAGAAAAACTGGAAGAATTCCCATTAAAATCAGGAATGAGACAGGGATTTCCATTGAAAAGTCAAATTGTCTCTAGTTGTAGACAATAAAATATTATACATAAGAGATCCCCAAAACTTCACTAAGAAAATGTTAGAAATGATTAATACTTTCAATAAAGTGGCAGGATACAAAATCAACTTACAAAAAT
>NW_008358005.1:0-2724 GCF_000622305.1 Nannospalax galili | reverse complement strand
TGTTGCTAACAGGCCCAAGGACATTTTGACTTTTAGCCAAGAAACTTGCTATATTTATTTGGGATCTTTTTAGCCTAATTGCTTAGCTAATTCCTACCTCCTATTTGTATCACAACATCCTCTGAAGGGGTTGCTCAAATTGCCAGTAAGGATTTTGGAAGCAGACCGCTCTGGATTCTTCCATGCTGAACAGGGTAAGGCAATTGGAGCACCTCCTTAGTGGGTCTATCTGAAAGATTCCCAAATTACATAATTCTTATCTCTAATGGGAAAAGAAAGTCCATGAATCATGAATAGGAGATGTGAAAGAGAAGTAAAGGCAAGAGTAATTAGCATTACAAGTTCTAGACAAGGAAATAGAAAATAAGTCAGAACAGGGCAAATTTCAAATATTCATATGAGAGTCCATTCAAATTTGTTGACAAGGACTTCCAAAAGCATTCCTCTATTGGGTTCCTCCTGATTTTTCTTTGACTGCCAAGGCTGAAAATTTAGGCTTTGCTTTTGAGTATTTTGATAGCTGTTTGAGTGGTTAGAATCAGTGTCAATTCCCTCTCGAAAGCTTCTAGATAGGGGGAGAAAACAAATTTATCCATCATTTTAGAACAATAGCTGATTGTCTCCCTTAGCTACAGGTGGGCACTACAGTATTGGAGAGCAAGATTTGAAGGAAGTCTTATATCTGAGCAGCACTTTCTGGGTAGGAACAAAATCATCAATGAGAAATAATTGTCTAAATAACATTTTCTATAGTCTTAAACCTAATCTCTGGGAAGTGTAATCCACTGAACTCTTAAGGAAATATACTGATGACTTTACTCTTTGGTTATACTTTCCTTTTGGGTGCTTAAGACCATATAGTTGGCCCAAATAAATCAATTTATTTTTACACTTAGGATCATTTGAGGATCTGTTTTTCAGGGGCCACATGGGCCTAGGAGGAGCTCCTGGCTTCTTTCTTCTACCAGTTCCATCTATGTAAAGATAAGTCAAAGGTCCTTCTCAACCATGTCTGGCTTCACTTGGAAGCATGAATGAGATGTTTCCTCTGAGTTGTGGACTGGACACTGGCTCAAGTCCATCTCGTGGGGTCTCCATGTCCTCTGTGGACAAGAGGACAGGCAACTCAACACAATTATGGGAAATTTTGAGAGATGTTCCATGGTCCCCTGGAACATAGTCGATTTTGGAGGGCAAGGGGCAAAAACTGCCCTTTAAGTACCTCTGACCCAGATTAGTATAGGCCTCAAAGTATGAATGTTAAACATCCAATAAGGTTAATTCTACCAGTCTGGTACTTTAAATTATGTGCTATGTAGATAAGGCATGTGTAAAAAAACAAATATTCTCAGATAAACATTGACTAGATGTATATTTTGTTCCTTAAACTAGTTGACTAAACTATGACCATAGAAATTTTAAGATTATGTGTATGATATTTTTGTCTCATCCTTTATATTTCATAACAAACCTAAACAGACCTTCATTACTTGCTTATTTTTTTCTATTTTGGAAAATATCTCCATTCCCATATCATTTTAAGATCTTTTGCATTCTCATTTCATCTTTTTAAATAATTATGAGACATAATAACATTTACAAATAAATTTTCCATCTGTCGTGAGACTTTTTTACTGGGGATGCTAAGCAATGCTTATTCCCTTTTAAGGTTCTAGTGTCAAGCCAATGGTTGATTAATGTGTTAGGGCCAATGGTTGATTAAAGTTTTACTGGGGAACCAATGAATTTATTGAGCTTTTTCCAGCATGGGTCATGCCTACTCTTTCTAGTCCTTCCCAGCTTGTATATTTTAGCCCTCTCCAAATTCAGGAAGCCACGTGTGATTACAGCCAAATTACATAGTGTTGGCTGGGAAGAGTGGCTGGATAATCCTGTGAAGGTCCAATGACCCTGCTTGGCCTTCATTTAATGAATGAGCACAACCATCAACAAGACTAATTTTGATGTTTAGCAATCAGGTTCAGCTGAAGTCGTGATGACGGTAGTTATTTCATGCAGAAGGGACTGCTGCATAGATAGCATCACCTTATTAAAAGGACCTGGAATTTAAAAGGATTTGGTGCTAGGATCCACATGTGAGGGAGAACATAAGTCATATGTTTTTCTAAGTCTGTTACTTTACTTCGTATAACAGCTTCTAGATCCATCCATTTACCTGCAAATGTCATTATTTCATCTTTCTTCACTGCTGAATAAAACTGCACTGTGTAAATATACCACATTTTTGTTAACCATTATCAGTTGAGGGGCACTTAGGTTGCTTCCATTTCTTAGCTACTGTGAAAAAGAGCAGCAACAAACATGGCTGTACAAGTGTCTCTACAATAGGATGAGTCCTTAGAGCATATGCCAAGGAGTGGTATAACCAGGTCATATGGTAGGTTCATTTCTAGTTTTTTATGAGTTCTCCACACTGTTTTCCGTAGAGGTTGCATTAGTTTGCAATCCCACCAGCAGTGAATGATCATTCCTCTTTCTCCACATGCTTGCCAGCATTTGGTATCATTTGCCCCTCCCTTTAGCAGAGAATGCAGCCTGGACCTATAAGTTTTAGGCTCACCTCACCCTAGGGCCTGGCATCCTGGTTTCCTACACTAATGATGTTGAACACTTTTTGAGATGTTTCTTAGCCATATTTATTTCTTCCTTATTTAACACTGTTTAGATCTTGAGCCCATCTTTTCATTGGGTCATTTGGTTTCT
>NW_008358004.1:0-213 GCF_000622305.1 Nannospalax galili | reverse complement strand
AAGATACTTGCAAACCACATACAGACACACATTAAAAAGATCATCCACCATTATCAAGTCAGCTTTATGCCAGAGATGCAGGGATGGTTCAATCTACGTAAGTCAATAAATGTCATAAATCATATAAATGGATTCAAAGACAAGAACCACATGGTCATCTGAATTTATGTTCAAAGTCCTAGAGAGTATTGGACTGGAGGGAACATACCTCAA
>NW_008358003.1:15960-16861 GCF_000622305.1 Nannospalax galili | reverse complement strand
GGGAGGAATTAAATATTAAGAGTTGGACAGGTAGCTTGGGGTCATATCTAGCTAGTGATGTCTTTTGAAAGTGACTATTAATTACTTGGAGAGCTCGTTTTGCATCTGGGTTTAGATACCTTCTGGAGGCTGGGTTTTTGTCTCCCTTTAGGAGATCAAAGAGTGGCTATAATTGACTTGTGGGGATGAGAAGCCATGGCCTTAGCCAATTAATATTACCTAAAAAACTTTTAAGTGAGTTAAGTGTGAGTGGATGGGGAACTTCTAGGAGAGGTTTGAGGGGCCTAACAGCAGTGGGTGTTATTCCCTAGGAAGGTAATGGGGGGGACTGACTGTATTTTATTTGTTGCAATTACAAAACCTTTTGCCTTTAGGGTGTTTATCATGGCGTCTTTTAGGTCTTCTAGGGAGGAATCCTCATCTTGCCAGACTAAGAGGTCATCCATATAATGTAAACATGCAGCCCCTTTTTTAATAGGGGTGCCAGTGCATTGGCAACAGCCTCCTGGCATATCGTAGGACTATTTGCTATGCCTTGTGGCAGAACTTGCCATTCATATCGATCTGCTGGACCAGAATTGTTAATTTTTGGAACTCAGAAGGCAAAATGTTGGCAATCATTTTTGTGCAAACGGATGGAGAAAAAGCAGTCTTTTATATCTAGGACTAACAGGGGAGTATTAAGGGGGATGGCAGAGACGATGGGTAGGCTTCTTTGAGGTGATCCCCATATTTTCATGGTTTTATTTATGGCTCTAAGGTCCTGCAACAGTCTCCATGCCCCTGTCTTTTTCTTTATTACAAAGACTGGGGTGTTCCATGGGCTCCTGGAGGGCCTAATGTGACCCAGCTGTAGCTGTTCTTTCACAAGTTGTTGTAAAATGAGTAATTTCTCCCTGGG
>NW_008358003.1:12831-14441 GCF_000622305.1 Nannospalax galili | reverse complement strand
TACCTCTGGATCAGATATGTCTGAGGATATGATCCAGGGTGCAAACCAATACACCTCATTCCAAAATTTTAAGCTTTCCTCTTTTGAAATCTTAAGCCCTCTGGATTTGAGCAGAGTCTTAAGAGAACGATTCTGACGTTTTCTCTGTCTTGATACAGAGTTTCCCTTTGCAAGGGGAAGATGTTTATTATTATTATTTTTTATTTTTTTGTTTGTTTTAGATGTTTTTACAGCAGTCGGACACTAGAACCTCTTGTATTTCTGTGAGTTTGGGTAGATTTATAAACATTCAAAAATATAACTAGAGTTTAGAACTTCTCACAATGTTTCTAAAAACCATTTGGGATGAATGAACAACTCTTGTCATTTATGTATGTGGAATCTCTACCAGAATGTCAAATTTCCCAAAACCAGCAATCAAATTTGTGAGAAAAAAATTCTAAAAATAAGCAACCTCATGACTGCTAATGTTTTTTTGTTGTTGTTGTTTGAGACAGGGTATCCCTGTAGCCTCAGCTGGCCTGGATCTCACTATGTAGACCAGGCTGGCCTTGATCTCACAAAGATCCACCTGCCTTAACCTCCTGAGTGCCTGGATTAAAGGGGTGCACCACCACACCTGGCCCTGCTAATGTTTTTTAAAATTATTTATCAGTTTCTGTATATGTGTGTGCATATGTGTGTAGATGTGTGCAGTTGTATGAGGGTGTTGGATTCCATACAACTGGAGTTACAGGCAGTTTTGAACCACCAGACATGGTTTCTGGGAGCCTAACTTCAGACCTCTGTAAGATCAACAAGCAGTCTTCAGTACTGAGCCATCTCTCCAGCCCATTTTATATTATGAATATTCTGTTGAAATTCTTGAGATTTATGTCTGTATCTTAGGGAATTCCAGAAGGACACTCTTCACAGGCACTAACACTGGGCTCTCAGTTTTGGGTCCATTTGTTGGAACATCTATGATTTCTGGCTTTTTAATGGTCCCAGTCAGTTTATCATTCTGTAAGCTGTCAAGATATCGCTAGTGGGCCTCATTTTCAAATCCTGACCTATCATACTTTTCATTTAGTTTAGGAGCAGTATCCCACACCATGTCCTTCCTTGAATAAAAATGAGGCAACCCAGGAGCCAATTTAAGAATTCCAATATTGTTCCTTTCAAAAGAAAATTTGCTTGAAATCATTTCAAAGTTATGTTAATCTGAAACAGTGTTACAAATATTCTGGGTCCCTGAATGTATCCTGGTCCTGAGATTCCCTAATTCTTATCTTTTCAAAAAATAATTTTTGTACCCATCAAAACTTTCTGCCTACCTGGAGTGCAGTCCTCCAGGTCATGAGCACATATGAATGAATTGAAGAAATCAACATGGATTGAAGCATTATGATTCAACCCACAGAAAAGGTTGTGTAGTTACACATCTGCAGCTGATGTATTAAAATGCATCTTAGTTTTCATTTCATTTTGGTACAGTATTATTTCTCTGCCACTCTTTGGACATTCTCCCAAAAGACATATTGCACAAGAACAGTTGAGCCCCTGCCCCGTAGGTTCTGTTTATGGCTTAATCTTGAACAGAGTCTTCCTGCAAAACAGAGCTTTGAATA
>NW_008358003.1:10729-12295 GCF_000622305.1 Nannospalax galili | reverse complement strand
TTGCTGTTGTCTGTTGTGATGTTTCCCCTTTCATTTCTGATTTTTATTTGGAGCTGCTCTTTCTTTTGGTTACCTGGGTTACAGCGTGGGCTCATTTCCAGGTCTATTTCTCTCTTCTCATCTGCAGCACCGCTTCCCACTCAGGAGGCAGAGTTCCAGCCGCAACAACTCCTCTCTCAAACAACTGTGACAAAATAAATCCTATCCCTAGACAATAAGGAGCATAAATAATGCAATATCCATCTCACAAAAAAGTTATAGAAGACCATGATCAGGATGTAGCATTGTGTTAATGATATAGACAGAGGATAAAATAACAGCCATAAGAAAGCAGAAGAGAATATAAGGCTCCCATTATGAGATGATATGTATTAAAATTCAGGAGATTCTTTCAACACAGTTATAGGATTCAAGGAACTATGTCACGTGAGACAGAAATCATATTCTGGGCATATACCCCAAATTTAAAAAGACAATTCTACAGGAATCCTGAATATTTATATTAACCTAGGTATAATTCACAGTAGCCTAATTATGGAACTAGACCAGATGCCTGTCAACAGATGAATGAATAAAGAGATTGTAGAATATATGTCCAATGGTGTTTCATAAACAACAATGAAGTGGCAGCTGGAGAGATTGCTCAGCACTTAAGAGCACTGACTGCTTTTGTGATGGACCCAGGTTCAATTTCCAGAACCCATATGGTAGCAAACAGCCATCCATAGCTCCTGTTCAGGGGAATCCAACTCCTTCTGACTGCCATGGGCATTATGTGACATTTGTGCCCTTAAATACTTACAGGAGATAAACTCATATACATACATGTATGAAGTCCCCTCCAGATTCATCAACAAGCTGGATATATTGGCATAGTCCAAATTGTATTTATTGGCAGCTACTAAATCATCGATCTAAGAGACATATAAAGAGGTGTGTTTGAATATAAATACAATAAGTAGATATTATCTTGCAAAAATAGCCTCAAGAATCATGAAGGCCAATGCTGAAATAGAATTAAACAATCAATCAACATAATAGCCTATAATCACGAGATGAAAAGCAAAGCACAGTCCTTCAGAAATTACATGTACTTATTAATTTTGTGTGTCTGTGTGTGCACCCACATGCACACATGTCACAACCAGCATGTGGAAGTCAGAAGACAGCTGGTGAGAGTTGAGTTTTTCCTTGCTCCATGTAGTTCCTGGGGATGAAACTCAGGTCATCAACCTTGGTGGCTGGCACCTGCCTTGCAATCTTGCCAGCCTTTTGTAACATTTCATTCAGTTAAAGAAAGCACAGAGAGTTCTTAAATTCTTTCCGATCTCTAATAGTAGCAATAAACAAATTTTCTCAGAGAATTTGCTTATTTGTGGAATTTGTTCTACAAATCCTTAAAGATGCAAATTATGGCACATGCTGAAAACATTAGGGATTCTTAGAATGAAAGACCCAAGGCATTCATCTACTATTTAACTATAAATAGTAAATAGAAATTGTTGGACTGGGAGTGTAAAAAGAGTGTAAAACTTGTTAGCAAGTAGCCCAACCCAGTGAGCCATA
>NW_008358003.1:8034-9507 GCF_000622305.1 Nannospalax galili | reverse complement strand
TTCTAAACATTTCCATTGTGTGTTTTTCAGTGTACATGCTGTATCCCTTTTTTCATTTATATTGTAAAGAGTTACTTTTCTATAATTTATTTATGGAATCTTTAGAGATTCAACATGGAGCACTACCAGGCATTTATATATTTGTGATGCTGTAAATCTCAACATTTAAAATTTCATTCAGGAATGTCCCAAGAAAGATTTAACCATTCTTTTGTGGGGTTTGGTTGCATTCAGGTAAAAGTGTGTTCAATTATTAATCCACTATTTAACTTGATTTTATGTTTATACAATATTATCATTCTTTTTTCAATTATATTGTAAAGAGTTACTTTTCTATAATTTATTTATGGAATCTTTAGAGATTCAACATGGAGTACTACCAGGCATTTATATATTTGTGATGCTGTAAATCTCAACATTTAAAATTTCATTCAGGAATGTCCCAAGAAAGATTTAACCATTCTTTTGTGGGGTTTGGTTGCATTCAGGTAAAAATGTGTTCAATTATTAATCCACTATTTAACTTGATTTTATGTTTATACAATATTATCATTGGAAAACAATACCAGTGATATTTCTTGCTTTCAAATACAATTTTGCTTTTACTTATTTATCAGGCAGTAGAGCTAGGGTCTCATAGAAGTGGTCACATGGTTGCTCTTGTCTCATTCTATTTGTTAATACTGAAACATAAAATGTGGTGCTTGTTTTAGGATTCTGTAAACCCAGCTTCCTTCTACTTTTAATATTTGTTTCTGTTGGAACTGGTGAGCTAACTCAACAGTTAAAGAGCCCTGTCTGCATTTTCAGAGGACCCAGGTTTGTTTCCCATCACACAAATGGGTTGGTACACATCCTTAACTCAAGTTCCAGGAGATCTGATGCCCTCCACTGTCCTCTGCTGGCATTGCATGACACAGGTACACTTACATACATACAGGGAAAACACTCATACACATAAAATACAAATGTAAACAAGATTTGTTACTGGTTCCCATCTCCTCTCCTTGGGTCTTGGCCCCTTCTTCCAAGGCTGCAGGAGAGCTCCTGTCTAGCTGGGATGAGTTACCCAAATCTTGCCATGCCTATCCCCCTCCTTTGGGATCATCTTTAGTCCCTTCCACTGTCCCTGAGGTCAAGCTTTCTTTGCCAACTAGTAAGAAGGCTATTCTGCTCACATATGCTCTCCTTGGGCCTTGGGCCTGTCCTGCTAAGACAGCCAGAGAGAATGTGACTAGCTCAGATAGCCAGATCTTGTCATGCAGGATCACCATTCCCCTGCTTTGTGACCAGCACCAGGTTCTGTACAGCAAAAGAAACAAGAAAGTGAAGAGAAAACCCAGAGAGTGGTAAAAAATCTTCACCAGTGAAGCATCTGACAGAGGTTTAATATCCAGAGTATATAAAGAACTCAAAAAAACAGAGAACCAAGACAAGAAGTAACCCAATTAAAAGATGGGCTAAGGAGCTGAA
>NW_008358003.1:5610-7448 GCF_000622305.1 Nannospalax galili | reverse complement strand
TGGAGGCCAGAAGAGGGCATCAGATTCCCCTGGAACTGGAGTTAAGGATGCTTCGTAGCTGCCATGTGGGTGCTGGGAATCGAACTCAGGGCCTCTGCAAGAGCAGTCAGTCCTCTTAACCACTGAATCATCTCTCCAGCCCCACATTTGGCACTTTCATATGTATGTTCCATATGCATAAATAATGCACTAAGCAACATTAATTTCCACAAATTTATGGTTTAAGAAATGCACCTCTCAGTGCAACATGGGCATGGAAAAGAAACAACCAAGTCTATAATTGAAAATATTTCCTTGCTCTTTTAAAAAAGTATTTTTCTTTTAGTATTTTTAATAGTGTGTATTGTGTTTGTGTGGGGGTATGTGCACATGAGTACTGGTGCTTTCAGGTGCCAGAGGTGATTCTGAGCCACCTGACATGGTTGCCTGGAACTGAAATCATGTCCTCTACAAGAACAGTAAGTGCTCTTAACCACTGAGCCATCTCTCCAGCCTCTCTTACTCCAGAGAGCTGAAATTAAAACTACCGGGCCAAGAGAGATGGCTCAGGAGGTAAGAGCACTGGCTGTTCTTGCAGAAGACCTCGGTTAGAAACCCAACACACACATGGCGGGTAACAACCCTCTGTAACTCCAGTTCCAGGGGAGCTGACGCCCTTTTCTGTCCTCTGTGGGCATTGCATGATATCGGTGCACTTACATGCAGGCAATAGACGCATACATATAACATAAAAATAATGAAATATTTGTTAAAAACCAACTTCAGAGGCAAATATGTATGTGTATATGCATATATATTCACTTGTATATATATATTTTTGAGACAGGTTTTCCCTGTAGCCCCAGCTGACCTGGAACTTACTATGTAGATGAGGCTGGTCTTGAACTCATAGAGATCTGCCGGCCTCTGTCTCCCAAATGCTGGCATTAAAGGCTTGCACCACCAAGCCAAGTGACACAAAAATTTTTATTAATTTTTAATTTGCATAAAGTGGGTTTGCAAACATAATTCATTTTATAACAACAGGCATATGGTACTCAGGAATTTGAAGTGAGCTTGAGTTATCTAGTGTTTCAGAACATCCTCAGGTAAATAGCAAAATGAAATAAAGAAATTTATTTATTCTAAAAAAATAATATTGGTATCCATACCTGGCAATACCATTAATAGAAGCAAATTTTATAAGCCACACGCAATGACAATGAAATATCACTAAGCCAAAAGTAATAGGAACCTGTGTTTACAGATTCCTAAAGCAAACCCTACATGTTGTAGTTCACTGTGGAAAACAAGAATGAGACAAAAGCATTCCATGCTGTTATCTCTACGAGACCCTGTGCTAGAGGTGCTGACCAATGCATCACAGCAAAGTAAACAAGAATAAAGTTTTATTTGAAAGAAATATGACTGGTATTATTTTCTAATGATAATGCTGTATAAACATAAAATCCTGATAAATTAATGAATTAATAATTCAAGGTCATGATACCTGAATACGAAACCTTTGAGATCACTACTCCAGGAAGAAGGATGAAGCAGTTGCTGGTATCAGAGACACCTCACTTCACCATCCCCATTTGCACTTCATCCAACTCACTCTCTGTGGCATTTGGATGGGAATTTCTCCCCGTTTTATGACACACATGCTCACTCAGAACATGGCCACAACATTATTGCATGCAACAAGGGCTCACTCATTCCCTTCTTCTATGTCCTGGGATACCTGGGCTCTTTCACTCTGGTGAGCATCACTGTGACTTACGTGGCCTGACATATTTAATGAAGTCAAGCTTCTGACCAGTGTAGTTTACATTGAATAGAAAATGTAATTCTGATGA
>NW_008358003.1:4822-5486 GCF_000622305.1 Nannospalax galili | reverse complement strand
CTATATGCTTCTTGAATTTGTATGGATATGCCTTTCCTTAATTTGGGGGAATTTTCTTCTATAATCCTGTTGAAGGTCTGGTCAATACTATTTACCTGAGATTCTTCTTCTTCTATGCCTATGACACATGGTGTCCCACATTTTCTGTATATTAAATTCCTATTTTAATTTTTTTCATATTCTTTGCTTGAGCAGTCCAATTCTTCAACTTTATCGTCCAGTCTTGATATTACATTTTCCATTTCATTTATTCTATTGGTGAGGCTTTCTTCTCTTACTTCAAACTGGCTTATTGAGTTTTTCACTTCCTTCTTCATTTCAGCCTGAATTTTCTTCAGTTTCTATCTCCTTTGTGAATTGTCAGAAGTTTATCCCTATCTTCTTTAGTTCTTCCATTTATTTGTGTGTTCTTTAAATTCATTCAATTGTTTGATCATGTTTATGATTGTCCTTTGAAATTCTGTGTCCTGGATTATCTATCTCTAGGGGGTTCTCATTGTGGAACTCTTCTACAGGACTGGTGAGTTTCGGTGGAAAGATTATTTTGGTTTTTCATGTTTTTGTTTTGATTTTGGCATGTGGATTTCTTTTGTTGTTTGTGACTCTGGTATGAACAAAGCCTTCCTTTGTTGCATTGATGTTTGATTTTGTTTGTATTATTGAC
>NW_008358003.1:0-4589 GCF_000622305.1 Nannospalax galili | reverse complement strand
ATGGCACAAGTACCAGCTCTTCCTTTTGTCATTTTACCAATTTGATTCTGTTTCCCTTTGACTTTGGAACACCAGAACACTAACGGAGCTCCTGGTGGAAAATAATGTCTTGGCCACTACTTTGATGTGAATGCTCCCAATATAGTTTCATTAAGGTTTTTGATCTCCCAATGCATGAAGATTGTACAACAACTGTGTGGTTTAGAATGTTGCTAGCACCTTATCCTGTCCAGTCAAGCCTTTTTTACCACATGTCCCTTCAGTGCAAGTCCATCCACTGGAGTCTAGTCTCTCCCTTAAAGTCTCTCCTCTTCCTCACCCTGTAGTAATCAATTGCCAGTAGTTCTTTGGCTAGCATTGGGGGTCTGTGCTCATTTTTTCCAGTTCTACACTGGGTTTTTGTTTGATTGAGTCAGTGTGGGTCTTGTGCATGCTGTCATCATGGTTGCAAGTTCATAAGAGTAAGCTCCCAGAGGCCTGAAAGCCTCTGTTTGCTTATGTTCATTCACCAACTCTAGCTCTTACAATCTTTCCACCCCCTCTTCCTCAATGGTCCCTGGGCTATGGGTGAGTGACGTTTAATATAGGAGTCCTATTCAGTTTCACACAATCTGCAGTCTTCTGTTCTTTAAACAGGGGACCAGTTGTGGTCTTCAGCATGTCTATCTTACTATGTAGTATGAGGAAGCTTCACTGGTGAGAGTTGAGGAATGTATTAGTATTCTCTCTCTGTCCTGTTCCACTATGTTCCATGAGTTTATGAGTCAATATTCCACTGTAGATGTGTCAGTTAGGACATAAATGTTCATACATATTTTCTGTGTGTGTGACCTGTTGTGGAACTCTGTAATAGTGTCCATCTGTTGCAAAAAGAAGATTCTTTGATGAGTAGCATATTGTATACATCTCTGTAAATCCATATTTAGCATGCAGTAAAAATTCTCATTTGTCTAGAGATATAATAGATTGGGTTTTCTCTAGTACCTGTGACCTCTCCAAGCATTTGCATTTGGCTATATTTACAGTGCTACCCATGAGTTCTCTCCCATTGAGAAGGCTTTAAGTCCAATTGATATATGTTGATTACCCCCTAGATTAAAGTTCCACTACTGCACCATGATAGGTAGTTTTCTGTGCCAGTCCTTGTGGTTAGTAGGCTTTATGGTTGGCTTGGACCATTGATTTTCTCCCTTGTTTCCGTTCTAGCTCCATTGATCCAAGTCCTGTGTCTGAAGTATGTCCTGTCTTCAGCAATAAAGGTCTTACCTTCAATTCTTCAGCATAATCACGGGCTGTGGCAATAGCCTGTGTTATTTTGGGAGTCTCTTTGATGGGACTTATTCTGCAGATTATCTTTGGAATTACGTGATATGTATTTAATATCCTTACTGTGAACTCTGGTGTCTCATTTTGATTCTCTCTCTCTCTCTCTCTCTCTCTCTCTCTCTCTCTCTCTCCCTCTCTCTCTCTCTCCCCCTCTCACCGTGTGTGTGTTCACCAATCCACTTGTTTAATTAGAGGATTACTTCACAAGTAAATGTCCTTTTCTTAATGGGATATTCACAAATGCAATGCACACATATTTTCCCTCAGCACAGCTTATCCCTTCCTTCCTTTCCTCTTCTTAATACTCAATACTTCTTCCTACTGCTTTCTAAGTATTGTTTTGATTTTTCTCTATTATTTGAACTTATAACATCAATGTGACTATTTTTTAAAAGTTTTATATGTTTTATATGTTTATATGTATAAACATGCACATATGCATGCAATGTCTGCAGAGGCCAGAAGAGGGCAAATCCCTGTAACTGGAGTTACAGATGGCTGTTAGCTGCCATTTGGGTGCTAGGAACCCAACCCAGATCCTCCAGAAAAGCAGCCAGTACTCTAAACACTGAGCTATCTGTCCAGTCCCAACTATTATTTATTTCAACATTGTCCGGATTATTTATGACATTTAGGTGTTAATGAAGGTTTACTTATCTGCAGGCTGGATTTAACAAACTGAATTTCTTCACTTTTCTTTTAGACAGAGTAACATACGTCCCAGGCTGGCCTCAAATCTGCTGTGTAGTTGAGTATATTCTTGAACTCCTGATCATCCCAACTTTACCTTCCAGAGGCTGGAATTAAAAATGGGTGCCATCAAGTACAACCATAAACTGAATTTTGAATCTATGTTCATGTGATGAATTAATAACTTAGAATATTTGTGCCTAAACTAAGCCCTCTTCTATGGGAATTTCAGTATTTGTAGAATAGAAATTGTTTCAAGGCCAAGAACAGAAACCCATTTTATTTAAATTTATTCTATACAATCAAAGTAGTAAGTTTGATATGAATAAGTAAATAATGTATACAATATAGAAGTGTTAACAATGCGCATAATTCCTATGTACCTGTTCTGTTTTCAAAGACAGAAATTTTGCCTATTATTCTTTGGTTGTGTTTTGGTCTGTATAACTTCAATATTGTTAAAATCTTTGTAATATAATATTATTGCATATATAATTTTAATCGTTTGTCAGCATTGCCTTCTTTAGTATTATTTGCCTGCAGGTATGGAGAGAGAGAGATAGAAAGAGAAGAAAGAGAAAATATCCATATATAATACTCTCAAAGTAACGTTTGCTTTATGAGCAAATGTATCACATATCCTCAATATCTTTATTTTGCTTTCTGTTATCAACATTAATTGACTTTCTCTGGATTCGAAGGTAATTACAGTTTCAGTCTTTACCTTAAGGTGCTCTAAGATCTCTGTACAGGTCAATGCCTGATAACTACCAATATGTACTGGCTTTGAAGTTTGCCATGGAAGAAATCCACAGGAATCCCATCTTTTACCCAATATAACTCGGGATATGGATTCCATAATGTTCAGCATAACAAACATCAGTTACTGGATAGTTCCTTCATTTTTCTTAAGGGAAGAGACAAAATCCAAAAATATGCCTGTAGGAAAGAGAACAAGTCAATAGCAAGAGCATT
This sequence comes from Nannospalax galili, assembly GCF_000622305.1. Taxonomy (NCBI): domain Eukaryota; kingdom Metazoa; phylum Chordata; class Mammalia; order Rodentia; family Spalacidae; genus Nannospalax; species Nannospalax galili. The sequence continues at coordinate 1,598 of NW_008358003.1, read as the reverse complement.
GTGGGCACCTGAGGCACAGCTTGGAACACTGCTGGAACTCTACAAATTTCCACATACTCCACACTCAGTTTGCAGTGAGATTTGCAATCCTATATTCAGAAAAACCCTTCAGGAAGGAAAGACTGTCTGTTGTTTTCATTGTAGCCCTGCCCAGAGAATGAGATTGCCAATCAGACAGGTAACTTCACAGCATATAGACAAGTCATCCTCCACTCTTTCAAATTTGCCCATCAATTGAAGGAATGGCAAATACCTTGAGAATGAGTGTCAAGATAAAACTCTTAGACTTCACTTAGTAGATTCATTATACTAATGTATTTTCCCCTTAAAAAACATCCTTTGTTCCTTAAACTACAATATTTCATTCATTTTCAGGACTCACTGAAGTATTGCTTTTGCAGTAAAACATTTTTCTCCACCCCCAGTTGCCATGTTTCATCTCCATCACCTGTGGAGATATACACCCTCTGTATCTTCTCTGAAACAACATTCAGGTCACAGTGAAGACATGCACTTGGACATCCTTCCCCTCACTGTTCCTGCACTGTTCTTGACACAGAGCAAATGTCCTGAAAGTTTGCTGGGTCTGAGAAGAATGTATGACTTTGGATGATTGTGGTTCAGTAAAAGGAGTTAGGCTGGAATTCCTAGGTGAGCACAACTGGCAACACAGTAGGACATGACCTCGGTCAATGGAAAAGAGGTGCAATAGTGATGACCACAGAGACCTATGGGATTACATAAGGACAGAATCTACGTTCTGGGGAAAATGCCACGAGAATCTTCACAGATGCTATAGTAGTGTGTTTTGTATAATACTTAAAGAACTTAAAATGAAGTTCTATGTAATTGGAGCATAGAAAATAGGGACTAGACAGAAGGCTCAGTGATTAAAAGCATTTGCTGCTCTTGTAGAGGACTAAAGTTTGGTTCCCAGCACCCACAATGGATGGCACCCAACCACGTGTAAATCCATCTCCAGGTGACCTGACATTTTCTCATTACGTTTAGAGGAATCTGCATGCACATGCTGACACCGACACAAACATATGCTGTTGGAGAACCCTGCCCTTTTTGAACTCTGCAGAAAGCATGCTTGACTACATGTACAAAGTTGCCAATAGCCAAGAGTGTCTATGATGGCAGAACCAGATAGGCATGTATGCAGACACAGGCTCTGAAGTGCAGCATCCCTTGTGTTTAGATTGGAAAAAAAATTTAATGCAAAAATCTTTGCTTTATTTACTTTATTGTATGAACATTTGGTCTGTACCTTGCAAACAGGCCACACTCTGATGCTGTTTCCTAAGGCTCCTGCTGAGAAATGTCCTTGATCTGCCTACACTTTGTTCTTGAATACAGGCTTAGAGCACCCCATCCCTGTGAGTAAACCCTTGGCAGTTAGACACTCAGTGCTCTTTCTTCTAATAAGAAGGAGTCTCCTGGTCTCCCAACTTCCTTTAATGTTAAATTGTCTTGTGTGTAACATTTCATTATTGGATAACTCACAATCCCTCTTTCTGTACACCTCTGCCCAGCCACACAGGATAGCAATACACACCAATAAAAAGGAAAACAAATCTTTAAAAAACAAAGGA
>NW_008358002.1:8315-16511 GCF_000622305.1 Nannospalax galili | reverse complement strand
AGAGTTTATGGAGCATTCCTCCTTTAGTTCCTCCAATGCCTGCTCACCCTGCTTCAGATCCTCAATATATTTCCCTGATGTATCCGTCAGGCAGGAGCAGGTCCAAACTGCCAAAACACCTCTGAGTAATTTCCCTTCCATGTCCGCATCAAGCAGGTCACGCCCTACTTTTTCCCATGACTCCTTGTTAACGTAGCCCTCTTCAACAAACCAAGGAACCACTTCCCTGACTGCCTCAAGGAATGTTTCCACTGTGGAGTCCTTTAATTTCATTCCACAGGTTTTCAGCAACTGAATCAGAGCCTTTTGTACCTTAGGCTTAGCATGTAAGTTTCCCATGTGTTTTTCTTTTACTTATCGTATTACAGTCACACTTTGCACTCTGAACAACAGGAAGGGACCACAAACAAAAACAGCAACAAAAAGAAAACAATGGCAGCGGCAAGGAAAAACACTAAAACAAAAAAACTATCCATGAAGGAAGAAGCGAAAGCGAAAGCAAAAGCGAAAGTAAAAGTGAGAATGAGAGGTTCCCGGACGGGCCACCAACTGTCGCTCAGTCTGAGTTCATCTACTGGATACTGGTCAGCCTATGTAATATCACTACCTTAAATACCAATCTCCCTCACTCAGAATGTTTCCAGTAATGCCTTGACAAATTTTGGAGCTTAAACTCTAAAACTATCACATTCCTGGACAAATGTATTTTCTTTTTCTATGGTAAATACACACACACACATATATATCCTTATTTACAGCCATCATATTTACAGACAAGTATACCTTTCACTCCTCATTAAAGAAACCTCTTTTTGCAACAGATGGAGACTATTATAGAATTCTACACCTGGTCAAACACAGAGAATATGTGTCTATGAGATCCCGATCCCTAAGTGACATGACTACAATGGAACCCCTACATTCAATGCTCTTGAAGCATAATGGAAGAGAGGCAGAGAGAACATTAATGCATCTCTCAGCTCTCACCAGTGAAGCTTCCTCAACTGACTTTGTAATATGAGCTATTAAAGCCAGAAGAGCCTGGAGCAAAGTATTCCAAGTACTAATTGACCATAGATTCCAACTCAGAATACTTAACCTAGAAAACTCTCTGTCGTAGTCTAATGGGGTTGATGGGGACCTTCCATGATACAAACAGACTGAAAGAATTTGTGTCCACCAAACCAGACCTCCAGAGAATACTCAAAGAAATACAGAGGAGTTAAGAAAGAAATGGCAATACTCAAGAGATTACAAGAAGAAAAGTATAAAGTACAGAAACACAAAATAAGACTAAGAAAAGAAACAGAAAATAAAATTACAAGAAAACAATGACACAGCTTTCAATAGTAACCTTAAATATCAGTGGTCTCATCTCTGAGAGTAAAAACACAACCAAGTTGAATGGATTAAGAAAAAAAAAATCCCAAGGAGTGGTATAACTGGGTCATATGGTAGGTTCATTTTAGTTTTTTTTTTTTTTAAGTTATATCCACACTGTTTTCCATAGCAGTTGCATGAATTTGCAGCCCCACCAGCAGTGAATGAGCATTCCTCTTTCTCCACATCCTCCCAGCATTTGGTATCATTTTCTCTTGATCCTAGCCAGTCTGATTGGGGTAAGGTGAAAACTTTAGGTAGGTTTAATTTACATTTCCTTAATAACTAAGGATGTTGAACACTTTTTAAGATGTTTCTTCGCCATCTTTATTTCTTCCTTTGAGAAGTCCATCTTTTAATTGGGTCATTTGGCTTCTCAATTCTTTGTTTTTTGAGATCTTTATATATTCTGGATGTTAAACCTCTGTCAGATGTGTCACTGATGAAGATTTTTCCCCACTCTATGGGTTTTCTCTTCACTCTTTTGATTGTTTCTTTTGCTGTACAGAAGCGTTTTAGTTTAAATGAGGTCCCACGTGTTGATTGCTGATGTTAATTCCTGAGCAACTTCCGTCTGATTTAGAAAATCCTTTCCTATACCTATATCTTGTAAGTTACTCCCAATATTTTCTCCTAATAGTTTCAAGGTTTCCACTTTCACATTGAGATCTTTGATCCATTTTGAGTTGACTTTTTTACAAGGTGAAAGATAAGTATCTAGGTTTGTTTTTCTACAGGTGGAGATCCTGTTTTGCCAACACTATTTGTTGAAGATGCTGTTTTTCCTCCTTTGTGTGTTCTTGGCACCTTTGTCAAATATCAGGTGGCTGAAGTTGCATGTACTCAGGTTTGGGTCTTTGATGATGTTCCATTGATTTATGTGTCTATTTTTGTGTCATTACCACACTGTTTTTATGACTATAGCTCTGTAGTATACTTTGAGATCTGGTATGGTAATTCCCCCAGCATTGGTCTTTGTTCTCAGGGCTGCTTTGGCTATCCAAGGTCTTTTGTTAGACAATTATTCTCATTGATGATTTTGTTTCTAAGCAGAAAATGCTGCTCAGGTGTAAGACTTCAAATCTTGTTCTGCAGTACTCTAGTGCCCACCTGTAGGTAAGGGAGATAATCCACTATTTTTCTAAAATGATGGTTAAATTTGGTTTCTCCCTCTATCTAAAAGCCTTTGAGAGGGAAATGAGGCTGATTCTAGCCACTCCAATAGCTATCAAAGTGCCTGAAAACAAATCCTGAGTCCATCACACTCAAGTCCAGCCTTGCAGACAAAAGAAAAATGAGGAGGAACCCAATAGAGGGATGCTTTCAGAAGCTCTCATCAAGAAATCTCAGTGGACTCAGATATGAGCATTTGAAATTTGCCCTGTTCTGATTTTTTTCTGGTTCCCTGTCTAGAACTTGTAATGCTAACTACTTTTGCATTTATTTCTTCTTCACATCCTCTATTCACCAGTCAAGGACCTTCTTTTCTCCCCAAAATAAGAGGTATGCAATTTGGGAGACATTTAGAAAGACCCACTGAAGGGGTACCCCAATTGCCCCACTCTGCATCCTTGTTTATCATGGAAGAAGCCAGAGCAGTTTGTGTCCTGGGAATTTGGGTAAACTTTTTAGAAAATTGTGTGATAAGAATAGGAGGTAGGAATTGGCAAGGCCGGTAGGGTAAAAAGACTCCAAAGAACAGTAGCCAGTTTCTTAGCTAAAAATCAAAATGTCCTTGTGCCTCTTAGCAGGATACTCTGTTCCAAAGGCCAAAAATGACAAAAATATTTGGGAGCTCTTATCCAATCCCTAAAATATTTTAGGGTTACCTCCTCAGAAGGGGAAATGTTAGAGTAGCACAAAGCCCCATTAAAGAAAAAAAGGAAGAAAGAAAAAAATATATGAAGTTGTCAGAAGAAAGTGATGGGGAGATATGGGAGGTGTTGGAGGGGAGGGAGTGGGCACAGGTTTGATCAAAACACCTTATATGCATGCATGAAATTCTCAATAAAGTTTTTCTTTTTTTAAAGTTAAAAAAAAGAAAAAAAAATCCATCTTGTTGTTGTTTACAAGAAGCTCATCTCACCTCCAAGGAGAGGCACTACATTAGGATGAAAGAAAAAAAACTCAAGCACATGGCACTAAGAACCCAGAATGAGCTGTTTTGCTAATATTTGACAAAATAGACATCAAGTTAAAAATCAATCAGAAGAGATAAAGAATGACACTACATTCCAATCAAGGGAGCAATTGAACAAGATGACACCCAAATCATGAGCATATATGTACCGAAACATGGTGCAACAAATTTCATACAAAGTGCTATTTAAGTTCAAGACACAGATTCAACCACACTCAATAACAGTAGGTGACTTCAATGTCCCATTTTCTCCAATAGACATGTCATCTGGACAAAGAATAAGCAGATAAACAACTGAATTAAATGATAGCATGTGTCAAATGGACCTAACGGACATCTATAGAATATTCAACCCAAGTACCAAAGAATAAACATTTTACCCATCAGCCTATGGACATTTCTATAAAGTAGACCACATATTGGTGCAGAAAACAAACCTCAGCAAATACAAAAAAATTGAAATAATTTCATGTATTCTATCTGACACAATAAAAGTTAAAATCACCAGCAAAAATACTGTAGTAACCACATGAACTCATGGGGATTAAACAACATTCCTGAATGAAATAAGGGTCAAAAAAAGAAATAAAAAAAGAAATAAAAGTATTACTGGAACTATATAAAAATTACAACACAACATATCAAAACCTGTCGGGAGCCATAGGCCCCTACCCCAGGAAATAGCAAGACCTGATTCCTGGCAAAGCTGTTTTTCAGACATCAAGGCTGGCCTGGTTTGAGATTAACCAGATGACTATATTTGAAAGCCTCTCACAAACATGTTGTTCTAACCTGGGCACTTAACGCTTGAGAGACTCCCTCATTTTCTCATGTAATTGCTAAGAAACTTTGGTATTACTCTGTAATCATACAAGTGTAACCTCTTAATTGATTTATAACTTGCTATATAGAATTGTGGTGTTACTATGAAATTTACTCTGTGATCAATTGGTGTGGTGTTATTATGATAATTGTTCTGTTAATAGAATTGCTCTGCCTCAATGGATTTGTCCCTGCCAAGTTTCCCCTTTTCCCTCTCTATGAAAACTGTTCCTTCTCCATAAATAAATGAGACTTTATCAGAAAGCCTGTCTTGTCTCCATTCTTCGGAGGATCCAGTGAGGGAAGAAGATGTCCCCAAAGGAATGCGTTCCACAACAATTTTTCACTCTGGACACGCCGCGGGAACCTGCCTCGGCTACAACCAGAAGTAAGTATCGGCGTCTGATTATGGGACAAGAATTAAGCAGGCATGAAATTTATGTTTGGCAATTGCACGTGCCTTATGGATGCGAGGAGTAAAGGTTAAAATAGAGGATTTATTTCGGTTCTTTGAATTTATTAAGGAAACCTGTCCTTGGTTCCCCCAAGAAAGAATAATAGATATTAAAGGATGGAAAAGAAGTAAAAAATGCTTTAGAGGATTACTATAAGGTCTTTGGACCCGAGAAAATTCCTGTTACAGCCTTTTCCTACTGGAACCTAATCAGGGAACTAATAGATTCAAATGAAACCTCTATGGAGGCTGCCTTAAAGCAAACTTCCGGCCTCTTACAGGGCCCCCCTTCCGGCCTCTTACAAGGGCCCCCTTCCGGCCTCTTACAAAGGCCCCCTTCCGGCCTCTTACAAAGGCCCCCTTCGGAGCCTCCTGGGGATAAAGTAACTTCCCCTAAGGAGATAGACCTTATCTCCCTTGAGAGTGACGAGGAAACGTCACCAGAGACATGTTCTAAGATTTCAAATCCTAAACATGTTAAATCAAAGCATAACTCTAAATCCAGCACTGATGTCACGACACCTCAGTCTGGCACTGTGCCTACGGCTCCTTCGGAGGCGCACTCTCTGGCTCCTCCTTACCCTCTCCCAACAGTTTTACTTGCCCTCGAGGCATTCCCCACTTCTCCCCTTGTCACCCAATTAAGAAATGAAGTGGCTTTGTTAAAAGAACAGCTAGCCCTAGAACAACAAAAGCAAGAGCTGCTTGCGGGTCTTCAAGACCTGTCGGTTAAAAGTAAACATTCCCTGCAGGATGCAGCTTCCCCCGCCCTGCAACGCTCTGTTTTCCCAGTCTTTGAAACCATACCAAGAGATGATGATGAGCCCACACGATGTTTTCTAGGCAGTTTCATGAGAAATGAGGGAGTCTCTCAAGTGGTAAGTGCCCGAGTTAGAATAACATGTTTGTGAGGCTTTCAAGTATAGTCATCTGGATAATCTCAAACCAGGCCAGCCTTGATGTCTGAAAAACAGCTTTGCCAGGAATCAGGTCTTGCTGTTTCCTGGGGTAGGGGCCTACGGCTCCCGACAAAAACCTCTATGACACATTAAAAGCAGTTGTAAAAGAGAAATTTATAACTCTAAGTGACTACTTTAAAAAATCAGAAAGAGGGGGCTGAAGAGATTGCTCAGTTGTTAAGAGCACTTACTTCTTTGTATTGAGACTGGGTTTGATACCAAGCACCCACATGGCAGCTAGCAACTGTTCATAACTCCAATTCCAGGTGATTCAACACCTTCTACTGAGCTCCATGGGCATTTCACAACACAAGTATACTTACACACATGCAGGCAATATACTCTCACACACAAAATAAAAATGATAAAGAAAATATTTTTAAAAAATTAATAGAAGAGTTCCAGGACAGCTGGGGCTACAGGGAGACCCTGTCTCATAAAGACCAAAAAATTAATAAAGGATAAAAAATTAGAAAGAACCTAAATAAATGATTTAAGGTTAAAACTCAAGACTGAAAAGGCAAGAAAAAACAAAACTCAATCCCAACAGGAGAGAAGAAGTAATAAAAATCAGAGCAAGAATTAATAAAATAAAATCAAGGAATCAAAGCAAATAATCAATGAATTTAAGACCTAGTTCTTTGAAAAGATAAACAATATAGAAAGATCCTTATCCTAGTAAATCAGAAGAAAAAAAGAAGAAATACAAATCAACATAATCAGAGACAAAAACAGAAACATCACAACAGACAACAAAATGACCCAGAACATTAAAGGGAATACTTTAAAAAGCTGTACTCTAATTAGAAAATCTAAAAGAAATGGATGAATTTCTAAATTCAAAGGATCCACCAAAGTTAACGAAGAAGAGATCAACAGTGTAAGCAGAACCATAACAAATAAAGAGACTGAATCAGAAATATGATGCCTCCCAACTAAAAAGATCCCAGGCCCAGATGGATTCACAGCAGAATTTTACTAGACCTTCAAAGAAGATCTACAACCAATAGTACTTAAATTATTCAAAAAGATAGAAATAGAGGGAGAATTTCCAAACTTCCTGTAAGAGGACAGTAATACTCTAATACTTAAACCTGGTAAAGACTCAACAGCAACAACAAAAATAGAAAACTATAGGTTCATATTCCTAATGAAAAAAGTTGCAAAAATTCTCTACACAATATTTGCAGCCTGGATATATAGAGGCATACATCAAAAAACTCATTCATGATGATCAAGTTGGCTTTATTTCAGAGATACAAGAATGGTTCAATACATGTAAGTCAATAAATGTAATGAATCCTATAACTGGACTTAGAGACAAAAATCATCTTAATGGACTCTGAAATGACATTACAGAATACTAAATTTATGATAAATGTCTTACCTCAATACAATATATACAACAAACCCACAGCCAACATCTTCCTAAATGAGAAAAAATTAGAAGCATTCCCATTAAAATCAGGAACCAGACATCGGGAATCAGACAAGGTTGTTTAATATCTCCACTCCTATATAATACAGATGATATATTATACATAAAACATCCCAAAAATTCTAGCAGAAAACTCTAGAAGCAATGAACACTTTCAAAAAAGTGGCATGATAAAAAATCATTTTACAAGTATTAGCAGCTTTTCTAAATCCCAGTAAGAAGCAATCAAAGAAAGAGATCATGGAAACATTCCCTTTCTCATTAGCCTCAAAAAGGATATTAAGGTATTCCTGGCCCTCTGTTGAACGAGGGAGCTATATTAATGAGAATTGAGATATTCATAAATGTCCTATTTACTCCTTGTTCTATGTTCCATGAGTCTTAAGTGTAGAGGTTGTATTGTAGATGTGCCACTTAGACTTGGGAAATTCACATAAAATGTCTGTGTGTGAGCATTTGCGGTACTCTGTGATAGTCTCCATCTGATGCAAAAGAGGTTTCTTTGATGAGTGCTGACTGGGATATTTACAAATATGAGTACCTATTTTGAATATAATAAGAAATTACATTAGTCAAGTGATGTGAGAGACTTCGGCTTTTCTCTAAGATCTGTGACCTCTCTAGCCATGTATATTTGGTTACATTTACAGCACCACACATAAGTTTCCTCCCATTGAGTGGGTTTTTAGTGATATTAGGTAGCTGTTGATTGCAGAATGCTGTTCCTTGGACAGGACTCATATGAAACTTCACCCACTCAGGGATCAGGAACCATTGTGGAAGAGGGGATAGAAAGATTGTAAGAGCCATGGAGGAGGTTCATGACCATATGGAAATAGAGTCCTAAAAGCTCCTGGGACTTTGCACATATGAACCTGTAACAATGGTGTCAGCATACAAAAAACCCATGCAAACTCAAGCAGACAAAAAGCCAGCATAGAACTGGGAAAATGGATAGCTGAATTCAATCTTAGCTGAAGAAACAATGGCAACTGACTACTGA
>NW_008358002.1:2522-8289 GCF_000622305.1 Nannospalax galili | reverse complement strand
AAAAACCAAGATAATAACCATGACCCATAAAACCTACAGATGTGTACCATAGCAAGAACTAACCAATGGAAACCCAGGATGAAATAATGTATAAATTCTAGTGGAGGCTGTCTATGGGAGGGTGCCAGTGGGGAAAGGTGTAAAGAGGTGATTAAGAATGATTGAGATGTTCTGTATGAGATATACAAAAATTTAATAAAAATTTTACAAAAAAGAGTATCCTGCAGATAGGCTGACTAGACCTCAGTAGATGAACTTGCACCGAGGAACATCTGGGACACTAACTTGAAACAATAGGCCTTAACAAAAATGACATAATGTATAAATTCTAGTGGAGGCTGTCTATGGAAGGGTGCCAGTGGGGAAAGGCATAAAGAGGTGATTAAGAATGATTGAGATATTCTGTATGAGATATACAAAAATTCAATAAAAATTTTACAAAAAAGAGTATCCTGTCACTTTATGAAAAGCATCAACGAATTCTAACAGTTTTCTAGTAGAATTTTTAGGATTTTGTATGTATACTATTGTAACATCTGCAAATAGGGATAATTTGACTTCTTCTTTTCTAATTGGTACTCTTTAATTTGCTTCCCTTGTCTTATTGCTCTAGTGAGGTTTTCAAGCACTATATTGAAAAGGAGTGGAGATAGTGGACAGCTCTGTCTGATTCCTGATTTTAATGGGAATGCTTCAGTTTTTCTCCATTTAGCGTGATGTTGGCTATAGGTTTAAATCAATAGCCTTTCTATATACCAATAACAAGCAATCAGAAAAAGCACTAGAGGAAATGTTCCCATTCTCAATAGCCTCAAGTAAAATAAAATAAAATATTTAGGAATAAATCTTACCAAAGACATTAAAGATCTCTACAATGAAAATTTCAAAACTCTAAAGAAAGAGATAGAGGAAGACACTAGGAGATGGAAATACCTAACATTCTTATGGATTGGTAGAATCAATATTGTGGAAAAGACCATCTTACCAAAAGCAATTTATAGAGTCAATACAATCCCAACCAAAATACCCATGACATTCTTCACAGAGCTTGACAAAAGAACCCTAAAACTCAAATGGAATCACAATAGACCTCATATAGCAAAAACAAAACAAAACAAAACAAAAAAAATCTATGGACAAAAAGATCATCTCTGTGGGGATCACCATACCAGATCTCAGATTATATTATAGAGCTATAGTCATAAAAACAACATGGTACTGCCACAAAAATAGACATATTGATCAATGGAACACAATAGAAGACCCAAACATGAGTTCATAAAATTTCAGCCACCTGATATTTGATAAAGGTGCTATGAACACACAATGGAGGAAACATAGCATCTTCAACAAATGGTGCTGGCAAAACTAGATCTCCATCTGCAGAAAAATGAATCTTGATCCTTATTTTTTGTCCTGTACAAAAGTCAACTACAAATGGATCAAAGACCTCAGTGCAACACCTAATACTCTGAAACTGTTAGAAGACAATGTAGGCAGCACCTTCCAGGATATAGGCACAGGAAAGGACTTTCTAAACCAGACACCAGCTGCTCAGGCACTAAAATCAATAATCAAGAAGTGGGACCTCATTAAATTACAACGTTTCCGTATAGCAAAAGAAACAACTAAAGAAGGGAAGAGAAAGCCCACTGAGTGGGAGAAAATCTTTACCAGCTATACATATGACAGAGGGTTAATATCCAGAATATACGATGAACTCAAAAAACAAAGAAATAAGAAGATAATCGACCCAATAAAAGATGGATGATAGACCTAAACAGAGAGTTCTCAAGCAAAGAAATAAAAGTGGTTAAGAAGCACCTTAAAAAGTGCTCAACATCCTTCATAATTAGAGAAATGCAAATCAAAACCACTTTAAGGTTTCATCTCACTCCAGTCACATTGGCCAAGATCAAGAGAATGAAAGATTCCAAATGGTGGAGAGGATGTAGAGAAAGAGGAACACTCATTCACTGCTGCTGGAAATGCAAACTCATGCAACCACTAGGAAAAGGAGTGTGGAGAACACTCCCAAAACTAAAAATGAACCTACCATTTGATCCTGTGATACAACTCCTTGGCATATACCCAAAGGACTCATCATACTGTAGAGATACCTGTACATCCATGTTTATTGCTGCTCTCTTCACAATAGCTAAGAAATGGAAACAACTTTAATGTCCGTTAACTGGCAAATAGTTAATGAAAATGTGGTACTACTCAATGGAGTTCTACTCAGCAGTAAGAAAAGATGAAATTACAAAATTTTCAGGTAAATGGATGGAGCTAGAGAGTGTTATACTAAGTGAAGTAACACAAATGCAGAGAAGCAAGTGACCTATGTTTTCCCTCATTCGTGGATTGCAGCACTAATCCCTTATATCTGAACATATAAATTCTAAAGTAACACCAAGAGCTAAGTAAAGGCAAAAGATTCATGTAGGTAAAGGAAAAGATACAACCTGAAAAAGAGATAGTAGGGAACAGATGCTACCTGAGGGAGGTGGAAATATTGTGAGTAATTGGCAGGGAAGAGAGGAGGGAGGGACATCAAGGGACCATGGTGTGGGGGAGGGAGGGAAGTCAGGAACGGTAAGATGGTCAGAGTCGGGAGGTATTGGGGGAAAAGTGGAAATAATGGGGGCCCTGTGACTAGGAAGGGAGGGAGGAGGGAGGCCAGAGGGGAGAAAAAAGAATAGAGATGAGTAAATCTCAGGGGGAGAGGAAACTTGAAGGGAAAAGTGATGCCCTAGAAACCCTATGAGAAATACAAGTAGAGTCTCTGAACATTAATGCCTGTATATACATTGGAGCTGCTTGGAAGGGAACACAGTAAGAGATAGAAGAGACCTTCCTTAGAGTGAATAATATACCATACAGCACTCGTAAAAGAAATTTCTTTTTGCAACAGATGGAGGCTACTGCAGAGTTGTACATCTGGTCAGGCATAGAGAACATACACCTGTGAGATCCTCAGTACTAGGTGACACATCTGCAGTCAAATCTCTACAACCAAGGCTCATGGAACACAATGGAATAAAGTGTAGAGAGAGGGCCAATGGACCCCTCAGCTCCCACCAGTCAGGCTTCCATGTACATCAGAGTGTGTTACACACAAAAGGCCTCAACTGGTCAAGTTTTGGAGAACATGAGACTTCACAGCATAGGATGGTACTCCTATATGTAAGCTCATCCACCTACATCTCAGAGGCCATTTGCAGAAGAGGAGGCAGAAAGATTACAAGGGCTAGGGATGGTTTATGAACATATAAGGTGAAGGCTTCCAGACCAATGGAGGCTTGCTTATGCGAGATGGTGGCAGCGGTGACATTCAGTGGGGAACCCATGTCAGCTCAATTAAATAAGGGTCCAAAAGGGGGGAGAGAAATAGGTGGCAGGTCAGCACTAGATTGAGAACTATTTGAGACAGGTTGCTTCTGGGTGAAGGAGAATATGACTTACATGTGACTACTGGATGGACTGACTAGATCCCAGTGGGGGCATTTACACTGAAGGGCATTTGGGTACAAACACCTGAAACTCAGCATGTATGTTAGAGTGCATAGCGTTTGGTTGGGGGGGGGATGAATGGGGAGGGGGGTCTAGATGTGAGTGGGAAATCTTGTATGAAATTTTAAATGCTCAATTTAAAAAAAGTGTATCTAGGAATAAACCTAACAAAAGACATTAAAGTTCTCTACAATGAAAATTTCAAATCTTTCATGAAAGAAATTGAGGAAGAGAGAAAGAGATGGAAAGATTTTTCAGTGCTCATGGATTGGTAGAATAAATATTCTGAAAATGACTATCATACCAAAAGAAATGTATAGATTCAATAAATCCTAATTTAAATTCCTATATCATTCACACAGAAATAGAAAAAAATCTTAAAATTTATATGGACTCATAAAGAACCTGGAGAACCAAAGCAATCCTGTGCACAAATGCTAGGAGGGTTAGCAAACCAGATCTCAAACCATATTACAGAACTATAGTCATAAAAGCAGCATGGCACTGGCACTAGAACAGACACATAGATCAATGTAACAAAATAAAAGACCCAAACCATGAATGAACGCAATTTCAGCTACCTGATATTTGATAAAGGTGGAAAGAGGAAAGACAGCACCTTCAGGAATTGGTGCTGAGAAAACTGGATTAGTACATATAGAAGAATGAAATTAGACCCTCATCCATCACCCTGAACAAAAGTCAACCCCTGATGGATCAAAGACCTCAATGTGAAACCTAAAACATTGAACCTATTAGAAGAAAATATAGACAGTCCCCTAAAAAATATAGGTATTGCTAAGGATTTCTAAACTGGACAACAGTTGCTCAGGAATTAACATCATCAATGGACAAGTCTGACCTCATCAAACTCGAAAGCTTCTGTACAGAAAAGGAACAACCAATTGAGTGAAGACGAATTCCACAGCGTGGAGAAAATCTTCAACATCTACACATCTGAAAGATGATTAATATCCAGAACATATGAAGAACTCAAACACAAAAATTAAGAAAACAAATGACCCAATTAAAAATGGGCTGTGACTCTCTCTGACCCACAGGCCTCTCTCTCCAAGGTAAGTCAATGGTGCCCTCTGCACCTTGACTCCCCCAGCCTCACTCACCCTTCCATCTCCCCCATCGATCTCTCCTCCTAGCCTGGGTCTTGTCCCATTCTTTGTCTTGGCACCCCAGAAACCTGGGGAACCACCACTGCTGCCTGATCCTTTGCATCCAGACCAACTCAGTTCCTTCTTGGGTCCCCAGGAGTGCTCTGGGTCTGGCCCTGCCCTCACCTCCCTTTGATTCCTTGGGTCTGCACAACTATCCAGCCTCTTTCCTGGATGCCAGGGCTGACCTTTCCTCTTACTGATCTTTTGCATCCAGGCCAACCCAGCTCCTCAGTGCAGTCCCCAGGGACCCTTGGGGCTGCTTCCTGCCCCCATCTTCCTTGGCATCTCTGAATGGTGTGGCCACCAGCTGCCCTAGACCAGCATCTTTCCTGGGCCCGGATCCCAGGCCAGTCCAACCCCCAAATTTTGAGGCCAAAATCTTTCCTGGGAGAATCCATACCTTAGGAGAAAGCCTGAGAGCATCTGATCCTAATATGACTTGGAGCCCTGTGGGAACGCCTGAAGAAAAAAGCAATATGGCCACTCCAATATAAAATAAAAAGAACTGGAAGCTTAGAGGAACCAGCATTTCATGCCCAAAAATTAAACCACAAAACACATAAAGTTCACAAAAAGAAGCAGACCTAAACAAGAGAGAACCGGAAGCTTAGATGAACCAGCTTTTCATGCCCAAAAAGTAAACCATAAAGACATATAAAGTTCACAAAAAGAAGCAGACCTAAACTTGAAGGCTTGAGTCTCACACAAGAATCAGAAACTACAAAAGAAATTCACATGTCAAAATCACAGAGAAAAAATAAAAACAACAAAAAATCGGAAAGAACACAAGTAAATGACTTAAGGTTGCAGCTCAACACACTTGAAAAGCAACAGAAAACAAAACCCAAACCCAGCAGACAAGGAGAAATAACAAAAAATCAAGGCAGAAATTAATGAAATTGAAACAAAGAAAACAATACAAAGAATCAACAATTCCAAGAGCTGGTTCTTTGAAAAGATAAAGAAGATTGACCTACCACTAGCCCAGTTAACCAAAAGAAAGAAAGAGCACCTCCAAATCAACAAAATCAGAGATGAAAGGGGAAGCATCACAATGGACACCAGAAAGAAACAGAACATTT
>NW_008358002.1:0-1306 GCF_000622305.1 Nannospalax galili | reverse complement strand
AAGTCATTTATAGATTCAATGCAATGCCAATCAAAATCCCCATGACATTTTTCAGAGAATTGGAAAAAACCATCCTAGGATTCACATGGAAGCACAAAAGACCTCGGATAGCCAAAACAACCCTGAGCCCTAAAAGCAATGCCGGGGGGTAATTATACCAGATTTTAAGCTGTATTACAGAGCTATAGTCATAAAAATAACATGGTATTGGCACAAAAATAGACCCTAGATCAATGGAACAAAACTGAAGAACAAATATGATTACATGCAATTTCAGCCACCTGATATTTGACAAAGGGGGCAAGAATATTCACTGGAGGAAAGACAGCATGTTCACCCAATGGTGTTGGTAAAACGGGATCTCCACCTGTAGAAGAATGAAACTACACCCCTATCTTTCACCCTGCACAAAAGTCAATTCCAAATGGATCAAAGCCTGAAACTCTGAAACTGTTAGAAGAAAACATTGGGAAAAACCTAAAAGATATAGGTGTAGGAAAGGATTTTCTAAACTGGACATCAATTGATCAGGAACCAAGGCCAATAATTAAAAAATGGGACCTCATTAAACTAAAAAGATTCTGTACATCAATGGATGCAACTAGGGAAGTAAACAGAAAAACCACAGAATGGGAGAAAATCTTCGCCAGCAACACATCCAACAGAGGTTTAATATCCAGAATATATAATAAACTCAAAAAACAGAATCAAGACAAGAAGCAACCCATTTAAAAGATGGGCTAAGTAGCTGAACAGAGAGTTCTCAAAAGAAGTAATGATGGCCATGAAACATCTTAAAAAGATGTTCAACATCACTAATAATTAGGGAAATGCAAATTAAAACCACTTTAAGATTTCATCTTACCCCAGTCAGACTGGCTAAGATCAAGAGAATAAATGATACCAAATTTTGGAGAGAATGTGGGGAAAGGGGAACACTCATCTAGTGCTGATGGGGCTGCAAACTTGTTCAACCCCTATGGAAAGCAGTGTGGAAAACTCTTAAAAAACTACAAATTAACCTACCATTTGACCCAGCTATACCACTTTTTGGCATATACCCAAAGAACTCATCCTATTGGAGAGACACCTGTACATCCATATTTGTTGCTGCTCTTGTCACAACAGCTAAGGTATGGAAGCAACTTAAGTATCCCTCAACTGATGAGTGGATAATGAAAATGTAGTTCATTTATACAATGGAATTTTACTCAGCAGTAAAGAAAGATGAATTCATGAAATTTTCAGTTAAATTGATGGAACTAGAAACTGTTATACTAAGTGAAATAATACAGACTCAGAAAAA
>NW_008358001.1:12073-13290 GCF_000622305.1 Nannospalax galili | reverse complement strand
AGACTGTGTCCCTCTGCCTGGGCAGGCTCCCATCTTTTTTCAAATATGTGTTGTTTAATTTTGGGCCCTAAACGGCTAGACGGTTGCATAAGCATGGCGGTTTTCTCCTTCTTTCTAACTTCATCAATTTCTGCATCTAACATATTTTCTAGAAAATAAAGCTTATTCAACTTATTTTCGTAATTCAAGTTATTGGAATTGGATTCATATTTTAGAGGAGCACTCTTTGTATCACTTTTCACCGTTCCCAGAGAATTATCTGCATCTTGTACATTAGAAAAATGCAGTTTAATGAATGGTAACAGTGTTTATATTACATCTTCCAGATTTCCCCCTGAGAAATATGGCAATATGTAATTTCGTGCACTAAGGACATCGCTTTCATCGTTAAAGTCAAGCTGCTCGTTCATTAAACCTGAGTAAGTGCCATCATCCTTTTCTGAATATCCCCTTACCGGTTCAATAGTGAGCTCAGTGCTGGTGTTCCCCTTCCTGGCCTGCAACACCTTCATGAATGCTCCTTCTGGGTTCCCTATAGCTGCATCAGCTTCCAAAAAAGAAGAGATTGCTTTTGGTTAGAGAAGACTGACAGCCCATCTTCAGTCCACAGCCACACAACCCAGTCAAATAAACTAGGGTTCAGCAAATACTGGAGTGCCATTAATAAAGAGAAGTATAAACCTAAACTTAAACCTGAGAAATGGAAATAACAGAGAGAGAAGATTACTGGCAGCTCAGAACATGTCACAGTCTGAACACAGGAAATCTATTTAGGACAGCCAATTGCCCAGGCCTCAGGAAAAGTTTAGGGCTGGAAGATATGGTCTCACAAACGTGCCCAGGCTGGCTTTGAACTTGGCTCTTCTTGCCTCAGACTCCTTAGTAACTAGGATTGTGACCCCACCCAGTTTAGATAAATACTTTTAAAATTACATGAGTGATCTGTGTGTGGAAGACGAGGTTGAGAGCAAGTACAGAGTTGGTCAGTCTAGGCATGAAGAGCCCTCTGTTCTATTAGGAGAGCCAGGCAGCACTCACTGGTTACAGACAGGAGCTCTCAGACTCTAAATAAAATGGCATCACTTACAGTCTTATAAAACTGCAAAAGCAAACCAAACAAAACCAATCTACACCTGCCCTACAAGACAGAGGGCACGTGAGACCTACTGAATATAAAACCAGCTTACAGAGTGTACTACACTGTATGGTAAATGATC
>NW_008358001.1:6297-8454 GCF_000622305.1 Nannospalax galili | reverse complement strand
TTAGATAAGCCCGGGTATGAACACTAATCAATAGAGTAAAAATAAAGACTCCTGACCACACAGACGGCCCACACATTCCACAACCCTGAGAACAATACCGGCCAATAAAAAAATCTCCACAACTGCACCCTGTACAACCGATCAGTTCAAAGGTGTGTTGGCACGAGCAGGATTCTTGGACCAACCACAAAGTGACACTGTTATTCCCCTCCTCTCTTTGTTTCTGACCTATAAAGAGCCCCTTCTTCCCCGACCCGGGGCTCTCAGCACGGTTCTGTTATATCATATCGGTGCGGTCTGAGAGCCCGAGCTTAAGCCCGAATAAACTATAAACCTTGCTTTTGCATTTTTGGTGTGTTGGGTCCTCGGTGGTCTTCTTGGGGTCCTGTGATTGAGGTATAACACTAGGCCACATTACAGTTAGACCTGAATAAATAAACACTCAGCCTTAGTTTTATTTTTTATACATTTTATTTTTATTTTATGCGTATTAGTGTAAGGTCTGCATATATGTAAATGTGTCCATGTCATGCAATGCCCACGGAGGTCAGAAAAGGGTGTGGGATCCCCTGGAACTGAAGTTAGAACCATTGTTAGCTGCCATGTGGGTGCTGGGAACCAAACCCCGGTCCTCTGCAAGAGCAGTCAGTGCTCTTAACTGCTGAGCCATCTCTCTAGCCCCTCAGCCTTAGTTTTAAGAGTGGACTCCCGTTTTAGTCCCAGTATTTGGGAGGCAGAGGCAGATGGATTTCTGTGATTTTTTGAGGCCAGCCTGGTCTACATAGTACCAGGACAGCTTGGAGCTACAAGGAGATCCTGTCTCAAAAAGACAGAAAAAAAAAAAGTGGACTCAAACTCAGAACCACCTGTTCCTTCTGATCTCTCTGAGGTATGATCTCTCTAGCATGAATGAATTGGGGGACTATAAGCTTGGGCCCACTCTTATCAGAGAATCTTGTCCTTTGTCGCTAGGCCAAGATAGGACTCTAAGTCACCAAGTTCTGTGAGCCCTCATTCAGTCACTAATGTGCAATAGACCAGAAGGACCCAGATTATCACCTTGAAGGCAGAATTTCAGATTATAGCTGGGTAAAGTGGCTCCTATGTATAATCCAGCACTTGGAAGGTAGAGACAGGAGGATCAAGAGTTTAAGACTACAAGGTTACCCTCAGCTACACTGTGAGCTCCAGATCAGCCAGGGCTATGTGAGAAAGACTGAGAGAGAGAGAGAGAGAGAGAGAGAGAGAGAGAAAAAACCTGTAAACGTGTTGGGAAATAGCTAGAAAACTTTGGCAGCACCTAGAACATCTGGACTGTCATTGCTTCCAGCACAGAGAGTTCTGCTCATGCTCTGGAGAGAAGACAGCGCCTAACCTAGCAGTTTTGTACATAGGGTCATAGCTTTCAGCAGCAGCATCCATACCCAGAGACTGTAGGTTGCTATAGAAACGATATGGGGGTGGGGAAAGATGCAGAGATTAATCCAGGTGGGGGAGAGGGTGTATGAAATTAGAGGCTTTTTGATGGAAACAAAGTTCCTGCAGGTTTCAGTGGGGTTTGTCTATAGGCTGGTGACTGTCACCTCCTATTAAGAGCTGTTGTAGCAAGTAGCTTTTTGTGGGTCTGGGGGTCTCCTGAGAGCAAAGATGAGTGTGACTAGGGAGGATGATAACTCCTCATTTCAGTACAGTGCTGAGTTCTCCATGCCTATGAAATTGAGTGTGGGGATTTATTAATGTAGAGACAGAATGTATGACTATGGCCATTGTGACTTTTAGTGTAGTTGTGAGAATGTGTATGTATGTGAGATATGTGATTGTAAGATTATGTGTAAGTGGATGTGTGGATGTATGATTATGTGGTTATTGTTATGTGTATGATTTTTGAATATGACTATGTGTGAGATTCCTTGTAATTGTGGATGTGGTGATATGTGGCTGTGGCTGTGTGTGTGTGCATGTGTGTGTGTGTGTGTGTGTGTGTGTGATTTTGTGTACAGTAGTATTGTTGGGTGGATGATTGTGTACAAATCCGAGTACATGGTGGTGTGATTATGTGTGCAATTGTGAATGTATTCTTGTGAGTGGGGATGTGATTTGTTTGGTTGTATGTAGGATCTCATCTTATTCCACCAAAAGGTAGTCAAGAGAGCACCT
>NW_008358001.1:4278-5903 GCF_000622305.1 Nannospalax galili | reverse complement strand
CATAATTATGTATTATAATTTTTGAAACTTTTTTTTGTCTTTTTGGGTTTTTTGAGACAAGTAGCCCCAGCTGTCCTGGAATTTACTATGTAGACCAGGCTGGCCTCGAACTCACAAAGATCCGCCTGCCTCTGCCTCCCAAGTGCTGGGATTAAAGGCGAGCACCACCACACCCGGCAATAAGATATTTTCTTAAAAAGGAAGCAAGTTCAGCATGGACCACAGGAGCAAGCCAGTAAGCAGCATTGTTCCATGGCCAGTGCTCCAGTTTCTGCTTCCAGTGGGCTGGGTCTTCCTACATCAATCAACAATCAAGACAAACCCCCACAGACGTGCCCACAGGTCAATTTGATCTGAGAAACCCTTCAATTTAGAGTCCCTTCTCAGATGACTCTAGGCTGTATCAGGTTGACAGTTAAAGCTAACTAGGACAAATTTGCAAAGTTCATTGTTTAAGACTAAATGGACTTATATATCTACTGACCTCCTAATGGGTATTCTGAACACTCGAGGTGCAGTGGAATCAGCTGGAGGGCTTTGAGACTTCCTGAAGACACCAGCTCTGCCCCAAGGATGCGGATTTGACTGCTGTAGGGCCAGGGAATCAGTGTGGACTCTCTACAGGCTGGTTCTGATGCACAGCCATGGTGGGTAAGTCCCACAGCGAACTGTGGCAAAGCAGGACACATTTTCCTTCCCTATCAGGGAGGACCCTTGAAGGCATGGTTTCTTGTGCCCATCATACTTTCTAGATGGTCATGGGGAGGGTCATATGAAAGAACCACACCTGAGAGGCACAGGACACAGGAGTGGAGAGGTTGCCTGAGGGTGATGCTAGGCAGCAGTGAGATAGGGACTCCTCAGACCCGATGCTGCATCCACCCAACCTGACAACCTAGGGGTCCCATGGACACTTTGGGAACTATCTGTCTCATAGAGGCCAGGCAGCATGCCAGAAGATGATCTTCAGATCTCCCAGGATTCTCTGTTGGAGACAGAGTGACCCTGGAAACCCAGCAGCCTGGCGGTGGTCATTCTGCTGTCACCTCCATATGAGTCTCTCCGTGTAGCTGTGTTCTCTGTGTCATTTCGTCCAACATTCTTCCTCTCTGATCTGTGGAGATGCCATCTTGCTATAATGGTCCATGTTTCCCTTCTCTCCCTCAGGCCTGCTGTTTTCTTTTATGTTTCCACACTGCTACTGGCATTCATCGTTGGAGTCAAACTGAGTCCATTGTCACCTGTCACTTTATGATCCCATTGTGGTGATCCCTGTACCTATCACCATGGCTCCCCTTCTTTTTAAAATTTATTTTTATTTCATGTGTATGAGTGTTGTGCCTGTATGTATGTATGTATGTATGTATGTATGTATGTATGTATGTATGTATGTATGTATGTATGTATGTATGTATGTATGTATGTATGTATGTATGTATGTATGTATGTATGTATGTATGTATGTATGTATGTATGTATGTATGTATGTATGTATGTATGTATGTATGTATGTATGTATGTATGTATGTATGTATGTATGTATGTATGTATGTATGTATGTATGTATGTATGTATGTATGTATGTATGTATGTATGTATGTATGTATGTATGTATGTATGTATGT
>NW_008358001.1:0-3751 GCF_000622305.1 Nannospalax galili | reverse complement strand
TAAAAAAATATTTTATTATTTTTATTTTATGTGTATGAGTGTGTTGCCTGAATGTATGTGAGTGCACCCATGTCTTGCAGTGCTGTGGAGGTCAGAAGACGGCTTTGGAGTCCCCTGGAACTGGAGTTAAGGACGGTTCTTAGCCGCCATGTGGGTGCTGGGACTCAAACCTGGGTCCTCTGCAAGAGCAGTCAGTACTCTTAACCGCTAAGCCATCTCTCCAGCCCGTTTTTGGTCTTTCTGAGACAGGGTCTCTCTGTAGCCCCAGCTGGCCTGGAACTCACTATGTAGACTAGGCTGGCTTTGAACTCAACGATATCTACCTGCCTCTACCTCTTGTTTGGGTTTTTTTTTTTTTTTTTAATTGTAAGATTAGCTCTGCCACTGTAGTAGTTGAGTGAAGGAAGACTCGAAAGGACTGGAAGACACAGATGAAGCTCTAAGAGGAGGCTCTGAGGGGGGCTGGAGAGATGGCTCAGCAGTAAAGAACACTGACTGTTCTTACAGAAGTCCCGGGTTCGAATCCCAGCACCCACATGGCAGCTAACAACTGTCCGTAACTCCAGTCCCAGGGGGTCCAACAGCCTCTTCTGCCCTCCAAGGGCATTGCACGACACAGGTGCTCTTAGTTACACGCAGGAAATACACTCATACACATAAAATTAATTAAATAAATAAATAAAATATTTTTTTTTAAAAAAGGTGCAGATCCGACTTCTCAGTCCCATTTTATTCAGTACTAAAATAATGGATGAGTTGAGTTTATAGGAAATATAGTGCCAAGAACATATCATAATAAGGAATACAATGTATATAGATGTTATCAGACAGAGGAGCCTCTAAAGTAAACGTGTGTGTCAGAAATATCTGCTTCTAACCCTGCGTGGTGGCGCAGGCCTGTAGTCCCAGCACTTGGGAGGCAGAGGCAGGCGGATCTCTGTGAATTCAAGGCCAGCGTGGTCTACATAGTGAGTTCCAGGACAGCTGGGGCTACAGGGAGACCCTGCTTCAAAAAGAAAAAACAAAACAAGCAAACCGAAAAAAAAAACCAAACAAACAAAAACCCAAACAAACAAAAAAAACAAATATCTGCTTCTTGGAATAGCTTCAGCCCACCCAGAATGCTTTCAGGAACCCAAAGCCCAGCTGTGGCTACCTTGTGACATTGTCTCCAAACACAAAAACAAAACAAAACAAAACACTGGTTCAGTAGCCTTTACGTTTCAAAGATTACATTTACTTTTTTTTTTTTTTTTTTTATTTGCGTGTCTGTGTGTGCCCAGTATGCACGTCACGGGCTTTTTGCTCACTTCCTTCAAGTACCTTTTCTGTAGGCTTGAGGACTATTCATCCTGTGGAGCCTTTCCTCCTTATTCTCAATCTCTGCAAGACTCTATCCCCATAGGCAAATTCTAATTTCTTTTCAAATATTCACCATTTGGGGGTCTGTAGATGGCTCAGGGGTTAATATCACTGGGACTTCTTCCACAGGACCCGGGTGTACGTTAACACATGCAACCAATACATTTATGCAGACTTAAAAAAAAGATTGCTTGACCGGGCATGCGGTGGGCCACCATCAGAGGCAGGCGGATCTTTGTGAGTTCGAGGCCAGCCTGGTCTACATAGTGAGTTCCAGGACAGCTGGGGCTACAGGGAGACCCGGTCTCCCAAACAAACAAGCAAAACAACCAACAACAACAACAACAAAAAGACTGCTTGAAATTTCATAACAAGTAGCATTTATTGAGCACCTCGTCTGTTTCAAAATCAGGCCTTACCTGGAGTCTATAAACACGCGTATAGAGATCAACGAATGTTCACATAACCTTAGTGTGTTTCATCTAAACCAAAAATGGGCTTAGAGGTAGCGCGCGCCTTTAATGACAGACCTTGGGAGACTTCGATTAGTCCCAAAGGTGGCCTGGTCTACAAGGCGAGTTTGAGACCGGCTAAGATTACAAAATAAATCTCTCAAAATGACTGAAAAAAATGCGGGAAGTATTTCGTCTTTCCTTAAACGGCCGTAGGTACCCCGAAGGGGTGCACCGTTCCCGGAAGTACTGCAATACCAGGCCGATGCGTGGAGTGGACGGAGCAAGCTCCTATTCCAACTCCTAGTTCCAAAAATCCATTTAATATATTGTCCTCGGATAGAGGACGTATCAGATATTAAACTGATAAGAACAGATACTACACTTGATCTTAGCCAAAAGGCCGAGAAGCGATACCGCTCGTCTCCAAGCCCCCCACACCACTGCCGCACCCACACACCTCTACCTCACGGCGACAAAACTCGCGCTGTCACAAAAGCGCTCTCCAGCCCGAGTGCCGTGTTGTCTACCGGCCGGACCCTCTGCGGCACAGAGACTTGTGGATTCCAACTTCGGAGAATGTTTCTTTTTCTTTTTTCACTCCCATGGTTCAGTGGAGACCCGTCCTCGGCCTCATTTGCATTCCCCGCCCAGCGCGGCGTTACTCTCCCCGCCCACCCAGAAGCACCGCTGGGGACTGCGCCTTCCGCCCTCAGCGACGCCGAAGGCAGGGAGGGCGGAACAGCACGCAGGCGCCGTCTCTGCAGGCTTTTCTCTATGGTTTTCAGCCAAAGTCCGCGGAATTTCTCTCTCTCTCTCCCTCTCTCCCTCCCTCCCCCCTCTCTCTCCCCCTCGCTCCCTCCCTCCCCTCTCCCCCCCTTCCCCTGCCTCCTTCTCTCGCTCTCTGCCCCCCCCATCCATTTTGGGGGTGGTGTTTGAAATGAGCTCAACACTTGAGAGAAGGGCCTGGGGAACGCATACCTCACTGATCCGCGAGAAGAGACGACAGAGCCTTGGGGGACAGAGCTTTATTATTTTGTTTTATTTTATTTAAAAACAGGGTCTTGAGCCGGGCTGGGTGGCGCACGCCTTTAATCCTAGCACTTGAGAGGCAGAAACAGGCAGATCTTTGTGAGTTCGAGGCCAACCTGGTCTACATAGTGAGTTCCAGGCCAGCCGGGCCTACAGGGAGACCCTGTCTCAAAAAGACAAAACCAAAATTAAAACCCGGGTCTTACTGTGTAGCCCTGGCTAGCCTGGAACTTACTGTGTAGACCAGGCTGGCCTCAAACTTAATGGCAATCCACTAGCCTCTGCCTCTTGAGTGCTGGGATTTAAAGGACTGAGTTGTCATGCCCTGCTTGGTTTTTGTTGTTGTTGATAACTGATAGCTTTAAAACTTCACCCATCCTGTGCTCCTGCCCAAATCCCTGCAATGGCAGCCACCACACAGCTCCTGAGCACACTACTACAGTCCTCCCCTGTCTACTGTAGCAACAGTCACCCTGGCCTCTATCCTTGTCTGTACTCATTTTGGAACCTGCCTGGTAATTATGGTCCCCAGAAAGCTTCAGGATGCCAGGTAGTAAGTAGTCCATACCCTTTTCATGCATTTGTTGCTGTTTCTAGGCCACATTACAGTTAGACCTGAATAAATAAACACCCTGACTCAGCCTTAGTTTTGTTTTTTTTTTTTTTTTTTTTTTTTTTTTTTGGCTGTTTCTGGTATTTATTCTTCTGGTTATAAAAGTGATACATGAAGTGTATTGGATTTCAGCCTTAGTTTTAAGAATGGACCCATAGCCCGTGGTGGTGCACTCCTTTAATTTTAGCACTCAGAGGCGGAGGCAAGGGGATCTCTGTGAGATTGAGGCCAGACTCGTCTACATAATTCCAGGTCAGCTGGACCTGCAGGAAGACCCTGTCTCAAAAAAAAA
>NW_008358000.1:8193-9347 GCF_000622305.1 Nannospalax galili | reverse complement strand
ACAATATGACTTCAATATGTTCCATTCTGACATCACAATGCTCATTTTGAATACACAATGTGCCATTGTGTCTTTCCTAAGGTCCATTGTGTCATAACCATGTTCAATATACAAATGTGGTGCTCAATGTCTCCTCACAATCACCAATGTGATATCACAATGCTCCAATATGCAATCACAACGTTAAAACATAGCTTCACAATATGCCATTGTGACAACACAATGCTCCAATGTGCCAATATTATGGCCTAATATGCCATTATATTACTTCAATGTGCCTTCACAAGAGAACAGTATGACTTCACAATGTTCCATTGTGCCACCACAATTCGCCATTGTGTCATTCCAATGCTCCATAGTGTCGTCCTCATGCCCAATATGCAAAAGGTTGCTCAGTGTCCCTTTACAATTCCCCAATGTGACATCACAGTGTAACAGTATGATCTCACAAGGTTCCAATGTGATATCACAATGCTCCAATGTGCCAACACTATGGCCAAATGTGCCATTACATTGCTCCATTGTGCCATCACAATGTTAAAATATGACTTCACAATGTTCCAATTTCCCAACACGTTTCATTGTGCATTCACAATCTACCAGTGTGTCATTATAATGATCCACTGTTTTGACACCATGACCATATGCAAACACGTTATCAACATCCCCTCATAATCCCCCAATTTGACATCACAATGTTCCAATGTGACATCACAATGCTCCAGGATTGTGACATCACAATGCATAAATATGGCAATAAATGGCCCCATGTGCCATGATATTGCTCCAATGTGCCTACAAAATAGTATAATATGAATTCACATTGTTCCATTGTACCATCACAATGCTCATTGTGCCATTACAATGCATCATTGCATCACGACAATGATCCATTTTGTTGTCAACATGATAAATATGCAAACACGGTGCTCAATGTCCCCTCACAATCCTTCAATGTGAATTATGATGCTCCAATGTGATATCACAATGCTCCAATGTGCCAACACTATGACCACATGTGCCATTATATTGATCAAATGTGCCATCACAATATTACAGTATGACTTCACAATGTACCATTATGCCATCAAAATGCTCATTGTGCCATCACAATGGACCACTTTCTCATTCCAATGATCCATTATGTTGTCACT
>NW_008358000.1:659-4156 GCF_000622305.1 Nannospalax galili | reverse complement strand
CAATATGACTTCACAATGTTCCATTGTGAATGTTCCATGTTCCATTGTGACAACACAAATCTCCAATGTGATATCACAATGCTACAATTTCCCATGACAATGTTACAATACGACTTCACAATGTTCCTTTGTGACATCAAAATGCTCATTGTGCCAGCACATTTGTAACTATCAACACATGTGACATTATTTTGCTCCAATGTGCCAACACAATGTTATAATATGACGTCACAATGTTCCATTGTGACAACACAAATCTCCAATGTGATATCACAATGCTACAATTTCCCATGACAATGTTACAATACGACTTCACAATGTTCCTTTGTGACATCAAAATGCTCATTGTGCCATCACTATGCACATTTGTGTCATTACAATGATCCATTGTATCACCATTATGCTCAGTATGCAAACATGGTGCTCAATGTCAGCTCACAGTCCCCCAATGAGACCTCACAATGATCCATGGTGCCATCAAATTTTACAATATGACTTGATAATGTTCCATTGTGACATCACAATGCTCCAGTGTGCCAACACTTTGTCCCCATGTGCCATTATTTTGCTCCAATGTTCGATCAAAATGTTACAATATGACTTCATAGTGTTCCATTGTTACATCACAGTGCTTCTTGGTGTCATCACTATGTTACAATATGACTTTCCAATCTTCCAATGTTAAATTACAATGCTCCAATATGACATGACTATGCTCCAATGTGCCAACACTGTCATCTTATGTCCCATTATATTTCCCCTATGTACCATCACAATTTTACAATATGACTTCTGAATGTTCTATTGTGATATCACAATAATCCATTGTGACATCATAACTCTCCAATGTCCAGTACTTTCGCCCCATGTGCAATATATTGCTACACTTTGTCATCAGAATGTTGCAATATGACATCACAATGTTCCATTGTGTCACCACTATGCTCCAATGTGCCAACAATATCGCCCCATGGGCCTTATACTGCTCCAATGTGACATTACAGTGTTACAATACGAATTGAAAATGTTCCATTGTGATAAAACAATCCTCCAATATGACATAACATTGCTCCAAAGTGCCAACAGTATCACAACATGTGACATTTTATTGCTCCAATGTGCCATCACAATGTTTGAATATGACTTCAAAATGTTCCATAGTGACATCACAATGCTCCCTGGTGCCTTCACAGTGTTGAAATATGAGTTCACAATGTTCCATTGTGACATCAAAGTGCTCCAATACGACATCACAATGCTCCTCCGTAGAAACACCATCCGCCCCATGTGCCATTCTATTGCTCCAATGTTCCATCCCAATATTACAATTTGGCTTCACAATGTTCCATTGTAACATCACAATGCTCTAATTTGCCATCACACTGTTACAATATTATTTCACAATGTTCGTTAGTGCCATCACAATGCTCATTGTGCCCTCAACTCTGTGCAATTGTGTCATCACCAATGTCATTATGCAAACACGGTGCTAATTGTCCCCTCACGATCCCCCAATGTGACATCACAATGCTCCAAATTGCCTACCCTGTGTCCCCAGTGTCTCTAACTTGCTCTATGGTGCCATCACAGTGTAAAAATATGACTTGACAATATTCCATTGTGATATCACACTGCTCCGATGTGACATCTGAATTCTCCAATGTGCCAAAACTATCGCCCTGTGTACCCTTATATTACTCAAATATGCCATCACAATGTTACAATAGGACTTCTAATGTTCCAATGTGACATCATGATGCTCCAATGTAACAATACTATCACCCCATGTGGCTTTATATTGCTCCAATGTTCCATGACAATGTTACAATATGACTTCACAATGTTCCATTGTGATATCACAATGCTCCAAGATGACATCACAATGCTGCAATATTCCAACACTATTGCTCCATGTGTTATTATATTGCTCCATAGTTTATTGCTCAGAATGTTCCTTTGTCATTTCACAATGCTCCATTTTGATATCACAATGCTCCAATATTCTAATACTATTGACCAATGTGCCTATAAATTGCTCCATAATGCCATGCCATCAAAATGTTACAATATGAATTCACAGTGTTCCTTTGTGACATCACAATACTCCAATGATCCAATACTATCACCCCATGTGCCAATATATTTTTCCAATATGATATGAAAACGCTACAATATGAGTCCCCAATGTTCTGTTATAACATCACAATGCTCCAATTTGCTAACACTCTCGTCACAGATGTGCCATCACAATGTTACAATATGACTTCACAATGTTTCATTGTTACATCACAGTGCTCCATGGTGCCATCACCGTGTCACAATATGACTGCAAAATGTACCAATGTGCAATTACAATTCTCAAATGTGACATCACAATGCTTTAATCTGCCAACACCATAGGTCTATGTGCTAGTATATTGCTCCATTATGCCAACAATGTTACAATATGACTTCTGATTGTTCCCTTTTGACATCACAATACTTGAATGTGACATCACATTATATGGCTCAAAGGTGCCATCACATTTTAATAATATGTCTTCTCAAGGTTCCCTTGTTCCATCACAACGCACATATATGCCATCACAATGCTCATTGTGCCAACATGGTGTACAATTGTGTCATTAGCGTGATCCCTTGTGTTGTCATCACGCTCAATATGCAAACACGGTACTCAGTGTCCCCTCACAATCAGCAAATTTGACCACACAATTCTCCATAGTACCATCACAATATTCCAATATGACTTCAAAATATTCCATTGTGACATTACAATGCTCCAGTGTGCAAACACTATCTCCCCATCTGCCATTATATTGCTCCAATGTGCCATTACAATGGAACAACATGACTTCACAATGGGACATCACAATACTGCAATGTGCCAACACTATTGCTCATGTGACATTCTATTGCTCCAATTCGCCATCACACTGTTACAATGTGACTTCACAATGGTCCATTGTGAAGTCACAATATTCGAACATGACGTCACAATGCTCGAATGTGACAACACTATCGCCTGATGTGCCATTACATTGCTCCAATGTGCCATCACAGTGTTACAATATGACTTCATACTGTTCCATTGTGACATCACAATGTTCCATTGTGACTTCAAAGTCCTACAATGTGAAATGAAAATGCTCCAATGTGCCAACACTATCACCTCATGTCCCACTATATTGCTCCAATGTAACATCACAATGTTAGAACATGACTTCAAATTGCTCCAATGTGACATCTCAATGGTCCAATGTGCTAACACTATGGCTCCTGTATTCCAACACTATTGCCCCATTTGTTATTATATTGCTCTATAGTGCCATCAAAATGTTACAAGATGATTTCACAATGTTCTTTTGTCATTTCTAAAGCTTCACTGTGACGTCACAATGCTCCAGTATGCCAATACTCTTGCCCCACGTGCCTATATACAGCTCTATAGTGCCATCAAAAAGTTACAGTATAAATTCACAGTGTTCCTTTGTGACATC
>NW_008358000.1:0-510 GCF_000622305.1 Nannospalax galili | reverse complement strand
TGCAATATGCCATCAAAATGCTACAATATGGCTTCTCAATGTTCCACTATAACATCATAATGCTCCAATGTGCTAACACTATTGTCCCAAATGTGCAATCACAGTGTTAAAATATTTCATTGTTACATCACATTGCTCCATGGTTCCATCACTGTGTTACAATGACTGCAAAATGTACCTATGTGCAATTACAATGCTCCAATGTGACATCACAATGCTTTAATCGGACAACACTATAGGTGCATGTGTTAGTATACAGCCCCAATATGCCAACAATGTTACAATATTACTTCTGAATGTGCCCTAATAACATCACAATCTTAGAATGTGACATCACAATGCTCCAGTATGCCAACACTATCGCCCCACGAGCCACTATATTGCCCTAATTTGGCATTGCAATGTTACAATATAAATTCACAATGTTACATTTTGACATCACAATGCTCCATTGTGCTGTCACAATGTTACATTATGATTTCACAATGTTCATATGTGTCATCACAATGC
>NW_008357999.1:1138279-1179160 GCF_000622305.1 Nannospalax galili | reverse complement strand
CGCAATACCAAGTAATTTCACTTGCATGGGGCCCAGCTTCAGCAGAAGAGTGACTGTAGACCAATGGATCCCTGCTGATCAAGAACATCACAAAAAAGGACACAGGAATCTTCATCCTACAAACCAGAGGTAAAAACCAAGGAAATATCTTCACCATAGGACAGTTCTTCGTTCAGAGTGAGTGGCTTTCGGTGACTTCTGGGTGCTGGATGTGACTACCTGACATCACACACACACACAGGCTTGTGAGGTCTCAGGTATGCTCTTCTCCGCTCTGCATGGTGTCCTCAGGTCAGGGTTTGAGCATTCAGTGTAGGACAAAACTTCACAACCCCTCACCTAAATCCACCATGTAGAGGGGACTCGTGGTGGGGTAAATCGAACACTTGGATCAGCCTCAGAACACGTGATTGTGGCCTTCTGTATGACAGAGCCTCAATGCAGACTGGATGAGGGTCCTTGGATAGAGCTGTGTCTTGCTTGTCTCCATTTGGGTCCACTTGAACCTGGGCTGCTCCCACCTCTAGTGCCTACGGGAGGAGGCAGGACAAGGTGATTCCAGTGTGGCTGTATCTGCTCTAAGCTGTCCTCTGCACTGAGTCATTTCCTACGTGTCTCAGCAATAACCAGTGCCTCTGCTGCTCCCCATGGAGACAGCCTCTGAGGTGTCTCACCATCTAAAGCCATATTCTCCCTGACTGTATTTGTCTGCTCCCTGTATCCCAGTCCTCTCTCCTACAATACCTGGCTCCTGCTCATCTGGAGTGAAACTTCAGTGTCAGGAGCATATCCCTGTTCATGTCCTTCAAGTCTCCAGGTAGAGGGGCAGGGTCGTCATCAGGGCTGTCATGGGGAGGCAAGGGAAGAGGCAGGATGGTACCATTGCCTTAATAATGGTTGTTTATCTACTGGTGAAGACTTGAACAGTGTTGGGAAGATCTCCATGGGCAAATCTTCTAGAACAGAGATGGCCAAGTCTTCATGAGTCAGTAGCACCTGCCTTGGGAGCCCCGGGAGTGTGGGTGGGGCAACACTCACCTGATGTATCTTCAGGAAGTTGCATCCAAGGAAGCATCCAAGAAAAGACATCCTTTCAGACTGAAGGCTCAGGAAGCCATTCTCTATCACAGGACAATCAGAGCCATAGTCAATTCTCTGCCAATGGTGACCTTAGTTTACCCCATTCTACCCACTCACTAGTGGGGTCAAAATCACATGTCCCCTCATTGGTCTGGGGGCAGGAGAGGTATGCTATTGACAAA
Organism: Nannospalax galili; assembly: GCF_000622305.1. Lineage (NCBI taxonomy): Eukaryota > Metazoa > Chordata > Mammalia > Rodentia > Spalacidae > Nannospalax > Nannospalax galili. The sequence continues at coordinate 1,177,898 of NW_008357999.1, read as the reverse complement.
ATTCCACATTGGCACATGCCCATCATTGTCCCATCCCTTTCTAAGCCCTGTTCCTCTGAATCCCAATGCCGCTGAGAAGTGGGTTCCCAGGATCCTGAATGCTGACCCAATCTTCTTATGGGTGAATGACCCGTGATCATCTCTCAAGGCCCTCAAATGAAAGGAAAGGAAACATCACATGACCAACCTTCCCACATTCTCCAGTCAACCAACCAAACCCAGGTGGGCACACCTGGGGAGAATCTATGAAGTGGGCATCATTACTTGTGATCTTCAAGAGCTTTACATCAGGGTTGCAGAGTCGGTGGAGTATTTAACAGGGAATTTTGCCCTTGCAGAGGACCTGGGTTTGGCTTCCAGCATCCACAACCACTTGTAACTCTGGTTCCAAGGGTACCAATGCCTATGCCCTCCTTGGGTCTACACATGCACATACCTGCACAGACCACACACATGTACACAGTAATTTTGCTTTTTAATTTTTGAAAAGTTTTAGATCTTGGTATGCTGATGTTCACCTACATCCCAGTGTTAAAGAGAACAAGGCAGGAAGACTGTAGCCCATGCTGCTCTGTTTACACAGCCTGTTACAGCATCTTGTATGCAAAAACAAAAAATCTAAAGGGGCATGAGATATCTCAGCAGTTGAGCACTGGCTGCTCTTGCAGAGGACACAGGCTTGTGTCCCTGCACCAACATGGTGGGGAACAGCCTCTGTAACTCCAGTTCCAGGGGCTCTGACACCGTCTGTGTGAATTTCTTGCATTAGTAATCTACATGCATGCAGGCAAAGCATTCATACATGTAAAGTTAAAAGAAATAAATAATTTCTTAAAATCTGAACATCATAAGTCCCTTGAACACAGAGCATCTGGAAATACAGTAAATCTGAGGTGGAGATACAGATGCCCAGGCTCCATTGCAGTCTAGGGAAGTCATGGTTGAGAAGCACAACGCTAGGATTACTTCTTTATTGTTTCCTTTTGACATGGTCTTCACTATGACTCGGACGTCAATGGAATTGGCTGAGTAGCCAGGGTTGGCTGAGAATTCACTATGCACATGCAGCTGAGAATTCCTGCAGCAGTCTCCTGCATCCCAGAGTCTACTGCATACTCCTCAGGGAGAACATGGGAAGGTATGTTTGGTTTACAGTGCAGGGCTAGAAGACCCCTAAAAATTACTTATTTATTTATGTCTTGAGGCAGGTTCTCATTGTATAATCCTGGCTGGTCTGAAAGTTGCTTTTAAGCTCAGCCTGGCCTCAAACTCCCAAAGATCAAACTGCCTCTTCCTCTAGGAACTCTGGGTTAAAATCATGCACTACCATGCCAGGCAAGGCTCTCCTTTATAACACTGCATAGACTCCTGGCCTGCTGATACCAGCCTGTGGTCCTAGCATTGGCAGATGGCTGTAGCAGGAAGATTTAGAGTTCCCAGACAGCCTGGGCTACAAAGGGACACGCTGTCTCAAATAAAAAGCAGTCATGTGTGATGGGCACACACCTGCAACCCCAGGACTTGGAAGCCAGAGGCAGGAGGATTGTCAGGAGTTCCAGGTCAATCAAATATTCCTAGTGTCTGAATAACCAGGACTGTGCAGTGTGATTCTGTCTCTAAATCTGAAACAAATCAATGCACAATAATTCTGCAGGAATACTGTCTCTTTGGGCCTGAGGGGCTTATTAGTTACTTTTATGGTGCTCTGATAAAACACCATGAACCAAAGTACAGCTTATGAAAGAGTCTACTTTGGTTACAGGTCTAGGTAGAGAGCCCATAATGGTGGGGGAGGCAGCAGCAAGCTGAGAGATCACATGTGCGACTGCAGACACCAACCAGCAGAGAGGGAACTGGAAGCAGGATGAGGCTGTTCATTCTCAAAGCCCATCCCAATGACATGGTTCCTCTAGTGGAGCCACACTACAAACAGCTCCTCTACCTGGGGATCTACTTCAAATACCTGAGCCTATGGGGACATTGCTCATTTGAAGCACCAGAGTGCAGTTTGGAAGGGAGGAGGCCACTGTGGCTGGAACCTGGGCCTGGCCCATGCTAGACAAGTGTAGCAGGAGCCACATCCCCAGCTCTTTTATTTTATATGGAAACAGTCTTTCTGTGCAGCCCAGGTTGGGCTGTAATCAGGGATCGTCCTGTCTCAGTCCCCCACATATAGGGATTAAAAGTCTGAACAATCACACCGGGCTGGTTCAAACTTTTAACACCAACACTGGGGAGGGAGAGCAGGCAGTTTGTAGCAATGGAGGTAGAGAGCCAGACCTCATCTCTCAGGGTCACCACAGGCTGAGCAGGAACCTGGGCAAAATAAACACTGACTCTGCTCCCCAGAATCAACTGGCTCTGTAGAGCCATGTGGCACATCAAGTTTTTCAGGAAAGACATGAGGATGTTATGAGGTTCCCATGTCAGCTACAGGGGTGAGGTGCTGAAGGCAGGCAGGATGCCAGTGACTTGGGAGTGAGCTCCTGACCCACAGTTGTCTAACTCAGTATCTGCAGAATAGCTGCAACTCCTCCAGCAGAAGAGGGCTTAGGCCCTTAAAGGGTTTATTCTGAGGCCATCGGCGTCCCCAGGCCTCAGCAAATGGGTGCTCAGGTGCTGGGATACGACCCTACTCCACATGCCAAGCACAGGCTGTTATTGAGAATGTCTCCTAGCTGGGTGTGGCGTATGAACTCTGGTCCTCTGCAAGATAAGCAAATGCACAGTGGGGCGTGGTGGCCAACGCCCTTAATTCCAGCACTTGGGAGGCAGAGGCAGGAGGATCTCTGAATGCAAGGCTACCCTGGTCTACATAGTGAGTTTCAGGACAGCTGGGGCTACAGGTAGACCCTGTCTCAAAAAGAGAAAAAGAGAAGGACAAGCAAGCCCTCTTAACCCTTGAGCCATCTCCCCAGGTCCCATGTCAAATATTTTTATCTCCCTAAAACATTCTTGTACCTGAGTGCTTCCATGTTTTCCCCAACACTCAGGAGTCTAGTCAGGGATGGATTCCCTGAGCATGATGGTGTGTGCACCACCTATCCCGTGTGCCTGTTCCATTGTATGTTCCTTTGGGGGGAACATTCCTAACACATAGGAATCTGGTCTCCATCCGACCTGCCCAAGTTAGGAACCATCACCTTTTGGTAGCCATATCTTTAAAAATATTGTAGCCCAGGCTGACTTTGAACTTGTGGCCCTCCTGCCTCAGCCTCTTGGGCAGCTAGGTAGACACCTGAAACACAGTGCTAGTCTCTTTGTTAAAACAACCTGTGATGCAATTTGGTGTTTAAGAAAAAGGAGTGGAATTATTTCCATTTTTTTACCTATTTTTATTTATTTTTTGTAAGTATAATCTATGCATTACTTCCATCTCTCCTGGTCTCTCTCCAATTTCTCCCCTCCCTCCACTCCTCAATTTCTTATCTCTCTTGTTTTTAACTTTAAAAAAAATTTAATAACCACATGATTAGAAGAAGCATTTCATTACAGCTTTAATATATTCAATAACAATTTACAGAGCAAGGATAGATCTCTTTCAAAAGTGGCTATAAAGTTTTAGGTTCACATTTGAATTAATACACTTATACAATATTGAACTCAGTGTAGTCCCTGTAAGACATAAAATTGAATGAGTTTTTAACCTTTAAAAAAGACCTCCGTTTCATTTTAAAATATGCTGTTTCCTACAGAAAGACTCATTTTTAATGCTACTAACACCTAGATGTTTGCATATGCATCTCTAATCTCTATGTTTCTGATAATTACTAGTCACAGTCAGTTACAAACACGTACACACATTGATAGATACACAATATAGAGTGCAGAGCCCATTTAGTACTCCTGTGTATCTGTGTTTAGGGCTGTGCACTTGGAATTAGATAACTTCTCAGGGAGCTAGTCCCTGGAGAAAACTGATTTGCCTTCCCTCAGCATCCATTGATTTGCCCACAGCTCTTCATCTTGATATGGGATACCTTGAAATTTCCCCTGCACTTTGGTATATCAACTGATTTTTTCATGAGATGCAGATCTTGTTAGACTGTTAAACTGTGGCGATTCCATTGGTGCAGCTTCTGTACCACATCGAGCATGCCTTGGGTAGCAGCAGGTGTCTTGTCCCTCTGGCTCTTAGATTCTTTCTGTCCCTCTTCTGTGATGTTCCCTGAGCCCTAGGTATAAGGGTTGCAATGTAGATGTGTCACTTAGGGCTGGGCATCTCACAGACACTTATTTTTTGTGTTTGACCAGTTGTGGAACTTTGTAATTTTCTCCATCTGTTGCTAAGAGAAGCCTCTTTGATGAGTGGTGAGAGGTAAGCTTGTCTGTAAATATAAAGATACATATTTAGAATATAGTAAGAAAGTATTTTGGTGTAGGTTTTTCTCTAGGGTCTATGACATCTCCAGTCATGTGTCTTGGCTATGTTTACAGTACTACATGGACAGGCCTTAAGTTCAGTTAAATAGCCACTACTCAACTAGTAGAGATTATTAGCTGGGATTGTCATTGTTGTGGTTCATACACATTATTTTTGTGACAGGGTTTCCCTGTAGCCCCAGGTGGCTTAGAACTCACTATGTAGACCAGGCTGGGAAATTACAGAAATCTGCCTGCCTCTGCGTCCCCAGTGCTGGGATTAAAGGCGGGTGCCACCACACCCAACTGGTTCATAGACTTTATAACTAGGTTGCATCATTGATTGGTTTTCACCCCTGGCGGATTATATAGTATCTTCTGGTACTACGTGGGCCATTTATATTGTTTCTATTTGTTAGCTATTGGGAAAAGAGCAGTTACAAACATCGCTGAGCAAGTGTCTCTGTAGTATAGTATTGAGCCTTTGGGTATATGCCAAGGAGTGCTAGGTATAGCTAGATCATGTGATAGATCTAGTTTTAGTTTTTAAGAGTTCTTCATAATGAGGACTAAGAGATGGCTCAGTGGTTAACAGCACTGCCTTCCCTGTGTTCAAGTCTCAACACTCACAGAGGGGATTGTTAGACCAGTTAGAGGATCCGCACCCTCTCTGAACTCCATAGGCATTGCACACCATGGGGACCCTATGTACATGCAGGCAATACACTCATACACATAAAAGAAATAAAATATTTTTTTAAAAGTTCCTCACTATCCTGGCATGGTGGCACATGCCTTTAATCCCAGCACTCGGGAGGCAGAGGCAGGATCTCTCTGAGTTTGAGGCCAGCCTGGTCTATATACTGAGTTCCAGGCAGCTGGGGCTACAGGGAGACACTGTTTCTAAAAGACCAAACCAAAAAAAAAGTTCCCCACTATGATTTCCATAGAGTTTGCACCAGTTTGTAATGGCACTGAAAGAGAGTGCCCCTTAGACCCCATCCCTGTCCTCTGAGAAAGAGCTGCCCTCCACTTGACTCTGGAAATCCCCTAGATTGTTCAAATCTTGGTACATCTGTTAATGGTTTCTATGGGAATAGTCTGGGGCAGAAGAGGGAGAATGTTCTGCTGGTAAGCTAGCCAATGGCTGTATAGGTTAAGGCTCTGGAAATCAGCCCTAGATTGTTCAAATCCTTTTCTGGTTCTTCTGTTTATGGTTTCTATAGAAATCCCCTGCTCTGTGGTTTTTGTGGTTTCAATTCTTAAAACCTCTGTGTTTTCACAGCTCGGTGTCGTAGTACAGCTCCCGAGACTGTCTGTGTCCCCAGCCGGTTGGCTTCAATAAAGCGCTCATGTTTTTTACTGAGACTCAGTGTCTGAGTGGTTAATTCAGGGAATTCTTCGGATCCCGAACAGCACCAGCAGTGAATGAAGGTTCTCCTTTCCCACATCCTCACCAGGATTTGGTGTCATTTGTGCTCTTGATCTTAGCCATTCTGACTAGGGTACGAAGAAATCTTTTGTTTGTTCGTTTGTTTGTTTGGTTGGTTGGTTGGTTTTGGTTTTCCCCAAGAGGATCTCTCTGTAGCCCCATTTGGCCAGGAACTTGCTATGTACACCAGGTTGACCTAGAACTCTTAGAAGTCTGTTTGGCTTTGCCCTGGGTGATGGGATTAAAGCCTGTGTCACCATGGCCAGTTGTTTCTTTTTTAAAAAGAAACAACTATTTTTATTTTATGTGTATTTTACTATTTTTATTTTATGTGTATGAGTGTATTGCGTGCATGTATGTGAGTTCACCCATGCCGTGCAATGCTGTGGAGATCAGAAGAGGGCTTTGGATTCCCCTGGAACTGGAGTTAAGAACGGTTCATAGCCACCATGTGGGTGCTGGGAATCAAGCCCAGGTCCTCTGCAAGAGCAGTCAGTGCCATCTCTCCAGCCCTTGGCCAGCTGTTTCTTAACTATTTTTATTTCTTCATTTGAGAACTCTCCATTATGACAGGGGATATGATAAGGAACCAGATTTATAAGAAGGCTGATAAGATATCTTTTGCTAGAGGCTGAGTGCCTCACAGCACTCAGGAGGTATATGCAGCCAGAGTCTGTGTGATGGATGTTAGCCTAATCTGTAGCTGGGGTTACAGAGAGACCATTTCCTCTCAAAGGAAAACAAGCATAAAACAGGGAAGTTGGGTTGGTGAATGTGTCTGTACGTCCCATATCTGAGTGAGAGGCAGGAAGATAGCCAGGATTTTATTAAAAGCCTGGGTTACTTTGAGAGTTTAAGACTAAGCAATATCATATAGTACCATACCTAGCTGCACCTCCCCATGCAAACTGGGCAGGGCTGCACCTTAGCCTGCAGAGTGCTTACGTCATGTGCATGATGTCCTGGGTGAGATCACAGAGGCACATAAAACTTGGCACAGCAGTTCACACCTGAACTCCATCCACTCTGGAGGTAGAGACTAAGGATGAGAAATTTAATAGCATCCTAGCTATATAGCCGTGCTACATGAAAACCTATTGAAAGCAGTGAACTGAAGAAGGAAAAGATACCCCAATGTACAAGGGGTGTTTTTCCTATGTACAAGGAAACCAACTACCATTGAGTTAAAACCCAGAATGATTCTAATCATGTATTTACTTTTGGGGGATGTGGTGCAGGGGACAGGGTTTCCCTCCCTGTAGCTCCAGGCAGCCTGGTACTCCAGAGGTAGACCAGCATGGATCTCAAAGAAATCTGCCTCCCTCTGCTATTTATTTATTTATTCATTTATTTACTCATTTGTTTATTTATTGAGATGGAGTTTGTCACTCTCTGGCACACACTGACCTGATATTCATTTTCTAGACCAAATTCTTCTAAAACTTCTAGCAATTACCCAGCCTCTGTCTTCTCTGCATAGTGATGCAAACATGAGACGCGGCAGATCATGTACATTTTACTTTTAAGTTTTGGTAGTGCGAAGCTAAGAACAGCACTGGGTGGAGCTTGAGAAAAGGCTCAGTGGTAAGGAGCACTGACGCTCTTGAATTGGACCTAGGTTCGGTTCCCAGCACCCACATGGTGGCAAATGACCAACTGTAATTATAGTTCCAGAAGATCTAGTGCCCTCTTTTGACCTCTTCCACGTTGCATGACATGTGTGCACTTACATACATGCAGGCATGACACTCATACACATAAAAAAATAAAGTATTCAAAAAAACAATAGTTGAGGCTGGAGAGATGGCTCAGTGGTTAAGAACACTGGTTGTTCTTGCAGAAGACCAGGGTTCAAATCTCAGCAACCACATGGCAGCTAACAACTGTCCATAACTCCAGTCCCAGGGGATGACAGCCTCTTCTGACCTTCTCGGGCATTGCACGACATGGGTGCACTTACCTACATGCGGGCAATACATGCATACACATAAAGTAAAAAAATAAATAAATAAAAATTTTAAAAAACCAAAAAAAATAGCAGTAGACTAGATTCCCATATCCTAGGGACCCTATGGGAGAAGCATCTCAAGGTTAAGGACAATATGGGAAATTTAGTGAGACCTTGGCTCAAAATGAAAAGTGCACACAGGGTTGAGGTCTGAATCTACAGCTCAGGGCTAAATTCTTTGCTTAGCAATTGGTGGGGGGATCCTGGGTTCCATTCTAGTTATCAAGTTCCAAACAACAACAACAAAATAAAAATAAAAAACAAGAGAAAGAGCAACGTTGCAGTGCTGGAGTCTTAGTTCAGTGCTGGAGCTACTTAACACTGAGTCCAACCCCTGATATTAGGAAAAGGGAGCATGTTTTCTTTTCTTTCTTTCTTTCTTTCTTTCTTTCTTTCTTTCTTTCTTTCTTTCTTTCTTTTTTTTTCTTTTTTGTCTTTTTGAGACAGGGTCTCCCTGTAGCCCCAGCTGCCCTCGAACTTACTTTGTAGACCAGGCTGGCCTTGAACTCACAAAGATCCACCTGCCTCTGCCTCTGCCTCCCAAGTGCTGGGATTAAAGGTGTGTGCCACCACCTCCTGCCAGAATGTTCTTAAAGGAGGGAAAGGACAGCACATGAGCTTCACGAGTCATTGTTTGCTCTGCAGGATGTGACTCTGGGTTCCATCCTCAGTACCAAAAACCAAAATTAAAAAACAAGAATAATGAAACCAATCACAGTCTCCTGGAAATCTGTAAAGAAACAGGTCTCTGTAATCTCAGCACTGGGAAGGAGGAAGCAGAGGAAACCTCATAATACCTGGCTCCTCTTAGGATGTATAGTGACTTCCCAGCCAATCAAACTGTATAAAGTCCTGTCTGAAAAGAAGAAATACATGAATAAGTAAAGAAAGAAAAAGGAAGGAAAGAAGGGAGGGACAGAGGAAGGGAGGGAGGAGGACAGATACAAGGAAAGAAGGAAGGAAGGAAGGAAGGAAGGAAGGAAGGAAGGAAGGAAGGAAGGAAGGAAGTCTCCGTGTGTGCAGTGTATCCGTGAAGGAGTCCTTCACCTTCTCCTTAGCCTCAGCTCACTCCCTAATCCTCTTGGAGACCTGATTCTGCCAGTCTGGACACACCCAAAATCCCAAGTGAGATTAACAGAATGGAGACCTGTTCATCCAATCAGGTGACAGCTTGTAGTTTGGAGGTGGAGCAGCCAAAGGGAGGCAATGATAGAAAGATCTATAAAAGATGCAGAGGAGTCAGAGAAGACAATCAGATTCCTGGAGACAGGAGACACTGCCAGACCCTGCTGGGAATAGACCTGTTGCCGGGACCATCTCTGGTAAGTCACCCACTGCATGAGGACACCCCATCTCACCAAACCTGCCATTTTCCACTGGGGCCTTGAGACCCAAGATGGCACAGGGAGTTCTTATTTCTGTCTCTCAGAAGAGCAGACTGAAGACTGGTGTTTAAGTATAGCTTTTCCTTCATCGCAAATATTTTATGTTGTTTCTTAATTTGTGATTATTGTTTTGTTTTAGTAGTATTTATTTTATGTGTGTGTGTTTTGCCTGCATGAGTTAAATGAATTGGTGTGTGCAGTGTTTGTGGAGGCCAGAAGAGGGCAAAGGAGTCCCCTGGGACTGGAGTTGAGAACTATTAGATGTTATTATGTGGGTACTGGGAACGCAAACTCCAGGACTCTGGAGAAACAGCCCATGCTTTTAACCACTGACCATCTCTCCAGCTATGGAGACCTGGCTCTGCCTCCTGAGGAGTGGGATTAAAGGTGTGTGCCATCACACCCATCAGATTTTGTCTTTTGTCTCTGTGCCCTGCTGGCTGGGGATGCTGAGGATGGAATGACGGGGTCTCCTGCGTGCTCAGATTTATTAGAGTTATTAAGAGAAAATGAGGAAAACCCTGGAGAGTGGCAAGAGTTTAATGGAGCAAAAACCCAGAATTTATTAGAGGAAATTTCTCCTTGTTGCTAAGTGAAAAAGGCTTATTTGATCAGAATTCATATTTGTTTCTTTACTTTTTTGTTTTCGTTTTTCTTGTTTTAGGCTGATTCTAAGTACTCCTTGGTGTCCTTGAAGTCACAGACACTAGCATGCCTCTGCCGCCAGAGTGCTGGGTAGAAAGGCTCAGGCCACAACACCCTGCTTTTGGCTGGTCTGAGTTTGAATTTTTTAGGTCACAGTCTCCAGTAGGGCCAGCTGCTCTGGAAGGCCTTATATTTCTGAGCTCTGTAACTACTCAAATTATGTTGGGCTATAGAATCGAGCCACCAAGTTTGCAGGAATTTACTTTCCTCATAATCTAATCAGTTTTTAATCCCTTTAATGATTCCTGTCATGGATTACTGTTTAATGTTTATAGAAAATAAATTTTCCTTTTATTTGGACCTTCAAAACAGTATTGGGAACAAGGTGTGGTAAGAGAGACCACTAACCTCTGATTTGGGCAACTGAGGCATTGGATTCGAAATGAGGTCAGGGTGGGCTACTTGGTAATATACTGTAACAAATGAAAATAAGAAAGTAGGTGGAATCCCAGCACTTGGTAGTCTGGGCAGGAATCCATGGGTGCTGGCTAGACTCCCCATGCAATGTAGAAGTCCTCCCTTGTGTCAATTCAACATCTCTGCTCCAGGACACACAGCTACTTTTAAAAGATATTAACTTCGATTGTGCCCTGCTGGACACTGTCTTATGGTCCAGTCCAGCCTAGCATCAAATTTGCATTTCTCCTGTTTCATTGTCCTGAATACTGAGATGATCACTACTGCTTCTAAAGGCTCTGGAAATAAAAGTAAAGGTGCCTTTTCAGAGTCTCTCCACTCGTTCAAAGCCAGGTTCCATTTATTGAACACAGAATGTCGGAAGGTGGGTAGGGAACCTTTCATTTTTCCTTTGAGAGCATGAGAGGTAACCAGAGATGGTTCACCCTGAAGCAATGGTCTCAGCTTTCACAATCCAGAGTACCCCCTTCCCAGGAGAATAGGGTTCAGAGGAGCAGTGGTCAGAATTGGGTAGGGCGATGGAGAGTACACCTCAGTGGAGTGACTCAGTCCACCATGTTGCCAGACAAATGGGAAAAAGGACGCTTTCCATCAGTGTAAGCCATGACTGCCAAGAGTTGATTCATAGTGACAGAGGGAAAAGGGCTTTTTAAACCTTCCACTGGAAGATGTGTTTTTTTCAGGTTGCTTCTCCAGGATCAGTCTCCCTGAAGATTCACCAGGATGAGTGTTCAGGCCCAACCCACACTCTGGGACCTGACAGTGCAGAGCCTTCTGAGGAGTGAGGCCTTGGATATCTCCAATATGGAGTACTTGCCCAAGAAGTTCTTTCCTCCACTGCTCCAGGAGGCCTTCACCGGCTGTCACAGGAAGAGTGTGAGGGTGATGGTAGCAGCCTGGCCCTTCCCCTGCCTCCGCTTGGGAGACCTGATGAAGACTCCTCCCAAAATGGAGACCTTCCAGGCTGTGCTGGATGGACTGGATTTGCTGATTACTCAAAAGGATCGACCAAGGTGAGCAAGTCCAAGGTAGTGTGGAGGGGATGCCACGTGGGTGCAGAGAATGGACAACAGGGGTCAGAAGAAGGCTGTCTAAAGGGCTAAGAGGCTTCTGATGGCATCATGTGGAAGGAGTGCAGAGATCTGAGCCATTACTGAGCTGTCTGCAGAAGGAGCTTCATGTGTGCAGGAGAACCTAGAAGAGATCCAGGATAAGGAATGGCTCTAGTCCCTGCCTCTCGCAGGTGGGAGATGTGGGACCCAGTTGTACTGAAGAGGAACGAAATGGCTGGAAGTGAGAGAGGGTTAGAGATGTAGCTAAGACAAATACACCTTCCTAATGTACATGAGGCTCTGGGTTTAAAATATGAAAATAGGGCTAGAGAGATGGTTTACCAGTTAAGAGCACGGGCTGCTCTTGCAGAAGACCTGAACACCCACATAGTGGCTAACAAATGACCATAACTAAAGTACCAGGGGATCGACCCCCTCTTCTCTCCTTTGTGGGCACAGTTGCATTTACGCAGGGCTATCACTAATTCACATAAAAATATAAATAAATATACAAATAATAAAAAATGTACAGCTGGGTATGGTGGCAAATGCCTTTAATCCCAGCACTCAGGAGGCAGAAGAAGGTGGATTTTGGCGAGACTCTGTCTCAGAAAGAGAAACAAATTGCAGGACGGCAGGGAAAGGGAGAGATGAGATGGGTGATAGTGTCTGGTGATGAGTTGAGTCTTATCATCTGCGGCTTCTACCTCTTTGACCCACAGGAGGTGGAACCTGGAGGTGCTAGATTTACGCACTGTGTGGCCTGGAGCAGGGTATGAGGACCGCCACCTCCCATGGGATGAGCCAATGGAGGCTCATGCAGACTGTGGAGTGAAGCGGCCTTTGAAAGTGTTGTTTGACTACTCCCTCCAGTATGAGGAGGATATCAATGAAAGACAAGAATGCTTCATCCAGTGGGCCCAGCAGAGAAAGTCTTGGCTGCATCTGTGCTGTAAGAAGGTCCAGATTTCTTACGCAACTGACTATAATTTCTGGAGTCTCCTGAAATTATTTGACCCAGTTTGCGTACAGGAAGTGAAAGTGATTGCAAACTTGGACCTGAAAACCCTGGAGACCTTTGCCCCTGTCCTGGGCCAGATGAGAAACCTTCACAAACTCTTTGTCAAAGGAACTTGTAAGTCATGGAGGGATGAGTTTGAAGATACGTACAGAGATCTGGAGAAGACATGGATCAACGCGTTCATTTCTCAGTTCCCCAAACTCCACACTCTTCAGCATCTCTACATGTGTAATGTGCATTTTCTTGAAGGCCGCCTGGACCAACTCCTCAGGTAAGGAAGGATGGAGAGCTGTCTCTACAGTTCAGACCAATGCATTTCTTTGTTACACTGAACATTAAAGGACACCTGTGGTTTCCCAGCCACTGTGGAGGTAACAGAAATGAAGAAGACATTAGGTTATGGAAACACTGACTTGGTTGTGTTATAAATCAACTTGGTGTGTCACCCCAGTAAATTCAGAGGGACACATATGGATCCATGGTCTGGTAATGGTCTCTATGGGAGGGAAGAAGCAGATCTTTGAGTATAGGAGAACTCACACTGACGTTCCCTAGGTGAACTCTGCTCAGATCTGAGTGAACAGGCATCAGCCTGCCTTTAGTTCCCTGTGTGTAAAAAGCTGTTCTGAGCCAAGTTAGGGGCTGGGTAGATGGGAAATATGTGACACTGGGGTTACCAATGAGGGGACAGGGACAGGGAGAAGAAAAAACACTGAACCCCTGTGGAGAGCCAGCAAGGCATCAGTGAGCCCCACACAGTTGACATACTCAGGGGTAGAACTGGATGTCCACGGACTGGTCCTTCTGGGCTTTTCCTGTTGATATTTTCTCTCTAGCACTGTGGTTTTCTGCTTCACAGAGGGAGAGGGAGCTGCAGAGATGTGGATGATCCACTCACAAGGTGATGGGGGATCTCTCAGGCTAGAGTGAGCTGACTTGTGTGAGCAGACTTCCCATCAGGGAGCTTGCTGAATTTCACCCTCATCACTTGGGCAGGATGACGTTGAGGCTCACTGGCCTTTCCTACCTCATCGTAATCTCCCACCTACCACCTGAAAAACCTTCAGGAACTAAACTGCTTTGTCTCTCCCCAGGTACTTGAAAAAGCCTCTGGAGACCCTCTCACTTACCTGGTGTAAACTTTCAGAGTCAGACTGGCATTATCTGTCCGAGTGCCCCAGCATCTGTCAGCTCAAACACCTGAATCTGAGTCGTGTCAGACCTATTTATTGGCCCAGTCAGCACCTCCAAGTTCTACTAGAAAGACTGGCAACCACTCTGCAGATCCTAGAACTGGAAGGCTGTGTTTTGAGAACACCCGACCTCAGTGGCCTCCTGCCTGTCCTGAGCCATTGCTCCCAGCTCACCGAGTTCCGTTTCTATATGACTTATCTCTCTGTGCCTGACCTGAAGAATCTGATACAACACACCGCCAGTCTGAGCCAGCTGACACTGGAGCTGTACTCTCTGCCTCGTGAGTGTTATGGAGAAGAGGGTGAGCTCCTCATAGAGAGATGTAACACAGTTCGTACTGAGCTTGAGGACACAGTGAGGAATGTTCTGCAGCCCAAGACAGGACGCGATTCATCCTATGTCTTCTATCACAAGGACCTGAAAGTTATCACTATCGTTCACTTAAGTAAATAATGACTCAGGAGACAGAGCATGTGGATTCAAACTATATTCAATGTGTGTGGGAAAAAGATGTTGCAGTGGGTACTGATTAGAGGGTGACAGTTGAGATGGGGAATAATGGACCCATGGGGACATTTTCCTGTGGAGTTAGAAAGACAATTCCGAATTGCCAAACGACTCCTGGCAAGACAGGTAAACAGTGGGAATCTGCAGTGGTGGTGACTGTGTAGTGGTCAAAGCCTGTAACCCGGAGGTCCTCACTCTGTTACCTCTGTGGTCCATTAACTTGCACTCAGCTTCAAGTTCAGAAGGAATACAGTTCTTTGAGAACTTGAAAACTCCTTGTTTTTATTAGTTATTCGACAGCTCCTTTCATGTCTGATGTGTTGTGGGGACCTTTTCCCCAATACTTTCTCATCTTTCTAACCCTCTCTACCACTCTCCTCACCTGTCCCTTTCCCAGATTCACCACATTGAGTTTTGAGGTGTGGGCCCTTTAGTGTATCTGGGGTCATATGTGTGCTTGTTGGATTGGGACTATCCAGGTGATGTCACCAGTGGGTTCAGAACTTAAGGTAATGACCCCCCCAATTTCCTAAAGCTGTCTCAAGGAAATGACTCAGCAGTGAAGGTATTCACTGATCCACTGATCTCACTCTGATCCAGGTTGGTCTCAAAAACGGAGGCCCTCTTCCCACCTCAACCTCCGATATTCCTCAGATTATAAGCATAACTCGACATACCAAGTTCCTGTGAAAAACTTTATTTATACCCAGATACCTGCATGAAAGATTCCTCCAAATATCCACAGAATCAAAACCCAAACCCTGGTAGCTGACCGTCAGAGTGCTAAGTGAAGTGGGCTTACCACTTCAGTGCTAGCAGTCAAGCCAAATAGGCATCGTGAGCCACACTGTGGTCTCTATTTGACAGGATGAAGCTGGAAAATTATGTAGTTTGGGTTGAGGGCTGAGGTTTTAGCTTATGCCCATCATGTGGGAAGCTGTGGATTTCAGCCCCTTCCATCTAAATCTGCAATAGCTTGAGAACCTCAGTAAACTAATATTCATTTCACAAACATATCAGTACCTCTGTGTGTGTGTGTGTGTGTGTGTGTGTGTGTGTGTGTTTGTATGTGTGTGTGTAGGAACACATGGTACCATGGTAATCAAATGGGGTCAGGATAACTTTCTGGTCATCAGCCTTCTGTGGAAATGCATTTACCTGCTGAGCTATGCCAAGGACCCCAAATTTGACTTTTATATCTAAGGCCAGAAGTAGATGAAGCCTTTGCCCACCCCACATTCTGGATTCTGGGGCCATGTATCTGCAACCCTCAGTCAGTGCTCCTGGAGTGGAATGAATGAGACTTCAAACTGTCGCTGATTCCTTTTCCTTCAGATTGCACATTGGGGGCCATCAGCTCCCCTGAGTATCCATTATTCCATGATGATGAACTGGGTGGGATCAAGAAACTGGTCCATCAGCCCCTGGGAATGGAAGCCAGCATCTTAAGGGATATGTGGTCCCAGAGGTCCTTAAAAGACTCAGAAATCAGCGGAGCCTTCTATAGTTGAGTAGCTACAATCTCTGCTTGGAGGTCTGGTGCCCTGCCTTCTGGACTGGTTAAGTCATCTTCCCAAGGGAATGCTATCCATTCCACCTTGAGCCCAACTTCAAGGATAGCAGCTTGCCAAGATGGTCCACTGAAGATTCCCGCTTATTTCTCAAGATTAAAGAATTAAGGCTTTGGATGAAGTTATAGAAAAGAAAAAGAATAAAAACAGGACAGAACTGGGTTTTGAGCTCTGGGTTTTGATCATGCATGCTTCTGATCCCAGAGGTAGAGAAGGGGATCTGGAATTTAAGGACTGTGTCAGAATAGGGATTTCCAGGCAAATGTGGAGTACAGGAGATCCTGTCTCAGGGAGAGAGGGTGTCAAAGCTCAGTCAGTTGTGACTGGTAGAGCCAGTGAGGCCATTTCTGAGCCCATCTGGGAGAGGGCTTCCATGTGTTTAGTACTGCTCATGAGGAATGTGGGGATGGGTAAAGGCCCTGTCCCTAGGTCCTCCCATAGGCAGAAGAGAGAGCACTCTGAGTTCCAGGGGCAGAGGATGGTGAGAAATACAAGTTTTGCTCCTGTTTCTCGGAGGCACACCTCTGGCCACACCCACATGAAGCCCTTGATGGAATCCTCTGCAGCACCAAACAAACAACTAAGAAAGGAAGGAAAGGTAGTGAGGAGGAAGTGGAGAGGGAAGAGCTGCTGTCTGGGATAGTGACTGAAAACATTGCACGCTGAGTACTTCTGTGATCCTGAGATGCTGTCTTGTGAAACTGCAGAATATGGATTGGTGGGAGGTACATCAGACTGTCTATGATGTTGCTAGGGATGGGGAGCCACTAACACTCTGGAGGCTGAGGCAGGACGATCCAGACGTCAAAGGCTGGTCTGGGCTACATGTTGAAACACAGTTCAAAAATAAAAAAGACCCCAGGTTATGGCATACACCTTCAGTCCAACACTTGAGACAAAGGCAGGCAGACTTCTGTGGATTCAAGGCCAGTCTGATACCCCTGGCATGACCCCAGTCAGCCAAGCCTACATAGTGCAACCTTGTCTCAAAACAAATAAGTACTTTCTGGAAAGCCAAAACAGGCAACAGAGGGAACACCAAGCACGTTTATAATTTCTGTGTGATTTTCTTTAGGATGGGCCAGGGTGAAGGAAAAATAAGAGTCACATGATGTGGACTAGGAATGTGGCTTTGTAGAGTTTACCTAGTATACAAGAGGACTTGACTTGTATCCACTGTGTTATACAAACCAGGGTTAGTGGTACTTAGCTGTCATACCATGAGAATCAGATTTCAAGTTCATCCTGAGCTATACAGGGACCTCAAAGCTGTTGAGGGCCATTTCTCTTAATTTGACCTTATCACAGAGAGAAAGAGAAAAAAGCCTGTTTATTTTCTGATTGTTGAGGGTGATTTTTTAGGACTTAAAGGATTGCTTTCTCTCTCTCATTTTATGGGATACTAGTTAACAACCCCAGACACGTGTGCGCACTAGGCAAACACTGTACCAACTGAACCACATCCTAGTCCTTTTCTTTCTGTTTGATGCAAGTTCTCAAGAAAAGGAAGCCTGGGTGATAACTCCGTATATAAAGGCTACTTTACCTGATTACCTGAGTTAGGTCCCTTGATCCCACCAGGTGGCGGGAGAGAGCCAACTCCATAGAGTTGTCCTCTGATGTCCATGTGTGCTTCACAGCACATGAATGCACGCCTACACACACACACACACACACACACTTTAAGCGACATGTAGTGACACATACTTTAACCATAGCACTCAGAGTTAGAGGTAGATGGAACTCTGTGAGTTCAAGCCTGATCTACATAGCAAATTCCAGATCAGGCAACAGTGATACATAGTGAGACCTTGTTTCAATAATTCATTTTTAAAAAGCAAAAATAATCTTTAATTGGTTGATGAGATGGCTCTATAGGTAAAGGCACCTGTGACCCTACTGAGTTCAACCCCATGGACCATATGATGAAAGTAGAGAACACACTGCTGAAAGTTGTCTGATGTCTTATTGGAATTTTTTCTGATCTCCCCTCCCTCCCTCCCTCCCTCTCTCCCTCCCTCTTTCCCTCCCTCCCTTCCTTCCTTCTTTTAAAAATATTTTTATTTTTATTCATTATTATTATTTTATGTGTATGAATATATTGCCTGCATTTGTGTAAGTGCACCTGTGTTGTATAATGCACTCAGAGGTCAGAAGAAGGCATTGGATTCCCCTGGACAGTTTTTGGCTGCAACATGGGTGCTGGGAATCAAACCCCAGTTCTTCGCAAGAGCAGCCAGTGCTCTTAACCACTGAGCTGTCTCTCCAGTCCCTTCCATTCTTTCATTTCTAAAAGAACTCCTGTTTTCCAGGCTGGGTCAAATTTACTACATAGGCAAGGATGACATAGGATTCCTGATATTATTCTCCTGACAACCCCACCCCAAGTGTGGAGATGGAATTTGTTATGTAGACCAGGTTAGACTTGTATACACAGAGATATGCCTGCCTCTGCCTCCCAAGGGTGGGAATTAAAGGTGTGTGATACTACACCCAGATTGCAACACTCTTCATAAAGCTTTGTTTGCTTTTATTTCATTTTGTAATGCTTTTTTCTTATGTCTGTTTCAAATGAAGGCTATTTTAGTACAAACAGAAGCAGTGTATTCTTTCCCAGAATCCCATACCTTGATTTACAGTTTTTCAGAAGGAAGGGGGGTGGTCACATCACATACCTATAGAAAAGAAATAAGCTGATCAGGCTGCATATCAAGCTCATAGAAACTGCTTTTTTTTTTTTTTTTGACTATACCTATCTGGTACAGGGAGGCAAACCTAGCTCCTCTTGAGTCAAATTATCTTGTTATGGGCAAAAGAAAACACCAAAAGCAACACTTCCATAATATGACAGTAATTAGTGTATAACAACTCTGTATCTCTACAACCTGCTCAGACCTTCAGTAAACTTGCTTAAATGTCCTCATTACCCCTTCTATTCTGGAAATATCCAGCCATCTTAATCTTCATACATACTTCTCTCTTTATCAAAACATCTCTATTTTATATCATTTGTCAACCTTTTAAAACTTTTATTTTTATTTTATTATTTTTGATATCCTGAGACATAATAACACTTACAAATAAATTTACCATTTGTTGTGAGAATTTCTTAAGCAACTAATATTTATTATCATTATATAGAGAAAGGTGAACAATTGTTTCAAATAATTATAATGTATAAACAATTCTAATTTTGAATCCAAGCTTTGAATCCCTAGATTTGAATAAATAACCTGGAGTAATATCAGAATATTGGAAAAAAATAACAAGAAATAAAAATGAAATGATAATGCTTGTACACATATGAACACACACATGCAAACACACATGAGCACACTCATGCATGCACACGCATGAACCCATTCACATGGCACGCACACACATGAACACACTCACACATGCACATGCATGAACCCATTCACATGGCACACACATATACATACAATACACACCAAAATTTGCTCATTTCAGGCCTTTTACATAGAAGACATCATACTAAGTGTGGTCTTTGTGACAGGATTATTACACTGTTATGTTTGTACAGATCTGTGTTGAATCATGTACGAGTGCTTCAATTTTTGGTCTTGAACTCATTGTGTATCTCAGGTCAGCCTCAAATTCCGTATGTTCCTGCCTTAGCCCATGACAACCCCCATCAACTTCTTTGAAATAAAATCTTTTGTAGCCAAAGCCAACTTCAAGCTCACTAATTATGTAGCTGAGGATGACCTTATTTATATTCCTGATCCTCCTGCCTCAGTCCTTCTGATGTTAGGGTTACATTCATGCAACTTCACAGCTTGCTCTCCTTTATTGTCAAATAATATTCCTTTGTGTGGAGATAGAAAGTTTTGCTTATGTACTCATAGCTGATGGATGTTTAAGTTGTTTCACCTTTGGCCTATTAGAAATAATGCCATTTAGGTTGGGCATGGTGTTGCATGCTTATAATCCCAGCACTTGGCAGTGGCAGGCAGAGGCAGGCAGATCTCTATGAACTCAAGGCCAGCCTGGTCTACATAGTGACTTCCAGGCCAGCTGGGGCTACAGGGAGACCCTGTCTCAAAAGACCAAATAATAATAATAATAATAATAATAATAATAATAATAATGCCATTTATATACATGTGTACAATTTTTATGGACATGTTTGCATTTCCTTTGGCCCTATATCTAGGTTTCAAATCACTGGGTAATATAGAGACCTTAAAGTTCTTAAGAGGAGAGTTCTTAAACTTTAGACAATAGGTTCACTTCTTATGCTCCTAATTATGCTAGTTAAATTGTCAGTTTTATTCAGGTTCATTCAAGTTTCCCTGCCTAATGCGTCTAACTGCCCTGTGTAGTAGGGTTGCGGGAAGCACCAAAGCTAAACCAAGAAGGGAATCAACAGTTTAAACACATCCATAACATATAAGCAAATTGAAGGAGTAATACAAAAACTCCCAAGAACAAAAAGCCCAGACAAAGATGGATTTACAGCAGAATTCTATCAGACATTTAAAGATCTGCAACCAATATTACTTAAATTATTCAAAAAGATCAAAACAGAGGGTGAATGCACAAATTCCCTCTATGAAGCCAGCATCACTCTTAATACCAAAGCCAGGTAAAGATACAACCAAAAAAGAAAACTGTAGACCCATATCCTTAATGAACATAGATGGGAAAAATTCTCAACAAAATACTTGCAAACTACACACAGACACACATCAAAAAGATCATCCACCGTGATCAAGCCGGCTTTATTCCAAAGATGCAGGGATGGTTCTATACATTCAAGTCAATAAACATCATAAATCATATAAATAGACTCAAAGACAACATGGTTATCTCAATAGATGTAGAAAAGACCTTTGACAAAATTCAGCATGCATTCATAATAAAAGTCCAAGAGGGAATTGGACTGGAGGGAACACACCTCAACATAATTAAAGTGATATAGAACAAACTGACAGACAACATCATTCTAAATGGAAAAAAAAACTGGAAGCATTGCCACTAAAATCAGGAACCAGACAAGGATGTCCACTACCTTCACTCCTTTTCAATATAGTGCTTGAAATTTTTGCAAGAGCAATAAGACAAGAGAAGAAAAATAAAGGCATGATAATTGGAAATGAAGAGGTCAAATTAGCCCTATATACAGAAGATGTGATACTATTCCTAAGAGATCCCAGAAATTCCACAAGAAAACTCCTAGAACTGATAAACACTTTCAGTAAAGTGGCAAGTTACAAAATTAATCTATAAAAATCAGTAGCCTTTCTGTATATCAATAAGTAGCAATCAGAAAAAGAGTACAGGGAAACAGTCTCATTCACAATAGCCTCCAAAAAAAAAAAAATCTCAGAATAAACCTGACCAAAGACATCAAAGATCGCTACAATGAGAATTCTAAATCTTTAAAGAAAGAGATAGAGGACAACACCAGAAGGACGGACCTCCTGTGCTCACGGATTGGAAGAAATAATATTGTGGAAATGACAATCCAACTAGAATCAATATATAGATTCAATGCAAACCCAACCAAAATCCCCATGACATACTTCACAGAATTATAAAAAAAAATCCTTAAATTTGTATGGAAGCACAGAAGACCCTGGATAGCCAAAGCAACCCTGAGCACAAAGAGCAACGCTGAGGGGATTACTATACCAGATCTCAAACTGAACTACAGAGCTATAGTCATAAAAAACCTCTGTACTTTACAAAAATAGACCCATAGATCAATGGCACAAAATTGAAGACCCAAACATGAGTGCATGCAATTTCAGTCACCTGATATTTGACAAAGGTGACAAAAACAGTCACTGGAGGAAAGACAGCATATTTAGCAAATGGTGCTGGCAAAGCTGGAGTTCTACTCAGTGGTAAAGAAAGATGAAATAATGAAATTTTCAGGTAAATGGGTTGAAGTAGAAATTGTTATACCAAATGAAATAATACAGACTCAGAAAACAATCAACATATGTTCTCCCTCATATGTGGATCCTAGCACCATATCCGTATATGTGAGTATGTATCCTGATGTAACTGCAGGAACCAGGAAAATAAAAGGACGCTGGGGAGGTAAAGGGAAAGAAGGAACCTAAGAGGGAAGAATAATAAGAGACAGCTGTTACTAAGGGAGAAGTGGATAGAATGGGAGTGTTTAAATGGGAGGTGGGAGGGAGGGTACTATTGGGAACTTTGGGGGAAAAGGGAAAGAAAGAGCTCAAGAGAGCTGGGACCATGGGAGACTCGTATTATCAAGGGAGAAATGGGGGAAAAGAGGTCACTTTCAATGGGGAGTCATGGCACAAGAATTAGACAGGGAGAAAGAGAGGAGAGATAAACAATACCTAGCTAGTGTAAAAAAAACAGGAAGCCTGCTCACTGCACCTTGACTTCCACAACCTCATTCACCCTCCCAACTCCCCCACACCATATCTCCTCCTAGTGTGAGCACTGGCCCATTTCTTCTCCTGGCATCCCAAACCTCTGGGCTACCCTCTTGGCCCAGACTCCCCCTGCTTCCTGATCCTTTGCACCCAGACCAACCCAATTCCTCAGTCTAGTCCTCTGGCACCCTCAAAGTCTGTCCCCTCCACCACCTCACCTTGGCACACATAATAAGACCAGCCTTCTTCCATAGCTGTCCCATCCCCAACCTGATTCCTGAGGCCATCCTCCTTCCTTGCTTGCTCTGGATTCCTGAGACCAGCTTCCTTCCCTAACTACCTGAGAGTCCTGAATCTTACCTCTACCTAGTAATCCTCCCAAATTGTGCTGTGCCTGCTGACTAGAAGGATCCAGACCTTAGGAGAAAGCCTGAGAGCATCTGGGCCTCATCCAACTTAGACCTCTGTTGAAACTACTGAGCAGCAGGACTAAAGCCATCTGACCCCTCCAATATAAAAATCAAAGGAGAGAACCTGAGGCCTAGAACAACCATCTTTTCGTGCCCAACAAGTAAACCACAAAGGCACATAAAGTTTACAAACAAAAGGAGACCTAAACTCAACAGAGGAAGGATTGAGTCTCACACAAGAATCATAAACTCCAAAAAAATTCACATGTTAAAGTCAGAGCAAAAAATAATAACATGGAAAACCCAAATAATATATTCCCACCAAGTACCAACAGTCCTATAGAGGAGTACAATGAGAACCCCTTAGGGATAACACAGTACATAAAATTCAAAAGACTAAATTATAAACATTATAAAAGAATTCAGTGAATTTAAAGAACACACAAAGAAATCAAAGAACTGAAAGAAGATAGGGATAAACTTCTGAATGAATTCAGAAAAGAATTAAAAATATTGAAGACTATTCAGGCTGAAATGAAAAAGGAAGTGAAACACTCAATAAGCCGATTAGAAATGACAGGAGAAAGCCTCACCAATAGGATTAATGAAATGGAAATCAGAAAATCAAGACTGGAAGATAAAGTGGACAAATTAGACACCTCAAGCGAAGATTACGAAAAACTTAAGAAAACACAAGAATGGAATATACAGGAATGGTCTGACACAATAAAAAGACCAAACTTATGCATCATAGACATAGAGGAAGGAGAAGAATCTCAGGATAATGGTATGGAGCAGATCTTCAACAGAACTGTAGAAAAAAATTACCCAAGTTTAAAGAAAGGCATGTCTCTAAAAATACAAGAAGCACATAGAATACCAAATAGATGGGACCAGAAAAGAAACTCTCCACAGCACATCAAAATAAAAACACCCAGGGTGTGGTGGTGCGCACCTTTAATCCCAGCACTTGGGAGGCAGAGGCAGGTGTATCTCTGTGAGTTCAAGGCCAGCCTGGTCTACACAGTGAGTTCCAGGACATCTGGGGCTACAGGGAGACCCTGACTCAAAAAGACAAAAACAAAAACCAAAAACAAAAAACAAAAAAACCCCACCAAACGTACAGAACAAAGAGAGAATACTGAAAGCTGCAAAAGCAAAACAAGTCACATATAAAGGAAAACCCATTAGAATTACAGCTGACTTTTCAGTGCAAACTGTGAAAGTCAGAAGAACCTGGACCAAAGAATTCCCAGCTCTAAATGACCACAGATGCCAACCTAGATTACCCAGCCAAAATGCCTATCATAGATGAAAGGGAAAGAAAAATCTTCCAAGAACTAAATTGGCCAAAAGAATTCATATCCACAAAACCAGCCCTTCAGAGAGTTCATGAATCAATACAAAGAGCTGACAAAAGGAACAGCTATACCGAAGGGGTAACAGAAAGAAACTTATTGAAGGTATAACTGTGGAAATGCACAGCTACATCAAGAATGCAAGCAGAATTCAAAATGACAGGAATCAAAACACATCTTTCATTAATAACTTTAAATATCAATGGACTGAACTCCCAGTCAGAAGACATAGAATAGTTGAATGGATTAAAAAACAAAGCCCATCTTTTTGTTGTCTGCAAGAAACCCATCTAACTTTCAAGGACAGGCACTACCTTAAGTTGAAAAGATGGAAAAAATATTCAAAGTGAATGGTACTAAGAAAAAAGCAGGAGTTACACTCTAATATCTGACAAAATAGACTTCAAGATAAAACTAGTTAGAAGAGGTAAAGAGGGCCACTTCATTCTGATCAAAGGAACAATTGATCAAGAAGATATTGCAATCATGAACATTTATTCACCAAACTCTGGTGCACCCAACTTCATAAAAACAATACTACAGGACTTTAAGATCCAGATTAATCCCAACTCATTAGTAGTAGGGGACTTCAATACCCTATTGCCTCCATTACATAGGTCAACAGGACAGAGAATTAACAGAAAGGCATCTGAATTAAACAATGCCACACATCAAATAGTCCTAACAGACATCTAGTGACTATTCCACCCAAGCACCAAAGAATATACTTTCTATTCAGTGCCCCATGGAACTTTCTCCAAAATCAACCACATACTGGGGCACAAAACAAACCTCAACAAATACACAAAGATTGAAATAATTCCACATATTTTGTCAGACCACAATGCAATAAAGCTTAAAATCAACACTGGGAGAAACCTTAGTAACTATGTGAACACATGGAGATTAAACAACAGACTCCTGAATGATGAATGTGTCAAAGAAGAAATTAAGAAAGAAATAAAAGTATTCTTGCATTAAAAGGTATTAAAAGTATTGCCTGCATTAAAAACATCAGAAAGAACACAAATAAATGACTTAACATTGCAACTCAAGACACTTGAAAAGCAACAACAAATGCAGCCAAAACCCAGCAGACAAGAAGAAATAACAAAAATCAGAGCAGAAATTAATGAAATTGAAAGAAAGAAAACAATAAAAAGAATCAATGAATGCAACAGGTAGTTCTTTGAAAAGATAAACAAGGTTGACAGACCCCTAGCCCAGTTAACCAAAAGAAAGAAAGAGCACCTCAAAATCAACAAAACCAAAGATGAAAGGGGAAACATCACAACAGACACCAAAAGGATCTGGAACATTATAAGGAAATAATTTCAAAACTTATACGCTACTAGATTTGAAAAACTAAAATAAATGGACACGGCATCTAAAACATGAGAGTCACCAAAACTAAACCAAGAAGCAATCAACAGCTTAAACAGACCCATAACATATAAGAAAATTGAAACAGTAATACAAATTCTCCCTATTAAAAAAATCCCAGGACCAGATAGATTTACAGCAGAATTCTACCAGACATTTAAACAAGATCTATATCCAATACTGCTTAATTTATTCCAAAAGATAGAAATGGATGGAGAACTTCCAAATTCATTCTATGAAACCAGCATCACTCTAATACCAAAACCAGGTAAAGATACAATCAAAGAAGAAAACTATACATGCATATCCTTAATGAACATATGCAAAATTTCTCAACAAAATACTTGCAAACCACATACAGACACACATCAAAAAGGTCGTCCATTATGATCAAGTAGGCTTTATTTCAGAGATTCAGGAATGGTCCAACATATGTAAGTCAATAAATGTCATAAATCATATAAATGGACTCAAACGCAAGAACCACATGGTCATCTCAATAGATGCAAAGAAGGCCTTTGACAGAATTCAACACACATTTATACTCAAACTCATAGAGGGAATTGGACTGGAGGGAACATACCTCAACATAATTAAAGCCATATACAACAAACCCACAGCCAACATAATTCTAAATGGAGAAAAACTGGAAGCATTCCCATTAAAATCAGGAACCAGATAAGGCTGTTCACTATTTCCACTCCTTCTTAAAATAGCGCTTGGGACTCTTGCAAAAGCAACAAGACAAGATAAAGAAATTAAAGGATTAATAATTGGAAAAAGAGAGATTGAATTACCCCTTTCTGCAGAGGATATGATATTATAGCTAAGAGACACCAAAAATTCCACTAGAAAACTCTTAGAAATGATTAACGCTTTCAGTAAAGTGGAAGGTTACAAAATTAATCTACAAAGTCTATGGCCTTTCTATACACTAATAACAAGAATCAGAAAAAGGGCATATGGAAACACTCCCCTTCACAATAGCTGCAATAAAATAAAATAAAATATCTTGGAATAAACGTGACTAAAGACATTAAAGACCTCTACAATGAAAGTGATAAATCTGTAAAGAAAGAGATTGAGGAAGAAACCGGAAGCTTGAAGGCCCTCCCATGGTCATGGATTAGAAGAATTAATATTGTGAAAATGACCATCCTACCAAAAGTCATTTATAGATTCAATGCAATGCCAATCAAAATCCCCATGACATTCTTCACAGAATTGGGAAAAAAATCCCAAGATTCATATGGAAGCACAAAAGTCCTCAGATTGCCAAGGCAACCCTAACCACTAAGAGCAATGCTAGTGTAGTACTATACCAGATTTTAAGCTATATTACAGAGTTATGGTCATAAAATCAACATGATACTGGCACAAAAATAGACCTGTAGATCAATGGAACAAAATTGAAGACCCAAACATGAGTACATGCAATTTCATCCAATGGATATTTGAGAAAGGGGCCAAGAATATTCACTGGAGGAAAGACAGCATCTTCAGCAAATGGTGCTGGCAGAACTGGATCTCCATCTGTAGAAGAATGAAACTAAACCCCTATCTTTCACCTTACATGAAAGTCGACTCCAAATGGATCAAAGACCTTAATGTGAAGCCTGAAACTCTGAAACTGTTAGAAGAAAAATTAGGCAATAACCTACAAGATATAAGTGTAGGAAAGTACTTTCTGAACCAGACATCAATTGCTCAGGAAAAAAAGTTAAGAATCAACAAATGGGACCTCATTAAACTAAAAAGCTTCTGTACATCAAAAGAAGCAACCAAGGAAGTGAAGAGAAAATTCACAGAGTGGGAAAAAATCTTCACCAGTGACACGTCTGACAGAGGTTTAATGCCCAGAATATGTAAAGAACTCAAAAAACAAAGAATCAAGAAAGGAAGTAACCCAAATAAAAGATGGGCTAAGGAGCTGAGCAGACAGTTCTCAAAAGAAGAAATAAAGATGACTAAGAAGCACCTTAAAAGGTTCTCAACATCATTAGTAATTAGGGAAATGCAAATTAAAGCCACTTTAAGATTTCATCTTAGCTCAGTTAGACTGGCTAAGATCAAGAGAACAAATGATACCAAATGTTGGAGACGATGTGGGGAAAGGCGAATGCTTATCCACTCACTGTTGGTGGGACTGCAAACTTGTTCAACCCCTATGCAAAGCAGTGTGGAGAACCCTTAAAAAATCTAAAAGTGAACCTACCATTTGAACCAGTTATACCACTCCTTGGCATATACCCAAAGAACTCATCCTATTGCAGAGACACTTGTACATCCATGATTGTGGCTGCTCTTTTCACAATACCTAAATGCGATACATTTAGTTCTACTCACCAATAAAGAAAGAAGTCATGAAATTTGCAGGTAAATGGATGGAACTAGAAACAGTTATACTAAGTGAAGTAACACAGACTCAGAAAAACAAATGACATATATTCTCTCTCACATCTGTATCCTAGCAGCAAACCCTTATATACAAATATCTGAGTCACCACTCATCAAAGAAGCTCATTTTGCAGCACTCAGAGATTAATACCAAGTACCACAACTGGTCACACATGGACATTGTCTATGAATTGCCCAGGCCTGAGAGACACATCTGCAATGCAACCTTCTACACCTAAGGCTTATGGAACATAGGACAGGAATGAAGAAGAGGACACCAAAGAATCAGTTCTCAATGATTACGCTCCTCATGAAGTGGAGAGCCAGGAACACAAAGGTCACAAATGGCTAACGTGTACAGATCAAGAGTCTGCTAAGTAATAGTCCTTGGACAGGATCCCTTTATTAAACTCCATCCACCCAAGGCTCAGGGACCATCATGGAAGAGGGTGCAGAAAGATTGTAAGAGCCAGGGAGGATGGGGATGACCATATAGAAACAGAGTCCTACAAGCTCCTGGGAATCTAATCGGATGATTCTGTGGGATAGGTGTCCGCATATACAAGTCTTGTGCCTGCATACTGCAGGCAGACAGTAACCCAGCATAGAGCTGGGAAAAGGAACAGCAGACCAATTTTTTTCTGAAGGAAGTTGGCAACTGATTGCTGCTAGATGAAGAAGAGCTGATCTTCCTAAAACAAGGGACTCCAGATATGCTGACTAGACTCAACAGACGGACTGAGGAACAGCTGGGGCACTGACAACATAGTAACAGGGATGACAGAGTAGATGGGCTTCAGTTGGGGGGGGCGGCTATGAGAGGGTGCCAGTAAGGATGGGGGTATAAAGATGATTAAGATTGCTTGGGATGCTCTGTAGGAAATACAAAAAAGAAAAATCAATTTAAAAAAGTAAAAAAAAAAAAAAAAATGAAATGACCCAGAAAAAAAAAAAAAAATGACAGCTTGGTGCAGACAGCCTGACTGATTTAAGGAGACTAGCTGAAGCCCTGCCCAGTCTGTGGGTGGATAAGCAGCCCTTGGCACTGAAGAAGAAGATGATGGTGAAGTTCCAGACCTGGTGGAGAATTTTGATGAGGCTTCTAAGGATGAGGCAAACTGAACTGAGTCAATTTCTGAAGAAGATAAAACTTGAGTTACTGGGAGCTGCTCTTTTATATTGTGAATGCTTCAAAAATTCTTTT
Source organism: Nannospalax galili (assembly GCF_000622305.1). Lineage (NCBI taxonomy): Eukaryota > Metazoa > Chordata > Mammalia > Rodentia > Spalacidae > Nannospalax > Nannospalax galili. The sequence continues at coordinate 1,149,109 of NW_008357999.1, read as the reverse complement.
GTTTATGGATCTGATAAACCTAGATCTCTGATCTTTTTAAGTCTCAGCTCCCTGGACACTGAAGCTCCTTTCTGTTTTTGCTTATGCACAATTTATTCTTTGCAGCAAATTTAGCAGAAGAAGCCTGGGAATAAAGTGTAAAAAAGTTAATTAAAACAAAAAACAAAAAACAGAGGATAGCCGGGCGTGGTGGTGCAAGCCTTTAATCCCAGCACTCAGGAGGCAGAAGCAGGTGAATCTCTGTGAATTCAAGGCCAGCTTGGTCTACATAGTGAGTTCCAGGACAGCTGGAGCTACAGGGAGACCCTGTCTCAAAAAGATTCAAAAAAAAAAAACAGAGGAAATCATATTAATCCAACAACCTAATATCTCTAAATGAGTCCATGTGCAAAGCTAAAGGCTACATAACAATAAACAGTGCCAGACAGGAGAAACTTTCCTTTGAATTGTTGGCCATGGTAGTCCAAGAGACTCTCAGAATTACACAGGCTATCGCCACAACCCTTGATTGCCTCCCAAACCTTGAAGACAAGACCCTACTGCTGAAGGCAGGACATACTTTGACACAGGATCTGAGGCAATGGAGCTGGAACTGACTGGAAGCCACTTCCCCTGAAGGCCTGCTATCGTAGCTGTGGAAAGGACTCTGCAAGATGCTAGGGGAGAACATCAAACGAAGGTCGAACACCAGCTTCAAGACCAAATAACCACATCAATGACCTGCACAGCATGGAACATTGGTGCAGTAGTGGCACTTTTATCTTGTGGGCAATAAACAGCTACGTAATTGGACTAAAGGTCACTCAGTGGGAGAAAACTCCTTTGTGGTACAGTAAGCATATCCAGATACACACGGCTGGAGAGGTCATAGATCTTAGAGAAAACCCCAGAACAGTTACATCCTTAGACTAATGCAATTTCATACAATGTGTAAAATATGTTTCCTTATATTTACAGACAAATATCGCAGTCACCACTCACCAACGAAGCTTCTTTTGCACCAGACAGGGACTATCACAGAGTACTACAACTAGTCGCACACAGACATTGTCTGTGACTTGCCCAAGTCTAAGTGGCATGTCTATAATGCAATGTTTACACTGAACATAGGCTCACACATAGAACAATGAGTAAAGACAATAATAGATATATCACTTCTCATTCATGAAGCTCCCTCAAACAGAGGGCCAGGGAACACAAAAGTTCACAAATGACCAAAGGGTAAAGATTAGGAGTCTGCAGAATGCAGGTCCTTGGACAGGACTCCTATGTTAAATTACATCCACCCATGGCTCAAGGACCATTGAGGAAGAGGAGGCAGAAAGATTCTATGAGCCAGGAAGGAGGTGCATGACCACATGGAAATAGAGTCCTACAAGTTCCCAGGTCCTGCTTGTATGTACCTACAGCAATGGTGTCAGCATGCTCAGGACCAATACAAACTCAAGCAGACAAGAACCCAGCATAGAACTTGGGAAATGGACAATGGACCTGAACCTTAGCTGAAGAAATATCGGCCACTGTTTATTGCTGGGTGAGGAAGAGCTGATCTTCCTAAGTGAGAGACTCTAGATAGGCTGATTTGACCTCAGTGGATGAACTTGCACTGAGGGACATCTGGGGATACTAACTCAGGACAATTTGCCTTAAGACAAATACAGAATGTATGAATTCTGGGAGGAGGGGACATCTATGAGAGCGTGTCAGTGAGGAACGGGGTATAAAGATGATTAAGGTTTATTGAGATGTTCTGTATGAAATATGCAAAAATTTAATTAAAAAAAGAAAGAAAATGTGCCCTCTTAGTGGACTTTCTGATCATGGTTCACTCTATCCTTTGAGGGTGCCACAGTTTATAGTAAACTTTGTCTTCGACATTAAAAAAAGAAAGAAGAAAAAGAAAAAAGAATAGTTGCGTTCCTATATATAAGGAAAATGATTACCATTGAGATAAGACCCAGAATGATTCTAGTCAATTATTTACTTTTTAGTTTAGATTAGTTATTTAGTTTAGTTTAGTTATTTTGTTTATTTTAGTTTAGTATTGTTTTGTTTTGTTTTAAGACAGGTTTTTTCCCCGTATCCCTGGTTGTCCTGACATTCCCTATGTAAACCAAGCAGGCCTGGATCTCACAGAAATCTGCCTACCTCTGCCTCCAGCTGCTGGGATTAAAGGCGTGTACCACTTCTCCCAGCCCAGCATGCTTCAAATTGGGAATGTTATTTTCGGTTGTTGTTGCTATTTATGATTGATTGATTGATTGATTGATTGATTGATTGATTGACTGACATGGGGCTGTCACTCACTGGCACATACTCCCCTGATATTCATTTTCTATAACAAACTGTCTTGAAATTTCCAGAAATTACCCTGCCTCAACTTTCTCTGCACAGTGATGGCAGACATGAGACACCACAGACCATGTTAAGTTTATTTTTAAGTTTTGATAGTTCAAAACAAACAATGGCACTAGACAGGCCTGGAGAGATGGCTCAGCAGTTAAGAGCACTGGCTGCTCTTGCAGAAGACCTTGGTACAGTTCCCAGCTCCACATGGCAGCTAATCATCCATAACTCCAGTTCCAGGGGATCTGATATCGCCTTCTTACCTCTGCAGGCATTGCATGACTCCAACACACTTATGTACATGCATGGAATACACTCATAAAATAAAAATAAAAAATAAAATATTTAAAAACAATAGATGTAGACTTAAATTCCCAGTTGCTAGGGATCCTGAGAGAGGAGGACCTTCAGTGAGACCTAGACTCAAAATGGAAAATACAAACAGGGTTGAGGTTTGAGTCTACAGTTTAGGATTAAATTATTCATGTTGCATTTGGGGTGGTTTGGGTTCCATTCTAGTTATCAAGTTCAAAACAACAATAAAAACTCAAGAAGAGAAAATAAAGCAATGCTGGGTCTTAGTTCAGTGGTAGTATACATTTAACACAACCTGATCCTTAGCACTAGGAAGAAGGAGAACTTCCTTAAAGGAAGAAAACATGGGCAGCACATGTGCTCTGCGGGATGCGGCTTTAGGTTCCATCCTCAATATCAAAAACTAAAAGGAAATATAATAATGAAACCGTAAACAGTCTCCTGGAAATCTATAAAGAACCAGCTCACTGTGTAATCTCAGCATTTAGATGCAGGAAGCAGAGGAAATCTCATATCTGGCTCCTCTTTGGATACATAGTGACTTCCCCAGCCAATCAAACTGCATAAAGCTCTGTCTGAAACCAAGAAATCAATGATAAGTAAAGAAAGAATGAAAGAGAGAGAGAGAGAGAGAGAGAGAGAGAGAGAGAGAGGGAGGGAAGGGAATATACATGGAAGAAAGAAAGAAAACCTGTGTGTACAGTGTTTCCATGAAGGAGTCCTTCACCTTCTCCTAGACTCAGCTCACTCCCTAATCCTCTGGGAGAACCAATTCTGCCAATCTGGACACACCCCAAATCCCAAGTGAGATTAACAGAATGGAGACCCGTTCATCCAATCAGGTGACAGCTTGTGGTTTGGAGGTGGCACAGCCAAAGGGAGGCATGAATAGAAAGATCTATAAAAGATGCAGAGGAGTCAGAGAAGATAGGTTCTTGGAGACTGGAGACACTGCCAGACCCTGCTTGGGAATAGACCTATTGCCGGGACCATCTCTGATAAGTCACCTACCAGTGTACACCCCATCTCACCCAACCTGCCATTTTCCACTGGGGTCTTGAGACCCAAGTCGAAACAGAGAGTTCATATTTCTGTCCCTTCAGAGGAGACTGAAGACTGGTTTTGACGTCATGCGCAACTTATCCTTCATCTCAAATATTGACTGCTGTTTCTTAGTTTGTGGTGATTGTTTTGTTTTAGTAATTAATATTTATTTTACGTATATGAGTATTTTGCCTGCATGACTAAGCACATCCATATGTGCAATGTCTGTGGAGCCCAGAGGAGCATAAGAATCCCCAGGAACTGGAGTTGAGGACATTGGGCGTTATGATGTGGGTGCCAGGAACGTGAATTCCAGAGCTCTGGAGGAGCAGCCAGTGCCCTTCACCACTGACCATCTCTCCAGCTATCCTGACCTGGTTCTCCCTCAAGAGAGTTGGAATTAAAGGTGTGTGCCACCACACCCAGCAGATTTTAGTTTTGGGATCCAGAGTTTTAGTACGTTCCCTAGATTGGCCTGAGTTGGGCAAGGATATTCAGACCAGCAGCAATTTGGAATCCCCCTTTCTCTTTATTCTGAAAGCTGGAAATAAAAGCTGTGTTATCAAGTGCTGACCCAGCCTCCCAATTTCATTTATCACAGGCTGAGAAACTCAAATATCTTTTCCTGTTTTTCATTTCATTTCAATTTAATGTTTGGGACTTCCTTGTTTTGGGTTTTTCCTTTTGAAAGAAGCATGCATATACCCAAAGCTAGCCTGGAACTCCAGATGTAGCTGAGATGACCTTAAACCTGTGATCACTGTCTCCACTTCCTGAGTGCTGGGACATGAAGTTTGAGTCACCTTGTCCTCTTTATGCTGTGCTGGCTGGGGATGCTGAGGATGGAACAGACAGGGCCTCCTACTGGGGGTTCGAACCAGCGACCCCCGGCGAGGTGAGGGTTGGGGATGAGTAAGCATGCCTTTCACAAGCCCACGCTGCCCCCATTACCCGGGGACACTCAGACGCAACGGGGAGTCTTAATCAGGCAGAGACTCATTTATTGCAGGTGTTACAAAGCTTATAAAGGCACTTGGAACTCCCCCCTCCCAGAGGGTGTATCTTAAGGATGGTCACCGCTGATCATGCTCTCCTCAGCAGTGCAGAAGTATTCTTCAGACTTTCAAAGCAAGCCAGGCCTCACCCCCAGTAACTTCCTTTCGGACCTATGCAAGGTGGGGCTTTTAGGTCCCCACAGCCTCCTGCATGCTTGCCAAGGGTTCCACATCCTGACCAATATCTCAACCACCTGGAGTGAAGAGTGTGGATTTTATTTTTTCATATGCAGTGAACATAGATTTATTAAGAGAAAATGAGGAAAACCCTGGAGAGTGGCAAGGGTCCAATTGGAGAAAAACCTAGAATTTCTTAAAAGAAATTTCTCCTTGATGCTAAGTGAAAAAGGCTTATTTGATTAGAATTCATATCTGTTTCTTTGATTATTTTTTCTTTATTTTTTTAGACTGATTCTCTTTATGTACACCAGGTTGACCTTGAACTCACAAATATCAGCCTGCCTCTGTTTCCCAGAGTGCTGCAAAGAAAGTCTCACATCTAGCAATCAGTTGGTTTGTGTTTAGATCTTTTAGGACACAGAATCTCCACTAGGGCCAGCGGCTCTGGAAAGCCTTATTTTTCCGAGCTCTGCACCTCCTCAAATCATCCTGGGCTAAAGGATCTAGCCACCAAGTCTATAGGAATTTACTTTCCTCATAACCTAATCAGTTTTTAGTCCCTTTAATGATTACTGTCATGGATTACTGTTTAATGTCTGTAGAAAATAAAATTTACTTTGAAATGGAATACTGGGAATAAAGTGTGGTAAAAGAGACCAATAATCTCTGCTATTTTGGCAACAAAAACAAATGAAAATAAGAAAGAAAGAAAGTGGGTGGAATCCCAGCATTTGGTGGTCTGGGCAGGAGGATCCATGGGTGCTGGTTAGTCTGGAATAAATGAGGAGACTTGTGTCTACATAAAACAATGTAAGAGATCTGGGAATCACTCAGTGACATTTGTCTTGAAGAGGCCAGAAACTTGGTTGAAAAAACATTATCAAAACAAAAAACAAACATAGAGACTTTAGATTATATGTAATTTTGTTAGTGTTCTCTGTCTTATTTTGAGACAAATTCCTACCCTAGAGTTGTGTATAGCTTGACAGTCACTGTGGAGATTAGACTCCTCTCAAACTGAGGGCTTGCCTCTGCCTCTGAATGCTAGAGATACATGGGAGTGTCAGATTTTTGTTTTATAGAGAATTGGAATTCTATGTAGCCTAGACTGTTTTGAACTAAAGGTTGTCCTGCCTCACTCCTTCTCCCACAGTACTACTGGCTTGTGTCACAATATCCACCATCTGTAATGGCTCAAGAAACAATATTGATGGTAAAATTAGGTTGATATTACCAAGGGAATAAGAGGGACTACTGTACAAAAGAACTCTCATTCTGAAAGGGAGGCAGAGAGAGGTTTATAAAGTCTAAAACCATAGTTACATTATGCCAGGGGGAAAGCCAATAACTTCATTAGATCAGATTATCATAGTTCCACCAGAAAAAGGGCAGGTCAGTAAACAAAGTGGTTTTTAGTTAACAAAAAGTTTTGTTTAGGAAAAACGAGACTCTCTGAATTGCAGAGATAATGGGCTCCATGGAGATGCAGGTGAAGCTGGGTAAGAGGATGTGGTACCAGGCTAGTCAGGAGTCCCCCACTATTGTGCAAAAAATGTACCATACCCCCCTGAAACTTCGGGTGCACCCTGCATGGGACGTTCTGGCTGTCTGGCTGCAGTTGGCAAACATGAGCCAGAGAGGGGTATGACAGAAACACAGGGTAAAGCAAAAGTCACTTAGAACAAAATGGAGTAGGTTTGCAATGTCTGTGTCCATGAAGCATTGTGAAACTCCAGTCCTCTAGAAAGGAAAAGTAGGTCAACATGCAATTTCAAATATTCTGCAGAGACAGGAGGATTTTGAACTCCTGGTCAGCCTTGGCTGTATAATAATTCACACTAATGTACCAAAGCAACACAATGGCTTAAAACAAAACAAAGTTAAACAGATGCTAGAGTTCATTTTCTCCATTTATTCCTTTGCCTAGACTACCCATGCAACATAGAAGTCCTCCCTTGTGTCGATTCAACATCTTTGCTCCAGGCCACACAGCTACTTTTTTTTTTTTTTGGTCTTTTTGAGACAGTGTCTCCCTGCAGCCCCAGCTGTCCTGGAACTCACTATGTAGACCAGGCTGGCCTTGAACTCACAGAGATCCGCCTGCCTCTGCCTCCCAAGTGCTGGGATTAAAGGCATGCGCCACCATGCCCGGCGACACACAGTTACTTTTAAAAGATATTAACTTCGATTGTGCCCTGCTGGACACTGTCTTATGGTCCAGTCCAGCCTAGCATCAAATTTGCATTTCTCCTGTTTCATTGTCCTGAATACTGAGATGATCACTACTGCTTCTAAAGGCTCTGGAAATAAAAGTAAAGGTGCCTTTTCAGAGTCTCTCCACTCGTTCAAAGCCAGGTTCCATTCGTTGAACACAGAATGTCGGAAGGTGGGTAGGGAACCTTTCATTTTTCCTTTGAGAGCATGAGAGGTAACCAGAGATGGTTCACCCTAAAGCAATGGTCTCAGCTTTCACAATCCAGAGTACCCCCTTCCCAGGAGAACAGGGTTCAGAGGAGCAGTGGTCAGAATTGGGTAGGGCGATGGGGAAGTACACCTCAGTGGAGTGACTGGGAGTCCACCATGTTGCCAGACAAATGGGAAAAAGGAAGTTTTCCACCAGTGTCAGCTGTGAGTGCCAAGAGTTGATTACCAATGAGGGAGGAAAAGTGTTTCTTATGCCTTTCACTAAAAGATGCCTTTTTCTGGTTGATCAGTCCCCCTGAAGATTCATCAGAATGAGCATACAGTGGGAACTAGCAGTGCAGGGCCTGCTAAGGAGTGAGGCCTTGGACATCTCTTATCTGTAGAACTTGCCCAAGAAGTTCTTTCCTCCACTGCTCCAGGAGGCCTTCTCTGGCAGTCACTGTAAGAGCGTGAGGGTGGTGGTGGCAGCATGGCCCTTCCCCTTTCTCTGTTTGGGAGACCTGATAAAGACCCTCCCAACATAGAGACCTTCCAGGCTGTGCTGGATGGACTGGATTTGCTGATTACACAGAAGGTTTGACCAAGGTGAGCTATCCTGAGGTAGTGTGGAGGAGAAGTCACGTGGGTGCAGAGAATGGACAACAGGGATTAGCAGAAGTTTGTCCAAAGGGCCAAGAATGTATCTGAGAAAATACTCCTTCTTAATGTGCATGAGGCTCTGGGTTTAAAAAATAATGAAAATAGGCTGGGTGTGGTGGCTCATACCTTTAATCCCAGCACTTGGGAGGAAGAGGCAGGCAGATCTTTGTGAGTTCGAGGCCAGCCTGGTCTACATAGTGAGTTCCAGGACAGCTGGGGCTACAAGGAGACCCTGTCTCAGAAAAACAAAAAAAATATATATATGAAAATATACAGCCGGGTGTGATAGCAAATACCTTTAATCCAGCATGCAGGAGGCAGGAGCGGGTGGATCTCTGTGAGATTCTCTCTCAAAAAATTAGAAACCTTACAAGACAGCAGGGAAAGGAACAGCTGAGATGGGCAATCACACCTGGTGGTGAGCTGGGTCTAGTCATCATCTGAGGCTTCTATCTGTTTCACTCACAGCAGGTGGAAACTGGAAGTGCTGGATTTTCAGTATGTGTGGCCTGCAGCAGGTCATGAGGAATGGTCTCCATAGTACCAGAATAAGATGCTCATGTGGATTGTGGGGTGAATCAGCCTTTGAAGGTGTTGTTTGACTATTACCTCCAGTGCTAGAGGAATATGGATGAAAGGCAAGAATGCTTCGTCCAGTGGGCCAGGCAGAGAAAGTCTTGGCTGCATCCGTGCTGTCAGAAGCTACAGATTTCTTGGGCAACTGAATACAATTTCCCAAGGCTCCTGAGATTATTAGAGCCAGAATGCATACAGGAAGTAGAAGTGATTGTGTGTTTGGAACTCAAAACCTTGGCCACTTTTGCCTCTGTCCTGGGCCAGAGGAGAAATCATCACAAACTCTTTCTCAAAGGAACTTGCAAGTCATGGAGGGATGAGTTTGAAGATACGTACAGAGATCTGGAGAAGACGTGTATCAACGCGTTCATTTCTCAGTTCCCCAACAAACTCTTTCTCAAAGGAACTTGCAAGTCATGGAGGGATGAGTTTGAAGATGAGTATAGAGATCTGGAGAAGACGTGGATCAACGCGTTCATTTCTCAGTTCCCCAGATTCCAGACTCTCCAGCATCTCTACATGAATAATGTGTATTTTCTTGAAGACCGCCTGGACCAGATGCTCAGGTCAGGAAGGATGGAGAGCTGTCTCTGCAGTTCAGACCAAAGCCTTTCTTTTTGACACTAAACATTAAGGAACACCTGTGGTGTCCCAGTCACTGTGGAGTTAACAGGAATGGAGGGAGACATTAGAATATGGAAGCACTGTCTTGGGTGTATTGTAACCTAACTTGGTGTCACCCCAGTAAATTCAGTGTGACACATATGGGTCCATGGTCTGGAAAAGGTCTTCATGCCGGGGAAAAAGGCATCAGGGAAACAGAGGCTGGAAGAACTCACACTGATGTTCCCTAGGTGAGCTCTGTGCTCAGATCTGTGTGAACAGGCACCAGTCTGCTTTTAATTCCCTGTGTGTAAAAATATGTTCTGAGTCAAGGTAGGGGCTTAGTAGACAGGAAATGTGTGACACTGGGGTTACCCATGATGGAAAGGGAAGAAACACTGAACAGGAAGAGAGGCTGTGGAGAGCCAGCAGGGGATCAGTGAGCCCCACAGTTGACATACCGAGAGATAGTGATGGATGTCCATGGGTTGGTCCTTCTGGGCTTTTCTGCTGAGGTTTCTGACAAGCAGTTTGGTTTACGGCTTGAAAGTGTGGAAAGGGGATTGTAGAGATGTGGACTGAGCCAATCACAAAGTGATGGGGAAACTCTCAGCCTAGAGTGAGATGACTTGAGAGAGCAGACTTTCCATCAGGGAGCTTGCTGGGTTTCACCCCCATCACTTGGTCAGAATGATGTTGAGCCCTACTAGCCTTTCCTACCTTGTCAGAATCTCCCATCTACCACCTGAAAAACCTTCAGGAACTAAACTGCTGTCTCTCCCCAGGTACTTGAAAAAGCCTCTGGAGACCCTCTCACTTACCTGGTACAAACTTTCCAAGTCAGACTGGCATTATCTGTATGAGTGCCCCAGCATCTCTCAGCTCAAACACCTGAATATGAGTGGTATCCAACTTTATCGTCATAGCCAGCCCCTTCAAGTTCTAGAAAGACTGACAACCACGCTGCAGACCCTAGAACTGGAAGGCTGTGTTTTGAGAACGCCCGACCTCAGTGGCCTCCTGCCTGTCCTGAGCCGTTGCTCCCAGCTCAGCATGGTCAACTTCTATGGGACTTACCTCTCTGTGCATGACCTGAAGAACTTGCTACTACACACTGCCCATCTGAGCCAGTTGACACTGGAGCTGTACTCTCTGCCTCGTGAGTGTTATGGAGAAAAGGGTGATCTCCTCATAGAGAGATCTAACAGAGTTTGTACTGAGCTCGTGGACACACTGAAGACTGTTAGGCAGCCCAAGAAAGTAAGCTTTGCATCCTATATCTGCTATAGATGTAAATCTGAATTCTTCCTCTGTGACCTGGGGATCCGTCTCTGTCACTATTTACAGTAATAATGAAAGGTTACTTCTGGGAACCAAGAAACGAAAGTTAAGACTTGGGCATATCATGAGACAGAGCATTTGGATTCAAAAATATTCAGTGTTTGTGGGAAAAAAGATGATGCAGTGGATACAGATTTGAGGGGGGCGACAGTGGAGATGATGGCTAACAACGGACCTGTGGGGACATTTTTCCTGTGGAGTTAGAGTGACAGTTATGAATTTCCAAATGTGACTCCTATCAATACAGGTGTGATGGTTTGAATGAGACTGTCCCCAATAGGTGCCAAGTATTTGGACATTTTTTTCCCCAGTTAATGGTGCTGTTTTGGTAGGTCTAGAGGGTGTGGCCATGCTGAAAGAAAAAGGT
>NW_008357999.1:1114724-1137284 GCF_000622305.1 Nannospalax galili | reverse complement strand
AAAAGAAGATAAACATGGTGAACCACATTGTGATCTCTATCTGACAGGATGTTGATGGAGAATTATCGGATTTGGATTGAGGGTAGAGGTCTTAGCTCAGTGGGGGAGCACATGCCAGACTTGGGCATATCATGAGACAGAGCATTTGGATTCAAAAATATTCAGTGTCTGTGGGAAAAAAGATGATGCAGTGGATAAAGATTTGAGGGGGGCGACAGTGGAGATGATGGCTAACAATGAAAAGAAGATAAACATGGTGAACCACATTGTGATCTCTATCTGACAGGATGATGATGGAGAATTATCGGATGTGGGTTGAGGGTAGAGGTCTTAGCTCAGTGGGGGAGCACATGCTCATTGTGTGGGAAGCCATGAATTTTATACCCTGCATTCCAAATCTGCCACAGCTTGTGAATCTCAGTAACTAATGTTCAATTCACAAACATATCGGTACTTTTGTTGGGGGGTACGGGGTACCATAGTAAGCAAATGGAGGTCAGCACTATTTTATACCCTGCATTCCAAATCTGCCACAGCTTGTGAATCTCAGTAACTAGTGTTCAGTTCACAAACATATGAGTACTTTTGTTGGGGGGTACAGGGTACCATAGTAAGCAAATGGAGGTCAGCACATAACTTTTTTGAGTCAGTTGTCACTTTCTATAGGGGGTCCAGTAAATCAGTAATGAATTCTGGTCAACAGCCTTCTTGTGGTAAAGGCATTTACCTGTTGAGCTATGCCAAGGACCCCCGATCTGCCTTCTTCATCCAAGAGCAGAAGTAGACAAACTTTTTCCCCATTCCCTCCGGATGCTCTGGCCACGTATCTGCAATCCTCAGCTAGTGCTCTTGGAGTGGAGTGAGAGGCATCAAACTATCACTGATTCCTTTTCCTTCGGATGGCGCATTGGATGCCATCAGTTCCCTGGACTTTCCAGAAAGCTTGTCAGGATAAGTTTGGTGGGTGCAGTACGTGCTCTTAGCCTCTGAAACATCTCTCTGATCCACCTTATTTTTTCCAGACAGGATTGTTCACTGAACTTTCAAATCATCAGTGGAACTAGGCTGGCGGACCAGAAAGCCAGCTCCAGAGATCCCCCTGTCTCTGTCTCCCCAGCTCTGGACTGATGTAAACTACTGAGCCTGGCTCTTTCCATAAGGTGCCAAGTTTCTGTGCTCAGATCCTGCGAACACTTGAAATATTTTTAATGTATGTCGGGTCTTCTGTGGAATCCAGGCTGGTGTCTAGCTCAAGTTGCTCCTGCCTCTGCCTCCAGAATGCTTGGATTTAGAGGTTGTGTTAGCCATCTAGGTCCATGCCACATATCCAGATAAGCAATGAGGTCTGGAAGATGTGGTTATGTTTATAAATCAGTTGACTCTGAATTATTCAAGAAGGAATTAGCTGTTTGAATCTGATCTAATCACACAAATCTTTTAGAAGGTGAGAGTTTTCAGTAGCTGGACTCAGTTGAAGAAATCAGAGATATTAGAAGGGTCGAAGGGAAGCTCTCCTTGACTGAAAAGGAGAGATCAAGGTCAAGACCTTGCAATATTCTCTAAGAGCTGAGATTGGCCCCCATCTGCCATCAATTCTATGACAATCTCAATCTATGAATGCAAGGACCTGAACTCTGTGAACTACTGTGTATTATATTAAGCTTCTAAATTTGGTAATTTGGTGCTGGTGATGGTGCTCACTGAGTAGAGTACCAGTTCAGCATCGCAGAGGCCTTGGTTCACTATCCAGGGTCACCTAAGACAGGGGGGTGGAGGCACACAGGCCTGCAAACTGCTCCAGAGCTGGAAGATAGAAAAAAACTTCCAGCTCACTCACCCTGAGCCTCAGCCCACTTCAAACTCACAGGGACTGAATTATACTCTGTCTCTGGATAGCTAAAGAAATCTGCATCTAAATTTATTAGGGAGCAGCTTTGTATATGATAGACTAAATTGGCCACATCTTATTTAGTCTTTAGAAACAAAGATAAAGGATCAGGGAGATGACTCCAGTAAAGCACTTGCCACCAAGCCCAATGAGTAGCATCCTTGGTACCCATGAGGTGGAAGGAGAGAATTGACTACTCTCTGTCCTAAGTTCCCAAGGGATCACCAGGGCAGCTTTCTAGGCTGTAGACAACGCTTTTGTCTTGAGTGACTCCATTCCTTTTTGGACTTCACAAAGGCCAAACAAACCTCAGCAGAGGTCAAGTTTTCCTGAGAGTGTAGGGCAGACTGGAAGCAAATGCAAAGCCAGCCTGGCTTAGAGGCTACCTCTATAATCTCAGCAATTGCGAGGCTGCAGAAGGAGGATTGTGAGTTGAGGCCTGGACAGGCTGCATACTGAAATTAGCATCAGACATATTAGAAGCGAACAAACAGACCATACATGGTACAAGCAGAAACATTGTTAGAAAGGTAGCTGTAGACAGGTCCTAGATACCCAGAAACTGAGTTAGCTCCCTTTCTGGAATGAAGGAGGAAAGCCTCTTGTCTCCTTTTCTACCTTCTTTCCTTCCTTCCTTCCTTCCTTCCTTCCTTCCTTTTTTACTTTTTTTATTCCTTCCTTCCTTCCTTCCTTTTTTACTTTTTTTTAATTCTTTCTTTTTTAAACTCTAGGAAAAACAGGGCAGGCAACCTGGAAATCTAAAGTTGTCATACAGAGAAGAACAAGGGAAAAAAAGACATGCCTTTAAAAAACTATTTTAGTTGATTCTTTGAGAATTTCATACTATGTATTTTGACCATACTCAGAACCCTCCCCATCTCCTACATCACCCCCACCTCCCTACACCCCCTCACTTCATGTCCTCTATTACTTTTTAAAGGCCTATGGAGTCTACCTTGTGTTCTCCAAATGCTCTTAGGTGTGGTCCATTCCCTGCATTTGACTTATGGATGGAGTTCAGCCAGCAGTCACACGGCTGACAAACAGCTACAATGGGGGCAAGGGAGGTGTGCAGAGACATGTAGGAGCCTTAAGTGTCAGGAAAAGTGTGTGCAGGCTCTGGTAGAGATCCTCAAAAGTGAAAATCCGTGCTTTTTCAAATTACAAAAGCAGGCAGGCTTAGCCCAGCCACTGGTGGCCGCTCTGGAAATAAGTGCCCTGTGAGTTTTTATTTAGAACCTTGAGCAGAAAGTCTTGAGAAATTATTTGTCAAAGAAGTCTGAGTAATTTTAGTGGTTTCTATAATCTGAGGCAGACAGATCTGCAGTGCGAAGTAAAAACAGCCCCTTTCATTAAAGTAAATATCCTTCATGAATAAAGTCCGATAGATGTAAAATATGTTATCTTCACTTTCGCATTTTGCTTTAGGGATGTCCTATGAATGTTGGCAGATAGATTTCCTAGCTTCATCTAGTGGGATTTCTGGATCCAGGCTCACAAAAAGGTTAAGATGGTAAAGTTGCTAAGCCACAAGGTGCTGAGTGCCTGACCCCACAGACGGACAACCATGGCAGACGTGAAATGCGTAGAATTCCCAGGGAGCTATGAACTATGACTTTGATTGCTATGTGTCCGGTGGCTTCACATCAGGAATTAAAAGGAATGGAACGGCCATCCCTGCTCTTCATTACTTTGTTCTGGCACATGTGCTTAAGTGGAAAAGGGTGAAACCTTGAAGGTTACGGCGCATTCAAGTAAGACTCTGACAGGACAGGATGGGGGTGTTAGAAATGCATGTGGGTTCTAGAGAAAATGACCACACAATTCAAAGTACTTTGACAAGACAAGACATTTTACTCCTACAGAAGGATACATAGCGTCTCTAACTCCAGCAAGCAAGCCAACCAGCAGGGTCACAGTGGGTTTTTATTCCTAATGCAAAGGGGTCCCACTGCCTCCCTCTGAGTGGCCAGAGCTCAGCATCACACTCCATGCCACTGGCTAATTCAGAAGCCGTTCTGCTGATGAGTAAAGTGCACCTGTTGGGAGTAGGATGCAACCCTGAGTGTTAGAAAAATGCTGACAGGGAAGTTCTGCCAGGTGATGTTTTCATGAATTTCTTAAAGTGTGATTGATTCTCCTTTGTCTCAGTTCTGCCTTTGATAGAAAAGACATTACATTTCATTCACATTTCCTGCAGGGGGAAGTAATGCTTGTGCTCCAAACAGGTAAACTTCAAATAGGTCTAAGTCAGCAGACTTGGAGGAATGGTGGGCTTGTTCTAATAACTCATTCTCAAAGCATTGCCAGCCACATTTCAAAGCCCAGAAAGGCTGAGTTTCCTGTGGCTCCAGGGTGGATCGTCACATATTGACAGTGAAGGGAGAGGCTGGAGCTGACAAGGGGGGGGGGGAGAAAGAGAGAGAGATCCCTCTCATCTCCTCAGGGTACTGAGATCTCCTAGTAAGGAGTGAGAGTCTGGGAATGCATCAGCAGAACAGGCAGCATCGCTTCTTCTCGTAAGTGAAGAGCTTCTGTGACTGGTGTCAATGTAGAGGCTGGAACTGGTTGTCTTGGTTACTGGGCATCAATGTTCAGCAATACAACCATGTCTTCAACTGCCTGGAAAGTAACAGCAGTGATCAGCATGATGTGGAGACCGAGGGAAGAGTGAGACTGTCTTGTGTGGGGATTGCGCTGGGTGCTGTGCCACTGTTAACTGTCTATTTCACTTAACCACCTTTGAAGCAGGCAGAATGCACTTGTTACATGTGACAAGACTGAGGATCAACACTTTCAAGCTCTGTGTCATGGGACAGAGCATCAGAATCAGAGCTGGGATTAAACAGAGGACGGGGAAGATTCTAAAACAGACATTCTTGTATGGGGCTCCTGGGAGGGATAAATCAATTTTTGCTACAACGTCAAGGAATATAGATTCAAGGTTGATCTCACAGTCGTGTCTCCACAAACACCTCATTCTCAGCCCAATATGACTGAATATATTTTTAATCTCAACACTCAAATTCTAAAGCAGGAACAAGGCCAAATGTTCAAGATCAGCCTAGGTTACAGAGTGAGCTCAGGGACAACATAAACTACATGGTGAGACCCTGACTGAACGAGCAAGCCAACAGTGAAACCCAAACCACACAAATGCCCCATTCTTTCCAGTGAACTTTCCATGGGGAAATGGCCAGTGAAAGTGCTTCCCTCAGAAATGCAGTCACCACAGGGGACCAGACCTCAGAGAGCAAGAGTTACCAGAGAATGGAAATGCAGGGCTGACTAAGGCCCATGTAGCCTGAAAATTATTCATTCATCTGAAAAGAGACGGCTTTGCGGGGCACCCTGGGAAAAGAGGTGGAGCCGCAGCCATTTTGACACTGTGCAGCAGGCCAGGAAGTGGTCAATGGCTCCACAGGGAAAGATGAGGCATTCAGACTGTGGTACCAGGGGTGAAAGCTGATGGAGCCTACAGGTAGGGCTTGAATGCCACATGGGTTATGAGAAACCCATTTCTTTCTAAGTCAAGCCATTAAGGGGTGGAGCCACCGCCATACTGGGCTTTGGGAACAGGGACAGAGAGAGCCTGGGGGCAGGAGACAGATGGTCAGTGAATTTCAAATATGGAAAAGGAAAGCCTATAAGAATCTGTGTTTTTGTAAGTCACCTCTTCCCAAATATCGTATAACCAATGCCAAATTCAAATAGGACGTCTTATGTCAGGTTGTTAGCCTTGGGGCCTCAGACAGTGCCTGCATGAGTCTCCCAAGAAGGGAAGAAAAAGAAAAAATTGGCAAAATATCTCTCTGTGTCCTAGTTGAAAGAAGTAACAGGTGGGGTGCTGGGGGAGGTGGTCCTTGAACAGTTAAGGGATTAGTTTCCCATCGACTGTGGTCCAGACTCAATGCACTGTGGTCAGAGATGGGACAGGACAGAGCCTTCTCTGATATCACCCAGTTCACAAGGTCTTGATTTGGCCCAGATGAGGTTCTCGCAGCAAACTCCAACAAAGAGGAGCTTACAGTGTCCCGGCACCCAGATCATTCAGATGACAAGAAAGGTTTCCCCAAGGGAGAATGCCCTTATCTGTGATAGAGGCAAGAGGGAGGGAGGCAGGATGACTCCTTGACTTTGGTTTCCTTAGGCCTGCCTAGTCTAGGTGGAGTGAGCCTCCCTCCAGGGATCTCAGGAACTCTTCCATGGGTAGGAAGGGAACTAGGACCTATGGAACCCTTATGGCTAAGAAGAAGAAATCCCATCTGTACAAATTCAGAAGGGAGGGACTGGTTTACAAACCTCAGATCCCAGGGCAGAGAAGGGCATGTGGTAGAACACATCACTGCTCACTGAGAGAGTGACTCTACTTACTGTGGTTGAAGTCTCAGGCTGTGTGCTCTCCGACATTGCACTGGTCATTTCACCTAAATAAATAGCAGACACTGTGAATTATATTTACATGCACGTGACCCTTTCTACATGAGCTGAGGGGGACACTGGACAGGTACTTCCTGGCAGATCCTGGTGTCAGTGCTGTCCATTGACACCATGCTTGGTGCTGCGTTTCCTCTTTCCTCATTTCTGTAAGTCAAGCACGATCTCTCCTAGTGTTTGCTCCTTCCTTGAGTGCTGATGTCCAAATTCGGTCCCTAAATGCTTGGGTTACAGTCAGGGCAAGTGGTTTACAACTGAGCTACATCCTCACAGCTATAGTCTAATCTGTTTCCCGGCTTCTTTACCAGTTCTCCCTTAACCACCTCTCCTGTTTGTTTTCACAGGAAGATCCTTTTCATTTATCCTTCTTATTGTCCAAGAGGACTTGACGCTTCTGCTCAGTTGGATCTCAGGTTGGAAGCCGTGGGACTTGCCGCCTCTTTCCCTCATTGATTCCCTCATTTATTTTTCTTCTCTTAAAACGTTGTATTATTTGTTTATTTTTATGTGCATTATTATTTTTCCTCCATGTGTGAAAGTTCATCTGTGTATTTCAAAGCCTGAGATGGCCATAAGTGGGCATTTGATCCCCTGGAATTGGAGTTGTAGATGGTTGTTAACTGCCATGTGTGTGCTGGGGATCAGACCCAGGTCATCTGGAACAGCAGCCCATGCTCTTAACTGCTGAGCCTTCTCTCCAGCCCCTTCCTTGTCTCTCTTCTTGGACTGGCTTCCTGACTAGGGAGTAGAGAAGTGCATTGCAGTTCTTTTCTCTAAACTCCAAGGGAATGGACTCTGAGAGAGTGGATGGAGTACAGGCAGCATAAAGACAGGGAGTGCAACCTGCAGGGATTAGTGAAGGGCAGCAGAGGGTTAGAAATGGGAGGAGGAGGGCCAGCTCAGAAGCGGAAGTAGAGGGCTGGAGAGACTGCTCAGTGGCTAAGAGCACTGTATACTCTTGCAGAAGACCTGATTTCCATTCCCAGCACCGAGATGGTGGCTAACAAACTTCTCTAACTCCATTTATCATGGATCTCACACCCTCTTCTGACCTCCTTGGGCATTGCCCAACAGGGATGCACTTACGTACATGCCGAAAATGCAGTCAAAGTCATAAAATAAAATTAATAAACTAAAACCAAAGAAGCAGAGGTAAAGAAGCCCTTGCCATTTCCCAACATGGCACTCAGACTTGAAGAAAACAGAGGAGGAAAGATCATCAGACTCACCAGTCTTCTTGACATATAGGAAATACCCCAGGGCTGCGATCAGAGCTGCCCCAGACACAACTCCAACCAGCAGCCCAGCAATGGCTGCACCCGAGAGACCAGAGCGTCCTCGTGTTGCCTCCGCTGTCATGGGGAGAAAGAGAGAAAGGAAGGAAGGTGAAAGCACTATACATGACGTGTCCTGGGGAAGAGTCAAAGTTGTGTTACAGAAATAAAGGCTATACATCAGTGGGAAAAAATGGAAATCTCAAAATAGTTCATGTGTACTGCCTAATGATTACATTTAAAATATAGTCAATACATAATGCAGTGATGTCTTTTTGGCATATAGTGTAATACTTTAATGCACATATGTAGCACGTAGTCAGATCAGAGCAGTTGGCATGTGCAGTCAGATCATAGCACTCGACATGTTCATCGCCTCATTTATCATGTTAAAAATAATCTCTTCTGCTAGTTATTTTAAAAGTCAGAATTAGCTGTTTCCAGAACTACTATTGAGTTGCAGAACATACATATGGGCAATGAGGGCATGGATAGATGTTCAAATATCACATATAATTTATTAAGAAAACAGGAATTAAAATCACAATGTGTTACCAAATCATATTCGTTGAGATGGCTGAAACTGGGTGAAACTGGTATCATTAAAAGGAAAGACCAAAATGAAAA
The DNA here is from genome assembly GCF_000622305.1 of Nannospalax galili. NCBI lineage: Eukaryota > Metazoa > Chordata > Mammalia > Rodentia > Spalacidae > Nannospalax > Nannospalax galili. The sequence goes on along the minus strand of NW_008357999.1, from coordinate 1,129,058 downwards.
AACAAGTGCCTTTGAAGACAAAAAGAAATTGGAATTCTTCTGCCTAGCTAAATGGGTGTGTGAAATGTAACTGCAAAACATAGTTTGGTGGTTTCTCAAAAAATAAAGGAATTATATGAAACCCCATGATTCTTTCCTGGATTGATGTTCAGAAAAACAGAAACAGGGGATAGGAACAGATTTAGCTTACCTACCTCAGAACAGCATTGCTCACAATGGTCTAAATTTGGAAACAACCCAAAGCCCATTGAGGGGATGAATGAACCAGTAAAACAAGTCCTAGGAGGACAGTGGTTCCTGTAATGGAACCGTGGACTAGAACAGTCTTAAATGAAATTCTGACCCATGGCAGGAAACCCAGGGAAAAGCACAAGGACGTTACGATTCCACATCACTGTGAGGCCTAGAACTGTCACATGCAGAGACAGAAGCAGAAAGCTGGTCACAAAGAGCTCTAGGGTGTAGAACAGGGTGAGAGGAAGGTTTGGAAATACATAATGCTGATGGTTCTATAACAGTATCAATGTACTTTACGGCACCGAACTGTACGTTCAAAACAGACAAAATGGAAAAACTTACACAGCATTTTAGCACACATCAAAAACTCTTAACAGAAAAAAGAATCTTCTGAAAAGCCACACTGTTAATATTGATCTCAGGACAAGAAACTCAATGCAGTTGGTTCCTAATATCTGTAGAAAATTTTCTGTCCTATTTCTAAATTTCATATAATACAACTAAAATCTATGCAGCATTCATATTAGGGTTTAGAAATATTCTAAAGATGATTTAAGTATCTAGGAGGATGTGCCCAGATACACGAAAATACACTGCCATATTTTTTATTATTATTATTATCATCATTATTTAGTTTTGATTGAACTTTTTACACTTCAGACAATAAATTTGGATAATATTTAGACCCCTCCCCTATTTTCAACTTTCCATAGACATCCTGCCTAGTTTCATGCTTTATTTTCTATATGTGAAGGCCTACTGAGTCGTTTGTATCCCCAGTGTCCTTCAGTGAGGGTTCATCCACTGGCACCTGGTAACAAATTCTCTCCCAAATACGGATCAGATTTGGTTATCTGTGGATCCCTTGGAACCAAGACATCATGGATTCTGAGGGCTGATTGGCAGCCTAAGCTCTTAATCAATTTGCAGTTCTGTTCATGGCATGGATATCGCGTTATTGTGACTGAGTCTCACTATGTGACCCAGGCTGGCTTAATGCTCACGTTGACCATTTTTCATCCTGGGATTACGTGCATTGTTACGTATGTTGTTTTTATTTATGTCTAAATTGGTATTCTCTCATATAATTTTTATGTATTTTGTACACCATCGGAAAGAAAATACCCTTTCTCTTTTAGGAGGACAGGATTTGTCACTTACTGTTCACTGCCAGGTGGACTGGGTGACTCTTCTTAGAACTGACTGTGTTGGAGACCTCGCACTGATAGTCCCCAGCATCCTCCTCCTTGACAGTGTCTATATTGAGCCTGCTGTTCTTCTGGGTCAGCGTCATCCTCTCGGTGAGCTGCAGACTCTGGTTATTGAAGATCCATCTGATGGAGGTTCCAGGGCTACCTGAGAGGCAGGTGAAGACCACAGAGCTCTTTTCTGCAATTGTGGTGTTGGTGGCTTTGATGGAGGGCTGTGTCACTGGTTCTGAGGACAGACAGAGGAGGGGACCAGCTGAGAGCAGCTCTTCCTCAGAGATCTCAGTGAGCTCTCAGAGCCCACAGCATGAGGTGTGAGGTGACACAGACCTCTGCAAGATCATCTGTCTGGTTGAGGATACAGTCTGTAAGGAGAAGGCTGTACCACCCTCAAACCAGATCATGCCGAATGACCCGAGACCAAGACAGTCATTGTAGATTCCCCACAGAAGCCTCATCTCAGCCTCTGTGTGTAGAAAAATCGGGTGAAAACTTTTTCCCACTGACTTTGGTGCAAACCATTTACAGTACATTCTATAAGTATAATGAGGCCCCACCATTATAAAGTAGCTCTGTGTTTATTTCTCATTAATCTGTTGTTGCACTGAGGTAAGTCAGCCATTTTAGCATATTAAACCTAGATGTTAGGACTGAGAGAAATCCCAAACCAAAAATATTTCTATTTACAGAGGTACTGTGTTTCCTAGCTCATAGATTAAATAAAACATTATTACAAAAGCTCAATAAAATATATTTTAAAACACTCATACACATAAAATAATAATAACAATAATAATTATAAAAATCTGAAGAGCTGAATGGTCCCATTGTTAACAAAGCCAACACTCTAGTCCTCACTCCAGACACCTTTTGGCACTGCCCTGAACCTCCACCCCTCTTAATCCACACAGAGATTCCACATTTGTGCTGCCTGTTGTCCGAGGACAGTCTCTCTGTTCTCTGTGGTCATCACATGTTGATGTCCCCAGCCTGACACAGCTGGTTCTGCAGAGCCAGGACTCAACTCAGAGCCACCTCACCTCCCCTGAGGTTCACTTTTCCCTCCTCTCTGATCCTAACCCCAAGAATTCTCTGATTTCCATCATTGATGTGTTCATTTTTCTTTAACCTTTGAGAAAAGGAAACAAAAGAGCCACATGGAGTGATTAACATGCTTGGTCCTGCTTCTGGACAGGGATCCCAGTCACATCTCCACCCTCCCCTTCAGTCCCCAATGCAGTCAGAGCAGATCCTGGAGACACAAGAGCAGAGCTGGGAGCAGAGCTCTGAGCCCCTTGTCTCTGAACTGCCTTTCATTTCTCCTTTTGATATAAAGAGTGTGGGGGTTGCCAAGTATGGTTGTGCATGCTTTTAATCCCAGCACTTGGGAGGCAGAGGGGGGTATCTCTCTGAGTTCAAGGCCAGCCTGGTCTACATATTGAGTTCCAAGACAGCTGCGGCTACAGGGAGACCCTGTCTCAAAAAGAACCCCCCCTCGAAAAAAAGAGTGTGGGGGGTCATTCAAAGCCCCGGGGGATCCTTCTGGGACAGGAAGGGCATGAGAGGTTAAGATGTCTATGAGTTTGATGGGAATATGACCACCTGGAGCAAACCAAGCAAAGCCTCTTGCGGCATCATCAAAAGGAAGGGAAGCTTCTGCTCTGTAAATGACCTACTTTCTCTGATGTCTTCAGGAAATGGTCCCACAGCACTAGGGTGTGGGTTAGGGGAAGAGTTCTTCAGCACAAGGCCGTGGGTTCCATCAGGAACTCAACACACACTAAAAATTCCGATGTCTCATGTGTTCACTGAGTCAGATTTGGGGATTTACATTCTTTCTCCATCACAGGTGGAAACCCTGAGCTTCACCAGACATGTGATGTCCCTCTACCCACTTCTAGGCCAGGCCTTATTCATCTATCTGTCAAGGCCTAAGATTAAAGTACCTGAAGCTGCACTTTTCTCCTGTCCATACTTCTAGGCCAGGCCTTATTCATCTATCTGTCAAGGCCTAAGATTAAAGTAGCTGAGCCTGCACTTTTCTCCTGTCCACAGACACCTCATAAGGCCTCCAGGGTGGAGAGGTGGGTGCTGTGGCTGTAGACAGACCTCTTGTGCTCTGCATCTGCCATCCATGGCCTGTGTGACCTGAGTCAGCCACAGTGTTCCCTGGTTCTCAGTTTCCCTCCAAGAGGAGCCATGGTAAATGATAACTGCCTTGTCTGTAAGTTAACCTCCTATTAACAATGACCTGAGCTGTGCACAGCAGTGTCTGTTACTATTTGCCTAAAATAGAGAATGCCCTGGGCTGGATTCCTGAACACGTGGAGCACCCAGGTGCACCGTTATCCTCTCCTTCTACCCTTCATCACATCAATATTGCTATGGAGACTCATAAGACCCTTTGAGCAGTTAGCCAATAGTTGGAGCACTTGTCCTTCCGAGTTCTGCATGCTGACACTCAGGAGGAGACACCCAAGTGACATAGACTAGATGTGACTTTCATGACAGTGCACTGGCTGAATCCACAGGCTCTGAGACTCAGCCAATTACTCACAGTTCCCTTCAGTTCTAACAGGAGGTCAAATTCCATCCCTGAACCCAAGCTTCGCCAGGTCACCTGTAGTCAGGGGTCTGGGACAGGGGTCAGGAACCAGGGCTTATTGGTGCTTGCCTTTTGCTGAGGATCTGGTGTTTACCTCATTCAGGCCCTGTCTGAGAACCACAGGTCTTTCTTGTGGTAATGTTCATGTGCAAGGCCCCAAGCATGTGTTCCGAAGCAGACCCACCTGTTTGGTTTGTCCCATTGCAAGTCCCCTTGGCGGGTGGATGGAGGGACTGTGAAATATTGCATTTTGTGAGTCCTGTCTGAATGCTCAAACCCTGACCTGGGGACACAGTGCAGAGGGGAGGAGGGCACAGTTGACGCCTCACAAGCCTGTGTGTGTAAAGTGGGTTAGCCACACCCAGCACCCAATGGCCACAGAAATTCACTCACTGTGAACAAAGAACTGCCCGATACTGAAGTAATTTCCAACCATTTCAATGCCGATTTTTAGAATGAAAATTCCTGCATCCTTCTGCGTGACATTCTTGATCAGCAGAGATCCATTGGTGTACAGTGTCACTCTATTGCTGTATGCGGGCTCCGTGTATTGTAAATGAATCATAACTATATTTTCTGTGACATAATGGCCCATGGTCACACCGATGTCCATTTCATTGTTCTTCCCGTTGACCATACGAAACGTGGACCACTTGAACCAGCGAATTATTATAATATTCCCCGGAAGATCATGGACAAGGAGAAGGACACTCTTCCCTTCAGCAACATGGGGTGGCACTGCTTCAACAGTGAGTCCAGCAGTGGTAGGAAGCTTCCAGAAGCTTAAAAGTGTGACTAGGTAGAAATAAAGAGAAATCTGTCAATATGGGGACGTCTCTTTTTGGCAGAAAGTTAAGACCTGAGCAGGTATATTCATCCCTTAGCTGTGGTGAATTTTTTTTTTTTTTTTCGTGTGTGTGTGTGTGTGTGTGTGTGTGTTTCCCTGTCTCTATGTTTCCTACCAGAGGGTCAGTGACTCTGAACATGTCCTTTCCTCTGTGTCACAGTCCCTCACGTGTCTGCACTGCTCACGGCATGACTTTCCTGGGGATGTCTTAAGAGCTGAGTCCCAGATGGCCTAACCCAGTCTCTCGTGTCCAAGAGAGCAGCCAGAGAGAGAGGAGAGTACTTCCTGGAAACAGTGCATTCTGGGTGCAGAGTAGCATGGTCAGAGTAGCTGCCTTTAGGTTTTCTCTTAACCTCATTCTTCAAAGTCTCTGCTGCTTTGTGGTCCCGTGTCTCCATTGCTCTCTGGAATGCTAAGAGCTTAGACAGGGAGAGCCCTGCCAGCTTCCTTCCCCAGGACCAAACACTGTCATCAGCAAAGGCATCTCCTCTCAGCTACTTAGCTCCTCAGAGGAGAAAGAGTTATTACCTTAAATCTGCATGACAAACTTCAGTTTTCAAAAGATTCTATTTATTATTATTGTTTTTAATTTATGCGTATGAGTGTATTGCCTGCCTGTGTGTAAGTGCAACTGTGTTGTACAATGCCTACAGAGGTCAGCAGAGGGCATTGGATCACCTGGAACTGGAGTTTGGGAAGGTTGTTAGCTGCTATAAGGATGCTGGGAAATGACCTCAGGTCCTCTGCAAGGGCAGCCAGTGCTCTTAACTGCTGAGCCATCCCTCCAGTCCCCAAACTTCACCATTGGATCTTTTATGTCATACATTTCTCAAATCGTAGAGATAGGTACGTAAAAATTCCACATATTTTTCTTGTTGCACCTCGATTTCTTTTAGTGCTGTGGTGTGTGTCTAAAATTGTTCTTAGGTGGTGTTAGTTTGTCCCCCAGACAAAATTGTTTTTAACAAACTGAGACCACTTCGGTTTGTTTCTTATTAATTTATATTTTGTTCTAAAATTGTTTTATTTTCGCCATCACAAATTAAAACGCATGTGTGTACAGTTATAAATGGTATATTGGTAATCTATTAATGAGCTTGATGAATACATTTTGTCTTTTAAACTTGGGCACTCTAGACATCTAAAAACACAGTAAAATGTTACCTTTGAGTCTATGATGTGTTTCATATACCTTAAAATTCTAATTGCTCGTGTAAAACAACCTTTATTAAAGTCATAAATAAAGATTTCATGAAGGTACAAAATTTAGTGCTCTATACACAGATTTCAATAAGGATTTCCTTTCTCAATATGTTTCAAATACATGGGCAATAAGTAAATTTTTATTTCAATTATATCATAGTCATAAGGTAATAAAAGGCACATGATTTTTTAAAAATATTAATAGTAAACTGTTAAATGTAAACTTTTTTGAAAGGCTGGACTACATGTAAAATAATGGATATCCATGTTTGCTAAAGATCTCTGTAAAGTTTCCTTCTCACAGTGAGGATCGCAGGAGTTATACTCCCAACAGCACTAACCCTGACAGTCTTGGATGTTAAGTCTTCTGCAGGATGACATAGGCATGCACTGTCTGCACCTGCTTATGCTTTTTTGCATCACTTAGTAACAAGTTGGTTTGTAGTGTGCCCTCAGGTGAACTAGAGTTGTTACATCGGCCCAGCTTCCCTTTGTTCTGCAGTAAAACTAAAATTTTAACGAAAAGATTCCTGACTCAAACCACCCCAACAGGCAAAATAATTTGGCCACATGTCCAGTAGCCAATAAAAGAGGTGGAGTGATGGCCAACAGTGCAACCAGAGAGGAGGCTCATGGCCTAGATCTTCCTTGGAGAGGACTAACGTGAATGTTTATTAAATTGAAAAACATTTTTTAAAGACAAGATGGACATAACTATACAGTTTTACAGTTTTGGTCAAGGTGTTATCTCATGATCTTGGTCTCAATACTGGTTCTGTGATGTCCTCTATTGCTTGAGGGTAGCAATTAATTTAAGAGTTGATACTCTTTATTCAGAGTGGAATTGTTTCTATTGGATAATTGCCCTTCTCTGGGATGCTAACATCTTCATTCTTAGAATTGAGAAGATGACTTATCTTGTGCTTTTAGGCATGTTTTATAGGTGTACATAAATGTAGACATTTTATCTGATCATGCTGGTACATGCTGTTATTCCCACCACTCCAGAGGCAGAGGCAGAGTCAGGCAGATCTCTGTGAGATCAAGGCCAGCCTGTTCTATATAGTGAGTTCCAGACCAGCTGGGGCTACAGGAAGACTCTGTCTCAAAAAAAATCCACAACAAATTTAAAAGGTTTTGCTTGCATGTAGATGTATTAAATAACTAAGGTACCACATAAATGCTTTCTGGCTTTTTGATGTTACCTACTGTATTTTCAATTAAAATTATCTCAAAATTATTTTTAAAGTTTTAAAGAAATAACAGTAATAATTATTAAAAAATAAAACTCTTAATTTAAAAAAAGATATAAAAGGTTACAGGCATGAGACTGTTTTGATAGAAGGTTAAAAATCTGCTTCTTTATGAGAATTGATTTTTGTATTGTAAGTACAAACTGTTCTAAAATGAGAATGGATGAGAATGTCAGAAACTTTAAGTATATTGTAAAAGAATTCAAAAAATACATTTTTAACAAGTACATGTAGTTATAATAAAGTTGATTACAATATAAACAGTATTAAAATTTTAATATCAGAGTGGTATGTGGTTCTCATGACTTTAATCCCAGTACTCGGGAGGCAGAAGCAGGTGGATCTCTATGAGTTCCAGGTCAGCCAGGGCTGCATAGTGAAACCCTGCTAGAAAAAGTCAAAAACCATCAATTATAAGGTTATTCTTCAGAGAAGACTCCGTTGTTAAGAGCATATGCTGCTCTTCCTACAACCCTGAGTTCAGTTCTCTGTATCATGTTATGTGACTGACAACCACAGGTCACTCCATTCCTTAGGGGATTTGATTCATCTGCGGTCTGTGGGCTCTTCCTACAACCCTGAGTTCAGTTCTCTGTATCATGTTATGTGACTGACAACCACAGGTCACTCCATTCCTTAGGGGATTTGATTCATCTGCAGTCTGTGGGCTCTGGTAGTCATGTGCACAGACAAAACATGCACACGCATATGCAGGTGATTACAAATAGAATAAATCTTTGAAAATGCATAGTTCAGGGCTGAAGAGATGTCTCAGCAGTTAAGAGTGCTGGTCGTTCTTGCAGAAGACCCGGGTTCAATTCTGAGCACCCACATGGCTGCTGACATCCGTCTGTAACTCCAGTTTCAGATGACCTGACACCCTCTTCTGACCAATGCCCCACATGAATACACTTACATACACATAAGCAATGCACTCATACACATAAAATAAAATTAAAAAATAAAAATGTATAGTTCAAAATTCAATATCTTGAGATAAAATTAATACTTGATACTCTGGTTACAACAATAAAGTTTTTTTATTTTTTATTTTTTTTGGTCTTCTTCAGATAGGTTCTCCCTGTAACCTCAGCTAGCCAGCCTGGAACTCTCTTTGTAACCCACATTGACCTCACACTCACAGAGATCTGCCTGCCTCTGCCTCCCAGGTGAAGGGAGTAAAGGCCTATGCCACCATGCCTGGTGAAAAATTTTCTTAAGTACTACCTATTATTAATAATGTTTACAAATAAATGGCTGAGAAAAGCAAGGATTTTTAATTATGTGAAGCAAGTTTCTTAATTAGATCCAGAGTCTTCCTTGAAGAAGGACTTCACATCAAAGACTCTGCTATGACTGGAGGAAAAAGACCGTCCAGTCACTTCAAACCTTCTCCTATGCTTCGAAACTCAATGAGATGAACCGTCAGATTCACACTTCTCATGTCAGCCATGTGCCAGCTTCCTCCGAGAAGGTATCCACGTCAAAATGCTGGATGAGTCTCATCATCAACCACATAGACAGTGCAGTACCGCAAGTCACTGAACATTTCTCTCAATTTTCATGTTACTTAGGGATTTTAATTGTTTCTTGTGTTTATTATTTCATTTGCTACATACAAGGTAAAATAATTCTATATTTGGTTTTAATGAAGTTGTAATTGATGATATTATTTCCTTTTGTTAATCAGGGTTTTGTGTATGTGTGTGTATGTGAACTTTTTGTACCCAGAAACCCTTCTTTACTTGAAACAATTGTCAGTATTTAAAAGATTCAAGTGCTTTTACTCTTTGGAAAAAATTTTTTCAAAATTCATTATAATGTACAATAAGAATCTAGGTTGTAAAATAATAGACACTTACTTTAAATTTTCTAACCACCACCACCAACAACAACAACATAAAAAAAATTAATAAAAAAAAAACAACAAACAATGCACCTTCCGTTTTCAGGAGTCCTAGTTAGCTTTTTGTTGCTGTGATAAAACACACTGATCAAAATAGACTTGGAAAGGAAAGGGTTAAATTGGTTTATGTGTTCTGATCACTGTTTATCACGAAGAGAAGTCACAGCAGGAATCTGGAGACAGGAGCTCAGGCACAGAGCAGAGGAGTGCTGCTTACTGGTTTGTGTCTCAGCCTGTGGTCATCCTGCTGTCTTATACAACCCAGGACCACAGGCCCAGGAGTAGCACCAACCACAGTGGGCTGGGTCTCCCACATCACTCAGAAATCAAGAACAACACCCCCCAGACATGCCCAGAGGCCAGTCCAATAGAGAAAGCTCCCCAACTGAGGTTCCCTCTTCCCAGGTGTATCAAGTTGACAACTGCTGTGCCCAGCACATCGAGGTACAAATAGTTTAAATTAATCCAAATTCTTCAGCCAAAATGAATGAACATTTACCTACTAGATATTTTAACTCCTTTTCCTCTACTAGAGGTACTCAAAGATTTAGGTTAAGTCCTCATCCAAACAATACAGACATTGTCAATACCTACTAACAACAGTATTCATGATGTTTTGTACCTTGAGTGCTGATGTTTCTTGATTAAATGAGTATCAAAGGTGCCCACGTAGTACAGTTAGAGTTTAAAAATTAACAATAAACAGTATATTTATTTTATTAATAAAATGAAACCGACAGTACTATGGTAATTCCTATTGTCCCATTTCCATTTCTAAACATTAAAATAAAGAGTAAGATTTAACTACACTTACAGAGCCTATACGCTTCAGATTTCTACTGAGCTTGATCTCTTGTTTCTGTTGCTATTATTAACAATGTGTACCATAGCAAAGAGAATCTTCTTAAAAGAAAGTTTAAAAAAACATCATTATCTATTTCTTTTATATCATGGCTTTCCATTTACTTTGTGAAACTATATTTTGTATAAAGCCAAAATAAGGAAACAGATCAAGTCTGTATCTACTGATAGAGTTAATAAATGTGAAATATCATTTTTAATTAAAAATTAGAGCTAGCCAATCTACCTAAAGTTGTAGCTATAAGATCCAGTTGGACAAAAGACAAACTAAGGAAAAATAGCAGATTGCTTCAGGTATTTAAATATAAATAACAGTTCATACTGCACAAATAACTGTAAATCCAGGGGGAAACATATAGTCAATCTACTTTTTTTAAGCATGTAAATTCTGGTTATATAAAATGTGTGTTTCCTTCACATGGTAACTTTACTCTGCTAGGCCAAACAGTGTTCTTTATTATTTAAATGTCAAGTGTAATAATCCTAATATATGACACATATAAATGTTTTGTCAGATATAGAGGAAAAACTCAGATCCAAATTATGATGCTAACTGTTGTTTTGACCCCTGAGTGTCCTCCTTCCTGGCTGCACTGGCTGCTCCTCTCTGTGAAGACTGCTCTTCCTGCCTCCTGTGCAGCCTCATCTCCACCAGATCCTAGAGCATTCCACAGAAATATAGGACGCTGATAATATTTAATAAATCATGTGGGCCCCACATGCACAAAATGTGATGTATGCCAACAGGGGAAGTGGGAAGGAAAAATGACTCCTGCAAAGCTGACTCACTGATTAAAACTTCAGTCATTATGCAGAGTTAGAATGTTGCAGTTCTGAAACCTAACTGCAATTTGTCTTGAGTTATTTTCAGTCCCCTGGATAGACATTTCCTTACTCAATTCTGTATCGCACCCAGCATCCTCTGACAAACAGAAAAAAATCCTTTGGAACAGAACCTAGTTTCCATCAATAAAAGGGCGGTGGCTAAGAGCGCTGTGAGAGTGTCTCAGACCTGCAACAAAACTCTCCCCTCTTTGCTACATCCACCTCTCTCTTATCCACCAAACTACTTGAAAATGCCTTGATTGATGACTTTCTTTGTTCTGTTAACATGAAAAGTTCATGAGACTCTTATCCCATTCATACACAGAAATTGGGGGGCCTCGATCTTTGTTCTTGGGCCAGGGTCAGTCATATTTTCCTCCAGAATAAAATATCCCTTTTCCCCTTAGGATGAGAGTTGAGAACTGAGACCTTCCTGTTGCTGATCTCATGTCCCTCTTTGATTCCTCCCATCTTAGGCTCCAAACAAAACCCATGTCCCCTCTCTGGGTTTTTTTCCCCACAGAAGACTCAGCTAGACTCTGAGGTCCCCTCATCCTACCCACTCCCAGGAAATGATCTCACCTGTGAGCAGGAGTCCCCACCAGGTGACAGGCCATCTGAGGCAAAAGGCTGAGGGAGGGGCCATGTTCTCTGCTGCCTCCTCTGTTCTCCTCTGTAGAGAAGAGATCCCGCTCTGGCCAGCACCGCTGCCAAGTCCCACTGCTGTGGTGTCAGCTCTGCTGTCCTTCTCCCAGAACTGAGCTTCCTCCCAGAGGAGAGCACCTTCCAGAGTTCATATAGGCTGTGGGTGGGGTCTGTGTCACTGTTACAATGCTGTCCCTTCCCCTCTCAGCTCACCTCTCATTTATGTCTCCCATTTTTGTTTTTATGGTTCATTCTTCCTGAGCACACAATGAGCCCCAAGGCTGATTGGGCTGCCTTTCCTGAGAGAACACCAGCTCACCCTAGAACTGACCTCAGCTATGTCCTGCCTTGGGTCCTCAGCCTCAGAGAGGGAGCCCTGTATTCCCTGTTCCTGAAGGTGTATTTCCTTTTACAACACAATGAGATGAGCACTCTCTTCCCTGTGTTCTCAGTGGAGTGGGAAGGTAGGATTTACTCCCAGCAGTGAGGGGACAGACATATCTCTGTGGACAGGAGAAAGACTGAATGAATTATGACTTTTGAAGAGGTCCGTAGCATTATCACTGCTGTTACCAATAATGTGTCTGATCCACAAGAGAGGGCCAGAGTAGCTGTACCACAAGTTTCATGCCCTGGGTATGCAGGAGGAGGCAATCTGTGTGCCATGAAAAGAGGACTGTGGTAGCTATCATGCTGTAGAAGGTTCAGGAAGATCCTTCAGCTTCTTGTTCTATCTGAGCTGTCCATGTCCTACCTGACTTTTCTGGGATGCTTTTCATCCTCTGCCTAGGTGAATCTTCAGGAGAGAGGAAGCTGCATAGGGTCTACGGCTGAGAACTGTCCTCAGAGACATGGGAAGGATCCAGTAGGGCACAGTGTGCTTGTGGGAGGGAACTCCAAGTCTGTTGGGGCAGATAGGAATCCAGGGTGCAAGTCAAATTCATGTCTCAGGGAAGTAAGTTTCCTCGTGTTGATGTGGGTGCCAGTATTTCTCCTGTGGCCTGGTGCTCAGTGGGGAAGGAGCCCTGGAGCAGGGCAGACATCTGCAGCTCCTTCAAGCACGGTTCCCTGGGCCCCTCTGCCTTGGTCCTGGTAGGGCACCATGCAGGAAGCTGAGCTGCTTCTCAGCATGGGGCTGCAGAGAGCACTGGGTGGGGAGTAGTGGGGCTTCAGCTGAAGATTAAAGCACAGATGCTGTCCGGGCATCCACAGTCTGTGTGTCCCTAAGATCCCTGAGAGACGCAGTCCAGAAAAGCAGGAAAAAGTAGGAATTTTTCTCCTTTGTCTATATCCATTAGCAGTTTGCACAGACAATGAAGTAACATTCCCCACATTTCATGAGAATATTATCATTTGAAGTTTATGTTCTGGATGTTTACACCATCCTGCTTCAAGGAGATCCAGAAGTAAAGAGACAAAATCGCTCATCCACTGCTTACTTAAGTTTGCTTGGCTGCGATCTGTTGGATTTGGCATCCGATGAAATTAATCTTATTTCTTGTTCTCAAGTTGAAAATTTGTGTTTCGCTGTAGCTCTAGAGGGGCAGGTGTTATAGAGCTCTGAAAGCTTTTTAAAACTTTGTTCTATGTACCTGCCCTCCTCCAGTCAGGCAAGTTGTGTTCTATTCATTGTTGCCTCTCCTTGGACAGCTCCTTGATTCGTGGGGATGAAATGGCCCTAGTGGTGTGCTGAGAGCAGCCCAGAGCCTGGGGGTCGGGGGATGTGTGTGACTGACCTAACTTCCCTCTCACTGTTCATGAAGACTTCTAAAGTTTTAGTATCCAAATGGCCACTCTCCTTTCTCTTCTCTTCCTTACAGCCTAACCCTGAACATCACATTCAGGCTCAGGAGTGGGCTGTAATTGCTTTTATAAATTTGTTGACAATTTCCTGCCTGTGATTCTACAAAACAAATAGCAGGAAATTCTTGAAACTCAGTGGAATGTACATGGAAAAGCGAGACACATGCACACATCTGTCAACGCCCTGGCATGCATACAGTGAGGACGGGGTTACTCTCTCTTGGGCTTTTTAATGTTACCTTGGGTAACCCCTATAATACATATGTGAACCTAGACAGTATGTAATGCTGTCTATACCATGGCCTCTTGATAGTTTAAGGTGAGTGCCATGAATTCATCCATCTGTTCTACATATACCTGCACTGATTGTGTCAGAGTGTGGGCTCAGTGATTACTGAGGTGGTTATACTTTCCTTTTGATGTTTAAGGCCATAAAGTTGGCCCAGATAAACTAATTTATTTTTACTGTTAAGGTCATTTGAGGATCTGTTCCTCAGGGGTCGCATGAGTTTGGAAGGAGTCCCTGGCTCCTTTCTTTTACCAGTTCCGCCTATGTGAAGATAAGTCAAAGGTCCTGCTCAACTATGGTTGGCTTCGCTTAGAAGCATGGAGGTAATGATTCCTCTGTGTTGACCCTCCTTTTTATAGACCAGACACCGGTTCAGCTCATCTGGTGGGGTCTCCTCGGCCTGCTTGATCAAGAGGACAGGTGACCCACCACAATTATAGGACATTTTGAGAGATGATCATAGTCCCCTGGAACTAGTCGACCGAGGAGGGCAAAGAGCAAAATGTGTCCTTTATGTCTCTCTGACCAAATTATTATAGACCTCAAAGTATGTCTGTTAAACACCCAAAAAGGTTAGTTCCACCAGTCTGGTATTTTTAATTACTGTGTGTCATGTAGATAAATCTTGGGCAGGGACCAGTTGTTCTTAGAG
>NW_008357999.1:1112749-1113582 GCF_000622305.1 Nannospalax galili | reverse complement strand
CCATTCTGTGGGTTTTCTGATCGCTTCCCTGGTTGCCTCCTTTGATGTACAGAAGCTTTTTAGTTTAATCAGGTCCCATTGCCCTTGTTTCCTGAGCACTTGATGTCCAGTTTAGAAAATCCTTTCCTACGTCTATATCTTATAGGTTTTCCCCAATGTTTTCTTCTAAGAGTTTCAGAGTTTCAGGATTTACATTGAGGTCTTTGAGCCATTTGGAATTGACTTTTGTGCAGGGTGAAAGATAGGGGTTTAGTTTCATTCTTCTACAAGTGGAGATCTAGTTTTGCCAGCACCATTTGCTGAACATGCTGTTTTTCCTCCAGTTAATGTTCTTGGCCCCTTTGTCAAATATCAGGTGGCTGAAATTGCATTTACTCATATTTGGGTCTTCAATTTTGTTCCATTGTTCTATGGGTCTATTTTTATGCCAGTACCATGTTGTTTTTATGACTATAGCTCTGTAATACAGCTTGATATCTGGCATAGTAATCCCCCTGGCATTGTTCTTAGTGCTCAGTGTTGTTTAGACTATCTGAGGAATTTTGCGCTTCCATATGAATCTTAGGATAGTTTTTTTCAATTCTGTGAAAAATGTCATGGGGATTTTGATTGGCATTGTGTTGAATCTATACATGACTTTTGGTAGGATGGTCATTTTCACAATATTAATTCTTCCAATCCATGAGCATGGAAGGTCCTTCCATCTTCTGATGTCTTCCTCAATTTCTTTCTTTAAAGATTTAAAATTTTCATTGTAGATCTCTTTAATGTCTTTGGTCCGGTTTATTCCAAGATTATTGTTATTTTTTTTTTTTTTGCAGGTATTGCGAACA
>NW_008357999.1:1112038-1112427 GCF_000622305.1 Nannospalax galili | reverse complement strand
AGTTTTTCTCCATTTAGAATGATGTTGGCTGTGGGTTTGTTATATATGGCTTTAATTATGTTGAGGTATGTTCCCTCCAGTCCAATTCCCTGTTTGTACATAAATGCATGTTGAATTTTGTGAAAGGCCTTCTCTGCCTCTATTGAGATGACCATATGGTTCTTGTCTTTGAGCCCATTTATATGATTTATGATGTTTATTGACTTACACATATTGAACCATCTCTGCATCTCTGGGATAAAGCCTATTTGATCGTGGTGGATGATCTTTTTGATGTGTGTCTCTATGTGGTTTCAAGTATCTTGTTGAGAATTTTTTCATCTATGTTCATTAAGGATATGGGTCTGTAGTTTTCTTTTTGGTCGTACTTTACCTAGCTTTGGTATTAG
>NW_008357999.1:1096363-1111834 GCF_000622305.1 Nannospalax galili | reverse complement strand
TGTCTTTGTGGTTTACTGTTTGGTCATGAAAAGCTGGTTTGTCTAAGCTCCGGTTCTCTCTTTTGATTTTGTATTGGAGTGGCCTGATTGCTTTTGTCTTCAGGAGTTCCCACAGAGGCCCAATTTCAATGAGGGTCAGATATTTTTAGGCTTTCCCCCCATTTCTGGATCCCTCCAGGAACGATTTTGCCCTCAGGGATTTGGGGGTTGGACTGGTCTGGGAGCCTGGCCCAGGAAAGGTGCTGGTCTAGGGCAGCTGGTGGCCGTGCCACCCAGAGATACAAAGGCAGATGGAGCGTGAAGAGGCCCCAAGGACTCCTGGGGACTGCATTGAAGAGCTGGGTTGGTCTGGATGCAAAGGATCAGGAAGAGGAAAGGTCAGCCCCTGCTTCCTGAAAGAGGCTGGCTGATGGTGCAGGCCCAGGGAAGCAGAAGGAGGTGAGGGTGGGGCCAGGCCCAGAAGCAGTGCTCCTTGGGCCCAGAGAAGGCACTACTTTGGTCTGGATGAAAAGGATCAGGAAACAGTATTGGTTCCCCAGGTGTCTGGGGCCCCAAGACAAAGAATGGGACAGGACCCAAACTAGGAGGAGAGAGGCAGGGGAGATGGGAGGGTGAATGAGGCTGAGGGAGTCAAGGGTCAGAGGGCACAATGGACTTACCCCAGAGAAAGGACTGTGGGTAGGAGAGAGTCCTATGGTGGGTCTTTCAGGCCCAGGGAAGCAGAGGGAAGTGAGGGCAGGGCCAGGCCCAGAAGCAGTGCTCCTGGGGCCCAGAGAAGGTACTACGTTGGTCTGGATAAAAAGGATCAGTAAGCAGTATTGGTTCCCCAGGTGGCTGGGGCCCCGATACAAGGAATGGGGCAGGGCCCAAACTCGGAGGAGAGAACGGAGGGGGAGATGGGAGCATGAATGAGGCTGGGGGAGTCAAGGTGCAGAGGGCGCGATGGACTTACTCCGGAGAGAGGCCTGCAGGTAGCAAAGAGGCTGTTTCTACTTTTGATGTAACTTTCTGTTCACTGGTGATGTGAACATTTTCCTTAATCCAGCCTGAAATCAGCCTTGTTTTATTCTTGGGTGTGTATTTTGTGAAGCTTTGCGAAGGGGGAGGTTAAATTATCTAAACCTTCCTGAAGAATCTGAGGTCTCAGAAACTGGGTGTTGACTTGGTGAGGCATCATCAGCTCTGGACTTACAAGTAGGATCCAGAGGATTTGGGAATTTCTGTGGCAGAAGGAAGATTGGAGCAAGTACCAAACAGGAAACTAACTGGATTTATGCTTCATTTCTAATCAATATTGAGGCATTCTGGTCTTCAACAATGCTTTCTTGAACTGGGAGCGTATTTCAGTGGTGGAGCGCTTGTCTAGTGTGCATAGGTCTTGGGTTTGGTCTCCATCTCTGCCCAAAGTAAAATCTTTAGTATTGAACTTCAATCTTTACACATGCTTGGCTCCACCACTGAGCTCAACTCTTAATTTGAAATGGTCTCAACTGAGTTGCTTAGGCTGGCCTTGAGCTTGCTTTGTAACCCAAGCTGGTCTTGAAGTTAGCTCCTCCAGCCTCAGGTTCCAGAGTAGCTGGGATCGTAGGTCTGCACCCCCAGGCCTAGCGCGTCCTCCTTCCCTTTTCATCTTTTTCCCCCTTTTATCATCATAATCTCTAGAGATTCTCCATGAGCTAGGAGTCATTTCTCAGCTGTTGGTGGCAGGCCCATGTGACTGCAGCTCTTAACTGCTTAGTAGCTCACTACCAAACTAGACTGTGTAATCTGTGGTACATTCACAAGGATTAGCTGAGAAAATATTTACAGACTCAGGTATGATGCTTTTCAAACAATAATCACACATTAGTGGTAGGTATTACCACAAGAAGAGAGAACCCTCTTTTCTAAGATGTGCTCCACTTCTCCATTAGACATGGAAGATGCTGCCCTGGGACAGGAAGGGTGAAGGGAGAGATGAATCCTTCTACTGACCTGGTCCTGCTGGACTAGACAGTGTTGCTTGAAAATTATCTTGTCCCTGTGATTCCAAAGTTGCCTGAAAGGCCCTGAAAGGAGACCACAGGATGTGAACCTGGGGTGCCATGGTGAGGTGCTCCCACTCAACAACCATTTGCTCAAGAATCACTTTTCTGACTCTTCAAAGAGTCTGGCCATTTCCTAATGTTTTAATCATTTGGCCAGGGGTACTAGACAAGCCATCTGTGGAACACGACAGGGCTGCTGTATAAATCTGCACAGGTGAAGAGCCTGCCACATATATCAGCACACGTGATGGCCTAATGCCATGAAACTAAGGAGCTCCTACGGGAACGTGTAGAAATACAGATGCTGGCTGCAGAGCAAGCCTTGACCTTGTTGGCTCTCTTGTCATGAGTACTTTGGCTCTCTACATGGTACAGTGAGAAATTCTGGCTGATCTGCCACCTTCAAGGTACTGGCTGAGTCACAGGTGGCATGCTTTGTGGGTAAAAGTGTTTTGGAGCCTGATGGACCTGGACCTGGATGGTCCAGCTGTATGACCTCGAGTTATCTTTTACATATCTTTACAGAGCCTCATTTTTCAAACCTTTGAGAAATTTTCAATGATCAAAAGAAATATCGTGCACAGATGACCTAGAACAGCAACTTATTCATTGCAGTCATGGATGGGTAGGTACAGTCTAGTACAGGAATATAAACCTCAATTCTGGCCCTTTAAGGAGGTTCCACCCTACAGAAGTGCAAGGTAATAATGCAGAAACATATAAATCACAGTACTGGGAATATGCATAGCATATGTTAGGTCAATGCCAAATGTGTCACAGGCAGTGAGAGCTTTGAGATTTGGAGGAAGGAGAGTGGGCCTGTGAGCACAGCTGTTCAGCGATCACTTCCCAACCAAGTGATTTTGGCACATATACAAAAGATGG
The DNA here is from genome assembly GCF_000622305.1 of Nannospalax galili. NCBI lineage: Eukaryota > Metazoa > Chordata > Mammalia > Rodentia > Spalacidae > Nannospalax > Nannospalax galili. Next base: position 1,108,922 of record NW_008357999.1, on the reverse strand, counting down.
AGCGCTAGGTAGAGGGGACCTCCAACATGTGGGAAGGAGGCCAAGTGGCATCAATTCGGGGGCTAGTAACACCAGTGAAATCAGAATGGTAAGGCTGAGGGGAAGAGTAGAGGCAAATGGCATCCAGTTGCTAGCTTGGAGGAAATTGTGATGGGCTTATGCCATGCTAAGAAGCCTGAAATTTATGAGAAGAATTTGAAGGGGGAGATTGACATTAATACTAGGACCTTGATTCAGTGACTTACTCTGTCCCTCATTGATAAAGACATCTAACCAGGTGATCATTGGCATTTCCTGCAGCTAAGCAGACTGATTGTAAAATACAGAAAAGTTTACTTCATTCATAAAATGTGTCAGTCTGAGGGGGAAGCTGGAGGTAGAGTTATCATCTAGGAAGCCATTCAGCCTCTTGCTGCCTATTGTAAGAGGCTCTACATGTAGATGAGATGGGCTTATACAGAAATATGACAACTCGTTGGCAGTTTGAGCTGTGTAATATAATGCTCCAGGGGACATTAATTTGGGGGCATCTGGTGAATGGGGACATTAGTGAATTGTTAAAGAAAGGAGTGATTACTTGGTGATAAGCACTTTAGTTTTAGGTCAATCTTGCTGCACTACCTGTCCCTGGATAGGACTTCTGTTTTAAACCTCACTCATCCATGGCTCAGGGACTATTGCAGAAGAGGGGGAAGAAAGAGGGTAAGACCCAGGATTGGTGCATGAACATGACGAAGCAGAGGCTTTCTAGGCCTCTAGGAACTTGTTCATGTGAACTTTCAACAATGGTGATGGCATGCACAACACCCATGCTGAGTCAATCAGACAAAAACCCAGCATAGAACTGGGCAAATGGGCAGGCGACCTCAACCCTAGCCAAGGAACTATTGGCTACTGGTTACTTCAGGGTGAAGATGAGTTGATCTTCCTTAAGGGGGTGACTCTAGATAAGCTGACTAAACTCCAGTGGATGAAGCTGCACAAAGGGATGCCCGAGTACAAATTCTTGACTGGATAGGACAGAGCTCATGAAATCCAGTGGTGGCAGCTACAGGGAAGGGTGCATATAGGGGAGGTGGTTTAAATATGATTAAGATCTATTATATAAAATGTGCAAAAACTCAAATAAGTACATTCAAAGAAGATCAGAAGATCAAGGTCACCCTAGGATAAATGAGACCCTGTGTAAAAGTATCAAAATTTTTCAGATTTTGGAGCATTTCTCATTTCTAAGTCTTGGATTAGGAAAGCTCAACCTGTAATATGTGATTCCTAACTTCCATAACTTTCCAATTGGTGGGCATCTGGGTTGGTTTCATGTTTTGTCTTATAAATATTGCTGCGTTGAGCATGGTTTAGCCTGGTGTTTATTTTGCCTTTCTAGTGAGTTCTCTGAGGCTCTAAACCACTGAGCCATCTCTCCAGCCCCTTGGGCTGTTTGCATACAGCTGGGAAACCAAGAGCTGCTTACCATTCTGGGAAGAACACCTTAGCTTTACCTTTCTAAGAGGTGCTTCTACCTTTAGGGACTGTTTTTCCTTCCTTGTTAAAATAAGGGTGCTAATAATGGAGTCCAGGGCCTTTCACATGCAAGGCAAGTGCTCTACCAGTAAGTTACAGTCCCCTCTGAGGAACTTTAATGCTTTTCACCAAAATAGCAACTGAGCCAGGCTCGGAAATAAGTTCAGTCTTCCCAAGGTTTTTCTTGTGATGGGTTGGGAACATACCTCAGTGGTGAAGCACTTGCCTAGCGTGTATGATGCCCTAAGTTTGTTCCCAGCAGCACACCACACCACACACACACACACACACACACACACACACTCACACACACTCACACACACTCCCAAGAAATCAAGGTATGTTATTTATGCCTCCCCCTGTTAAAACAATAGAAAAGGCTTCATTAGCCAGTTCCGAATCCTTTTTCCATCTCCTCTGCAAGAAGTAGTACAAATCATTAGAAAAATTTTGAGAAGTTTTGGAACTGTTTATCCAAGACCCCAAGTAACTCTATGGACCTAATTCCTTGTGATCTTTCAGAAATATAGCTTTAGGGAAATCACTAGAAATGCAAAATAAACATCAGGCCAAACCATGCTCATCTTAGCAATATTTATAAGATAAAACATGATTAGTGACCAGGCTAGCCTCAAAGGCAAATAGATCCTCTGTATCTACCTCCCAAGTGAAGGAATTAAAAGCATAGGACATCAAACACAGCTAATTGTTACTTTGTAAGGACCGAGGCAACCTACAGTGAGAGACCATGTATTTTCTGAACTTTTTCTGTAACCCACACTCACTCCTGGGGAACTGATAGGAATGAAGGAGAAGCTGAGAATTTTCTCTGAGTGGCTCTCAGGAAGCGATCCGAAACAGCAGGCTGCTGCCTAGACAGCAAGGTTAGTGCGCTCAGGTGGAGGGAGTTGCCAGGACTTGCCTCTTTCTGAATCTGCTGGTGCCTCTTTCATCTGGAGAAGGAAGAGGGTTCAACACAGAACAGTGGAAACATAATGCTACATGAACAGGATTTCTGAGCTGTTTTTCGTGACCTCTGTGAGCAGGGATTTTGTGACAGGTTTAGAGAGGGCATCAGGAGATAACCAAAGAATGAAAAATAAGATGGAGCTTGGCATGTTTGTGCATGACTTTCATCCCAGCGCTTGACCTTTAAGTCTACTGGCCTTTAAGCTTACATTTTTGGCCTCCTTCCAAAAATTACCTCCTAGAAGCCTGGCATTGGTCCCCATGGCCTTTGGCAACCTCTGTTGGAAGGAAATGTAGCCATGTTCACCTCTACATACTGGAAAGAGAAAGTTTCCCCTTTTCTCCCTCCACTCCACACCCCCCATCCTCCAGCCTTGTGCTATCTAGGAACTAAATCACCACAATTCCATTTCTTTTTTTTTTTTTCTTTTTTATTTTTACTGCATGGATCTAGGGTATGGCAAGAGAGGAGCACTTTAAATGGATAAGAAATTAAGGCCTGAAATCTGGCATTATCAGGCTGAAGAGATGGCTAAGTGGATCAGAGCATTTGCCATTTTGGAGATGACCTGGGTTTGGTTCCCAGCACTGATGTGGTGGAAGCAGAGTAGTGACTTGACCAGGTGGTCCTCGGACCTCCACATGTGGACTGTGGCATTTGAATCCTCCCCACAAACACACATACGCTCACAATATATAAACTGAAATATAGTAAAAAGATGAAGCACTAGAGACATTGTCTCAAGCTAGAGCTGAGCACAGATGACATCTAGTCTGTGTATTAATTTTTATATTGTTAAAATAGATGCTGGATTGAGGATGTAGTTAAGTGACCAGTGTGCTTGTCTGGCATGTGTGAGGCCCTGGATTTGACCCATAACACCATGAAAAAAAATGTTAACTGAACCTTTATGTGGTTCTCATTGTACTTGAGTTATTATTTTTAGACAGGGTCTCAACATGTAGCTGAGGGTGGCCTCAAAGTCCTAATCCTCCACTTCCACATTCCAGGTACTGGAATTACATGGTTGTTCCATTATGCTTAACTCAGTATTTTTTTAATATAATGACTTGCTATATAGCCCAGACTGGCCTTAAACCGATAAACCTCCCAAGTGTTGGGATTCCAGGTGAGCACCAACACACCATCCCCAAACTATTCTTGGATAGTTCCTTACTTGAAATCTGTTATGAACTGAACTCGGTTCCCCCAAATTCCCATCCTGAAGTTCTCACCTCTAGTACCGCAGAATGAAAAAGTTATTAGGTTAAAATGAAGTTTTGAGGTCAGCTGTAATACACTCTTATAGTAAGATGAGATTTGAAAACCATTACACATGCAAAAGATCTCAAGAATGTGTGTATACAAAGGAACAACTATGAGATAATAATGAAACTAAATGAATGTGTCCCCTGAAGTCCCACATGCTGGAATCCTCACCCCCAGTGTGTTTGTGTCAGGAAGTAGGGGATAATCAGTCATGAAAGTAAAGTGCTCATGAATGGGATCAGTGCCCTAATGAACTCTTGCTCTCCACTATGTGAAGGTATAAGAAGTTAGTTCTCTGCAGATCAGAAGTGGACTCTCACCAGAACTCTGTCATGCTGTGTGTTCCCCAGGGGTCCTGATGCCTCCCAGGGGCAGGGCCTGCTGCAGAGAATTGACTGTGGAGAGTTAGCTCCAGAAAGAGGGGCTTGTGGCACCATCTTGGGACGGAAGCTGTGAGCCGTCAGGAACACTCGGTGGTGGCGGGCTTGGGGAACATGCAGCGGCCAGGCATACTCAAGAACAGAATGGTCTGGAACTTATGGACCGGGTGAGACCACTGGCGCCTGAGGCATGGGTGAAAGCTAGCGGTGACTATGGGCATGCCTCAGGAGCGATCTGGTATGGTGGGCTCTGAGCCATGGCACAGAACTAGGGGATGCAGAGCTGAACACTGAGCTAGGCACTGGGTGTTCATTTCTTTGTAAGTCACTCCCTTCCCCCCAATGATAATAATAAATGTACATAAAGATATGTTATATGGTTTGCCTGATAGTGCAAGAAACCCAGAGAGAACTCTGGAGACATGCTGACACTCTGATCTCAGAAAGACTAGTTCCGTAACTGTGAGAAAAAAGTTCCCATTATATATATGCTACCCAGTCAACAGGACTGTGTTGCAGCAGCCTGGACTAATACAGCAACGACTGACCAGATAAAAAGAGAGGCCTGAGAAAAATCTCAAACCTACTAACACCTTTATCTTGGATTTTCAGCCTCCAGAATAGAGAGAAAATGAAATTTGTTATTAAAGCCACACCCCAACTGTGGTATTTTATTGTGACAGTCTCCAAAATCTCCAAAGAAAATAAGAAGCTACCTCCTTGTTTTGATAAACTGATTTACAAAACCAATTAAGGAGCTGGAGAGATGGCTTAGCGGTTGAGAGCAGTGACTGCTCTTACAGAGGACCCAGGTTCAATTCCCAGCACACACATGGCAGCAAGCAACTGTCTGTAACTCCAGTTCTGGGGGTCCAACACCTCTTCTGACCTCCGCAGGTATTGCATGACACAGGTGCACTTACATGCAAGAAATGCACTCATACACATAAAATAAAAATAATTTTAAAAATCGATTAAAAACTGGGCATAGTAGCATACACCTTTAATCCCTGCAGTTGGGAGGCAGAGGCTGGCATAGCTCTGCAAGATCTTGACTATATAGTAAGTTCTAGACCAGCTGGGGCTGCAGGGAGACCTGTTTCTCAACCCTTCCCCCCCAAATAATTAATAGTTTTTTAATATTTAAAACTGAGTACAATAATGTGATTTAAGTTGATATTGTGAAAAAGTAGAGAATTGCATGAATTAAGCATAAAAATAAGAAGCTTACAGAAACTCTATATAATTTTGCTTATCAGACTCCAAGTAAATGGAAAATGCTATATTAAATGCCCTCATAAGCTACTTACAGTGGCTGGCTACAATCTAAAGGAATACTAAAAATATACACATACAAACAAAACAAAATGGAATTACTGGCTGTGGGAGCTAAAACAAACTGTAACGGCGTGCTGTATTGGGCTCCAAGACTCATTGCAAGCTGCTCCTACCTAAGGGCTGTGCAAGGTTAAAGGGGAACAGACCCTAAGTGCAAGTCTTTATTTTTCTAGTTTTCTTAATATACATTTGAAAGGGCTCATGAAACTAGTCTCAGGCTGCTACCTTTGCCCCTCTGCAATGAAGATTTTAATTCCTTCCCTGCTATTCCAGCTCCCCTAGAGGGGAAAAGCCATGGAAGTCATGGGAGAACTAGGCCAACATCCACACACCGCTGACACTATTTTTTTTATCATTTGCTATCAGATTAATTAGTATTTCAGAAAATGTGTAGCACAAGAAAATGTACAGGGCTTGAGAGATGGCTTAGTGGGTAGAGCACTGGGTGCTCTTCAAAGGATCCAGCTTCTGTTCCCAGCACCCACATGTCACCTAACTACTGTCTGGCACTCCAGTTCTAAGGGACCCTACCCCCTCTTCTGGCCTCTTGCAGGCATGGCATGCATGTGGTGCACTTACATACATGCAGACAAAACACTTGCATACATAAAATAAAAATAAATTTAGAAAAATGTACAGCCAATCAGAATTGCTAAATCAAAATGAGTAATTTTATCTGGATCACCTATTATATTTTTCTTATGAGATTTTTTTTAATTCTTTTTTTTATTGTTGTTTATGCCTGTTGTGCCTAAATGTGTGTAAGTGGACACATGTTGTGCAGTGCCCGAGGAGGACAGAAGCAATTATTGAACCCCATGGAACTAAAGACAGTTGCTAGTGACCATATGGGTTCTCGGATTCAAACCCAGGTCTTCTGCAAAAGAAACCAGTACACTTAACCACTGTGCTATCTTTCCAGACCCTTCTTATAAGATCTTAAATCATACAAATACCAAGCAGCCCTCTTTGTAATTGAAATATTGTTTCTAAATCTTTCTAATGAGTAAGAAATTAGGGAAATATATAAAAGTATTTCATAGGCCATCATTTATATAATACATATATGTATATATGCATATATATATGACTATTTCAATCCTGTCTCCATTGGATGTCTTTATATTTTTATTGTAGCAAAATACGTAAAACAATCATATTGGTCATCAATGCACAAATCTTCACTTTCATAAACTTTAGCATGTTAATTACTTTTCTCTGCACAGTTGAGTAATGTTAAGAACATTCACATCGCTGAGCAGCTACCTTAGAAGCACCTGACATGTTCTATTCCATCATTTCCTTCCAAGTTTTTTGTCTGAATATGAATGGCAACCTGCCTCAAGAATGACCACACTTCCTTGTTCTCTAAATATTTGTTTTGCTGAAAAAGTTTGCTGGAAATGATGTTCCAGTTCCCTTTCCTCCTCTTCCATCCTGGTGGGCATCTGGGGCACCGCCCGGTTGATTGAAAGACTGATTGAGATCAGACATGGGCAGAAGTTTGATGCTTCAAAGGGATTTTAATGATGCTTGGCATTACAGGAACAGCTGGGAGGGTGGGGGGAGGGGCAGGGCAGGGAGAGTACTCCTTCCATCTCTCCATCCACCTCCCTCCTCAGTGTTGTATAGCCAGGCATTCCCCCTCCTCCTTTATTTTCTCCTCTCCCTCTTCCCCTCCACTGTCCTCTGCCGTCCTTCCCCTCTTTGATTTTTCCTTTTCCTTCCCTTTGGTCTTTTTTAAAATTTTTTTTGTGTATTTCATGCAGAACATCTCAAACAACCTTAATTATCTCTATGCCCCCATCCCCACTGGCACCCTCCCATTGCTCCCCCCCCCACTAGAGCCCATATACTCTGTTATCCCTGTTAAGGCCCACTGTATCAAGTCAGTGTCCCCAGACATTTCACAGTGAAAGTGGGGTCTAGTCAGCCTGTCTAGAGTCCCTGGTTTAAGGAAGATAAGCTCCTCTTCACCTAACAGCAATCAGTTGCCAATATTTCTTCAGATAAGATTGGGGTCCGCTGTTCATTTTCCCAGTTCTATGCTGGATTTTTGTCTGCCTGTCACTGGACTTGTGTATGTTGACATGATTGCCTTAGAATCATATGAGCAGGATCCCAGGAATTTGTAGGACTCTGTTTCCATATGGTCATGCACCTTCTCCATGGCATTTACAATCTTTCTGCCCCCTCCTCTGTGACAGTCCCTGAGCCATGGTTGGGTGAAGTTTAATATAGAAATACTGTCCAAGGCCCAGCATTCTGCAGACTTTTCATGTCTACACTTTGGTCATTTGTGAACTTTTGTGTTCTTGGCCTCTGCTGCATGAGGGAGGTCAATTAATGAGAACTGAGAGATTCATTAGTGTCCTCTTCTTTACCCCTGTTCTATGTTCCATGAGCCTTAGGTGTAGATGTGTCACTTAGACTTGGGCATTTAAAAGACAATGTCCATGTGTGACCAGTGAGAGGGAGAGGAGAGATAAATAATGCCTAGCTAGTTTTAAAAAAACAAAGGGAATAATATTAGTCCAACAACGTAATGACAAATTCCACATATATTATCTCTACATGAGTCCATGTGTATAGTAAAGACTACATAAGAAGAAACAGTGCCAGACAGGAGATACCTTCCTTTGAGTTGTTGACCAGGGTGGTCCAAGAAACTGTCAAAATTACTCAGGCAATTGCCAGAGCCCTTAATATCCTCCCAGAACTCAAAGTAAGACCCTACTGCCAAAGACAGAACATACTTTGAACACAGGATTTGGAGCAATAGAGCTGCAACTGACCTGAAAGCACTTTCCCTGAAGGCGAGCTCTCTTAGCTTTGGAGAGCACTATGAAGGTGCCAAGGGAAAACATCAATAGATGGTCCAACACCAGCTTCAAGACCAAATAACCACATCAATGGCCAGCACAGCATATGACAATAGTGCAGCAGTGGCACTTTTATCTTGGGGGCAATCAACAGCTGCCTAATTGGAATAAAAGCCCACTCAATGGGAGGAAACTCAAGTGTGGTACTGTAAACATAACCAAATACACATGGCTGGACAGGTCATAGATCTTAGAGAAAACCCCAAGACTGTCACATCTCTAGACCAATGTGAATTCTTACTATGTGCAAAATATGTATCCTTATATTTACAAATATCCCAGCCATCACTCATCAAAGAAGCTCATTTTGCACTAGTTGGAGACTATTACCAAGTATCACGACTGGTCTTCTTTGATTTTTTAAAATATTTTATTTATTATTTTTATTTTGTGTGTGTGAATGTATTGCCTTCATGTATGTAAATAAATCTGCATTGTGCAAGCCTGCAGATGCCAGAAGACAGTGTTGGATCCCCTGGAACTGGAGGTACAAATAGTTGTTAGCTGCCAGATGTGGTGCTGGGAATCAAGTCCTCTGGAAGAGCAACCAGTGTTCTCAACCACTCAGCCATCTCTCCACCCCTCCTACTCTTATCACATCCTCAGAAGAGGCTACCCAAATTTCAGATAGGGAAACAGAGCACAGAAACTTCTGGCTTCTTCCATGATGAATGGGGACACAGGGTGAGGCAACATGGGTACCCCTTCAGTGGGTCTATCTAAAAGACTCAAAATAGTATAACTCTTATCTGTAGGGTGAAAAGAAAGTCCTTGACTGGTGAATAGGAGATGTGAAGGAGAAGTAAAGACAAGAGTAATTACCATGACAGGGAACCAGAAAAGAGTGAGAACAGGGAAAATTTCAAATGTTCATATGGGATGCCATTGGAATTTCTTGATGAGAGCTTTCAAAACCATCCCTCTATTGGGTTCCTCCTCATTTTTCTTTTGTCTTCCAAGGCTGAACTCGAGAGTGATGGATTCAGGATTTGTTTTTAGGCATTTTGATAGCTGTTGGAGTGGTTAGAATCAGTGTCAGTTCCCTCTCAAAAGCTTCTAAGTAGGGGGAGAAAACAAATTTAGCCATCATTTTAGAACAATAGCGGACTGTCTCCCAAAGCAACAGGTGGGCACAGTATTGCAGACCAAAATTAGAAGTCTAACATCTGAGAAGCACTTTCTTATTAGGAACAAAATCATCAATGTGAAATCATTGAATAAATAACTTTTTATGTGGACTTAAGCCTAATGTCTGGGAAGTGTAATCCCTTGAACTCTTAAAGAAATATACTGATGACTGTACTCTTTGGTTATACTTTCCTTTTAGGTGTGTAAGAACATACAGTTGGCCCAAATAAATCAATTTATTTTTACACTTAAGGTTGTTTGAGGATCTGTTCCTCAGGGGTCACATGGGCTTGGGAGGAGCCCCTGGCTCATTTCTTTTACCAGTTCCATCTATGTGAAGATAAGTCAAAGGTCCTACTCGACCATGGCTGGCTTTACTTGGAAGCATGGAGGAAATGTTTCCTCTGAGTTGACCCTCCTCTTTGTAGACTGGACACTAACTAGTTCAAGTCCATCTCGTGGGGTCTCCATAGCCTCCCTGAACAAGAGGACAGGTGACTTGCAGGGGGTCCTCTCCCGCACACAGCACAATGGGGACTGAGGAGGGGGAGTGTGCTGCTGTCCTAACCCTCTGTTCCCGAGGCACCACCAAGGAGGCAGGGAGTCTTGTCTAGCAGGAGCTCATTTATTAAAGCTTTAAGCAAGTGTTTATATACATTTGTGAACATTGAGTGTGCCTCCTTTGTTCCATCTCGGGATATGATTGGTCATGACCACAGGACTTATTTAACATTTTAGGTTTCAATTTCCCAGAACTGCCAAGTTCCTATTCTCTCCAGGGCTAGGTTTCTGTTTCCCACAACTGTTAGGTTTTCATTTTTTATCACCATGCCCATATGGTCTTTACTTCTCCTGACAGTTGAGTTGTTATCTATCACCAAGTCACCACATCTCCCCCTTTTTATTTTAATTAAAACTGGGGCCTGTGGAAGAGCCCTGGTGACCAGCCAAACCTTGATTTAGGTGAGCCGGTGTCCTGCTTTGGGTTAGGCTGGTGTTTTTTGGGGAGAAGTGGGCAGGCGATCGTACTGTACTTGCACCGTCATTAATTGTACTTGTTCTATCTTTTCTTTTATGAAACTTATGAGCCTATTGACTACACAGGGTCCTATAATGCAGAGGAGTATAAGGATTATGAGAGGCCCTGCCAGAGTAGAAATAAGGGTAGTGAGCCATGGTGAGGCAGTGAACCACTGTTGGTACCAGGACCCCTCTTCTCGCTGATGCCTGTTTAAGTCCTCTCTTAATTTGTCAAGATTGTCCATAACCACTCCTGAATTATCAGTATAGAAACAGCATTCTTCTCTGAGGGTTTTGCATACACCACCTTGCTGAAGAAACAGGAGATCGAGCCCTCTCCTATTTTGTAAAGCTACTTGAGCTAGAGAGGAAAGCGATTCCTGGAGAAACCTGACGGCTGTCTCAACTTTATCTAGGCTAGCATCCATATCTGCCCTGATTTGTTGGAGGCCTTTTTGCGCCATAATTAAGGATGTAGCTCCAAGGGCCATTCCACCAGCTCCAAGGCCCACAAGTATGGAGACCACAACCATGGAAAGCAACTCTCTCTTTTATATATGCATCGCCCGGCCCTGCATTTCCTCAGTGGAGTAATAAATGATACAAGGGAAGAGGAAGACCAGGGCACGTATATCCCCCCCAATTGCCACAACACTGCAAGAGAAAGGAAAGGTGTCAAACCCGATTTTTGGCACAGCCAATAATATGAAGGCTTGGTAGGGACTACCCAGTTACCCCCTGTTGAAGTGATGTTTTGACAGCGCCCCCAGGAGTGTCCAGCAGGGTTTCCATGGGTAACACAGGTCATATTTTCACCACATCTAAGAGGCAGGGTGAACCCGCCAGTTTTGTGTTGAGCCTGCCCCATCGGCATTCATCACTGTGAGTAGTGTTTATGACGTTTCCCATTGTCCCCAGGGCCTCCACCATTGGAGAGCTGGCATCTAGGCACAGCCAGCATGGGTCAACAAGTTCAGGTCTAGAGGCATTGAAAAAAGTGTAAACAAGCTGTACTGCCTGACGAATGTCCTCATGCCTGGCCCCACTTAAGCCTGGACCAGGGTCTCCAGGCACAGATGCTTTTGATGCCAGGATGTTAGTGTCAAGCATCGGGCTAGTAGCAACATGTGTAGGGCTGGTGCCCACTGTCTCCTGATAAGGCAAGGGTTCAACAACCCTCTTGATCATCAGTAGGAGGCCGGGGTCGTACCTTAAGACATAGAGTCTTAACCCAAACATTTTTCCAATTTCCCATCCTTTTTCCTTTTTTCCCTGTTCTGTAAAGTTGATCTGTATGGGGTTACAACAGTAGTTTGCACATCATCCATACGATGGGTTTTTAGACAGTTGTTGTTGTTTGATCCTACTAACACGGATGGGTCCTTTACCCTTAACGCAATACCCCATCCCCCTGCTCTCACATCCCCAGCTTGCACAATAAAAGACAACCCCCCCACATGTACGTAATTGTGATGTGGTTCTATTGGACCCGAGACACATGTAGAATGTTGTCAACAGCAACGCATGTCTTTTAAGGACATGCGAGCAGCCAGGAGAGTTAGGGGATTCCCGTGAGTGGCAGAGTGCATTCCTTTCTGCTGTCTCCACATTCCAGCCTGTTTTTTTCTCGAGCCCACTTGTCTGCTCACGTCCCAAGATCCAGCTGCAAGATCACAGAGGTCAAATTGCAGGTCCAGCCATCATGTAGAAGGGGGGGTGATCTGAGTAGTTTTATTGATGCCATCTGACGTGGCCACGTTGATCACCAACCAGGTGACCTTCTGGGGTTGATGTGGATTGTCTAACCCATAGGCTTGACTCCTCACTTGTAGACAGTTTAGGGCGAGGGCCAGCATCAGGAGGATTTTGTGTTCCATTTTTTTGCAAGAGAGAGAGAGAAAGGCCTTCTCAAGGGTGTTTATCCCCTGGTTGACATGTTTAACCTTTTGCTTTTGCTGATGTTTATTAATCATGAAGTTGCGCTACCATAGCTTTTTCTTTTCTTTATTGGTCATCTTTGTCCCGTCCATTGTCCTGTGAGGGAAAATGTT
>NW_008357999.1:1072170-1095832 GCF_000622305.1 Nannospalax galili | reverse complement strand
AGTTTTGATTTTTTGGGGAAGTCCCAAGATAGCAAGGCATTGGAGAAAGTGAGATTGAGCATGTTTAGACTTTTCCCCTGCATGGGCAGTGGCCCAGCAGGCATGTGAAAACGTATCAATAGATACAAAAACATATTTAAGTTTTCCAAAAGGAGCATAATGTGTGACATCTGTTTGCCATAAGGAATTAGGTTTGAGTCCCCTGGGGTTTACACCTGTTTGTTGTAGAGGTGGCACCTGTAGAAAGGGCTGACAAGATTTATAGGTTTGTACGATTTTCTTCAGGTCCTTAATGGAAATCTGAGAGAATCTCTCATGGAGCCCCCACCAATTTACATGTGTGAGGTCATGTAACCCCTGAGCCTGATTCAAGCCCATTGTCATAATTTGGGTGGACACCATTTTGTCTGCCTCAGCATTGCCCTGGGATAGGAGCCCAGGCAATCCTTGGTGTCCCCTAAGGTGTTGTAGGAAGATAGGGGCTTTTTTCATTAAGCAGCGTGCAAGTCTGAATCATCAAGGGGGTGATAGAGTTTCCATCCAGTCGGATGTGAGAACCTAGTAGTCCTGGAAGAACATTAACTACGTATAGGCTGTCAGAAAACAAATTCATGGGTTTACTTACCTTTGTCAAGGCCAGAGTAACAGCTATAAGCTCCTTGAACTGAGCTTATGAATATATCACAAGTATGAATATATCTTTTTGATGTTTTGCCTGTTTCTGGGTATACTATTACTGCAGCTCCAAACCTGCCCCCATCAGTGAAAATGTTATGGGCTTTCACTAATGGCTCCTTAACAAAGAGCTGGGGGGTGTCCCAGGAGAGGGCTCAAAAGGAGGTTACCCATTTATGAGGGCCATAATGACAGTCCAAATTTCCCAGGAACTCAGTTATTATTTCTGCAGAGCCATTCAAAATCCCTAAGCCGATAGGGGATAACAATTTTAAAAGGGTCTATGCCATAATGTCTCAGAGCTACATCACATCCTTTCTCAATCAGGTCAGCCAATTGATCCATGGGTGTATAAACCCATGGTATGCCTCCCAGAGAGGCATGCACCCATTGAAGGGGCTTCCCATCCTGTGTAAGGACAGATGTCATCAGGGTCTCACCAGGGAGTACCCATAACTCAAGATCTTTACTACGCATGTACCGGGCAAGTTGGGCTCGGTCCAGGGCATCCTGGACCTCATGTAAGATGTCCAGGTGTTGAGGAGCCAGGTGAATTAGTTCTGAAGGCTGTTTTCCTACTAGCAATTGAAACAGTGGTTTTAAGGTCTCAGTAGAAATAGGTATCCAGGCTCTCAGCCAATTAATTTCTCCTAATAGTCTCTGCAGCTCCGTCAGGATGATGGTGGGCTTGACAGTCAATTGTGGTTTTAAAGGACTTACTGCCTCCAAAGAAAGTACAGTTCCCAGGATTTTAAAGGGAGCAATAGTTTGTATTTTATCAGTGGATACGTGGAGCCTGCCTGTCTGTAGACACTTTTGGGTAACCCCATATAATTGTCTTAATTGTTGGGGGCTCAGGGCTCCCAGGATGATATCATCCATGTAAATATATACAACGGTGTGAGGGAGTAAGAGGGCAGGACAGGCCCCAAAAGGGTCTTCACATAGCTTTGGCAGAATTCTGGGCTATTGGCCATACCTTGGGGTAAAACCGTCCTTTCATACCTCCCATCAGGTGTTTTAAAGTTGGTGGAAGGCACAGAGAAATCAAATTTTTCATAATCTTGGGGTTGTAGAGGGATAGAGAAAAAACAATCTTTAATGTCTATAACTGTAAGAAATAAATCTGAGGAAATAGCAGGGATCCAAGGCAGCCCCCTTAGAGATGTACCCACTAGGGTCATCCTGTCATTGATTTTATGCAAATCTTGTAGCATTCTCCATTTGCCAGAGGCCTTCTTAATAACAAAAACGGGTGTGTTCCACGGACTTAGAGAAGGCCGGATGTGGCCCAGTTGTAATTGTTCTTGCACAATTTCTTTTAAACCTTTAACTTTGTTTCAGGTAGTGGCCACTGCTCCACCTATACTGGTGCCCCTGGGGACCATCAGATAGCTGGAACCTGAGGGGCAGTGGCCTTTAGAATTGGGGGTGAACCCAGGGGATCTTATCGGGCTCTCCGATAATTATGAAAGGTTGAGAACTCTTGCTCTTTAGTCTCCTCTAATCTCTTTGGGAGTCTGTTGAACTCTTCCTGTTCTAAGAGGTCTTCATAAAATGCCTTATTATCTGTGGTCAACACAGCATACATTTGGCCTAGAAGGTCCTGGCCAAGCAAATTGGACTGCAACCCGGGTGCCACTGGAGGCTGGATCTCGCCTCTAGATCCATCTGCATCCCTCCACTCTATCAGCCCCTGCACCTCCTCGGCTCTAGCAAGCCCACCCACGCCCAAAACTTGTGGGCTGGGTTTTAGAGGCCATGTATTAGGTACCTCCTTCTTTCTAAGTATGGTACGATCTGCCCCAGTATCGATGAGACAGTGAAATCTTTTTCCCCCTATGAAGATGCTCATCTTTGGCCTGAGGACTTCGTACAGGGGAACCGTCCAATTGGTCCGAGTTATTCTCGTCTCAGGTCCTCCTTTTGATAACGGGGCTAGAGGCTTCCCTGGAACTAGTTTAAAGACCTTCCAGTTATATTAAACTTAGATCTGCAATCCTTTTTCCAATGATATCCCTTTTTGCAGCAAGGACAGGGGGTTTTTTGGCCTGACACCTATCTGGTCCCCCTGTTTCAGGGTTTGTCCCTTTTCCTCAGGGCAGTCTCGCTTAAAGTGCCCTCTCTTCTCACAGTTAAAACATTTTCCCCTCCCCTTTCTTTCAGTCACATCATCTGGGTGGTTGCAAGGGCCTGTGTCATGGCTTCTGCCAATGAAGCAGCTTGTGCCTGTTGCGCATTAGTAAGCTTGTGAATCTCATGGGACCGGGTTCCTACATCCTGGGAGGCTACAATCCACCAACACACGGAGTTATTTCTAAGCCCGGATCAAGCTGCCCGGTGATCCTGATTCATGCCGTCCCACACCATAACTCTTACAAATTTGTCCCGCAAAGGCCAGGGAGGCAATTTCCATATCAAACTGTTCTGCACCCTATCTATGAATTCAGGAAGTGGCTCGGAGGGATTTTGTCTCAATCCTATTATAGGGTCCTCTGCTGGGCCCTCATTAAGCTTCCTCGGTGCTGACAAGCCTGCAGTTCCTCTTTAAATAGTGCCTGCCATTTAACAAAAAGTGGTCCTGAAAGAACTGCTCTGGTCAGGTCATACCAGTCTCTGGGCACGCAGGGCTGGTGAGCCAAGCCCTCCAATAGAGTATTGACCCTGGGCGAATTAGGGCCATCCTGTGCCACAGCCACCTTCAATTCCTTGAGATCCTTGGCCTCCCAGGGGTACCAATCCCTGGGTCTCCCTGGTCCTGGGACCCGGTTAACAGGGAAGGCTTGGCATGGGGATCGGAGGGCGGCAGGGCTTTGACTGGTCATGCTTCCGCACACGCCGGCCATTGTGGTGCCATAGGTGCCTGGGGGGAGGCGGGTACCAATCCCTGGGTCTCCCTGGTCCTGGGACCCGGTTAACAGGGAAGGCTTGGCATGGGGATCGGGAGGGCTGCAGGGCTTTGACCGGACATGCTTCCACACACGCTGGCCATTGTGGTGCCATAGGTGTGGGGGGGGGGGTAGCTCAGGACCTTCTGCCTCTCCGGCCTCCCTTTGAGGGGCCTGCTTCCCCCCATCGACCTCTTCTGCCTCTAGGGATAGCCGAGCCTTGAGGTCACCCACTGGAGGGTATCAGAATTATTCGGCCAGCAGCGGGGGAGTAGCTCAGGACCTTCTGCCTCTCCGGCCTCCCTTTGAGGGGCCTGCTTCCCATGATCAACCTCTTTTGCCTCTAGGGATAGCCAGGCCTTAAGGTCAGCTGCAGTAGCCTCAACTTGGTTTTTTCGTGCCCCAGCCTTGCTCCTCTCCTCGTCAAACCGAGCCCAGTCTTTCTGATTTTTAATCTCTCCCTCTTCCTCATGGAGAGGGAGGTCACCCCCATCCCTAGCCTTCCCCTCCTGAGTGGGGATGGGTCCCCCAAAGCACCCTTTCAGGGCTGATATAGTGGGATAGAATCCCAAAGGGGGTTTGTTCCCAAAATGCAGCTCCCTTTTCCTAGCCAAGCCCTCAACCCTTTCCCAGGTGTCTGCCAAGAACAGGTTGGCTGCAGGGACCCATGGGGCAAAAAGAGTCACAGTCTCCCAGACCTGGTTGGCTACAGAGTCTGAAATGTCTAGCCCTCAGCTATTAAGCATATAATGCAACGCCTCTAGGGCTGGTTCATGCTTCTTAGAGGTTACGTTACTCATACTAAAGGTCTCACTCACCCCAAAAGACCAATTGGCCTCAGCCGGTCTCTTTCATTCCTCAAATGGGGCACCAGTTGCGGGGGGGGGGTCCTCTCCCGCACACAGCACGATGGGGGCCGAGGCCGAGGAAGGGGAGTATGTTGCCATCCTAACCCTCTGTTCCTGAGGCACCACCAAGGTGGCAGGGAGTCTTGTCTAGCAGGAGCTCATTTATTAAAGCTTTAGGCAAGTGTTTATATACATTTGTGAACATTGAGTGTGCCTCCCTTATTCTATCTCAAGATATGATTGGTCATGACCACAGGACTTATTTAGCATTTTAGGTTTCACTTTCCCAGAACTGCCAAGTTCCTATCCTCTCCAGGGCTAGGTTTCTGTTTCCCAGAACTGTTAGGTTTTCATTTTTTTTATCACCATGCCCATATGGTCTTTACTTCTCCTGACTGTTGAGTTGTTATCTATCACCAAGTCCCCAGAATGACTCACCACAGATACAGGACATTTTGAGAGATGTTCCATTGTCCCCTGGAACTTAGTCAACTTTGGAGGGCAAGGGGCAAAAACTGTCCTTTAAGTCCCTCAAACCAGATTAGTATAGGCCTCAAAGTATGGCTATTAAACATCCAATAAGGTTAGTTCCCCCAATCTGGTACTTTTAATTACCATGTGCTATGTTGATAAAGCTTGGGTAAAAAAACAAATGTTCTCAGATAAACCTTGACTAGATATATAGTTTGTTCCTTGAACTACTTGACTAAACTATGACCTTAGAAATTTTAAGATTATATGTATTTTTGTTTCATCCTTTATATATCATAACAAACCTACACATACTTTCATCTCTTGCTTAGGCGTTCTCATTTTTTCTGTGTATTTTGGAAAATATCCCCACTCCCATATCCTTTTAACATATTTTACATTCTCATTTTCTTTTTTTTAATAATTATGAGACATGGGGATGGAGAGATGGCTCAGCAGTTAAGAACACTGGTTGTTCTTGCAGAAGACCCAGGTTCAAACCCCAGCACCCACATGGCATCTAACAACTGTCCATAACTCCAGTTCCAGGGGATCCTTATTTTTTATTTTATGTGATGAGTGTATTGCCTGCATGTAGGTAAATGCTCACATGTTATGCAATGCCCGCAGAGGACAGAAGAGGCTGTCAGATGCCCTGGAACTGGAGTTATGGACAGTTGTTAGCTGCCATGTGGGTGCTGGGATTCAAACCTGGGTCTTCTGCAGGAACAACCAGTGTTCTTAACCACTGAGCCATCTTGCCAGCCCCTAAATATTTTAAAATAATTATGAAGCATAATAACATTAACAAATAAATTTTCCATCCATTGTGAGACTTCTTTTCCTGGGGATACTAAGCAATGCTTATTCCCTTTTAAGGTTCTGCTGTCAAACCAATGTTTGATTAAAGTTTTACTGGGGAACCAATGAATTTATTGAGCTTACTTACTGAGATAATTGAGGGGTTGCTGAGGTGGATGAGTGACCTGAGGGTATACACGCTGGAAAGCCTTTAACCAGCATGGGTCAAGCCTTCTCTTCCTAACCTTCCTCAGACTGTATACTTTAGCCCTCCTCAAATCTGGGAGACCATGTGTGATTGGACTAAAGTTTTACTGGGGAACCAATGAATTTATTGAGCTTACTTACTGAGATAATTGAGGGGTTGCTGAGGTGGATGAGTGACCTGAGGGTATACACGCTGGAAAGCCTTTAACCAGCATGGGTCAAGCCTTCTCTTCCTAACCTTCCTCAGACTGTATACTTTAGCCCTCCTCAAATCTGGGAGACCATGTGTGATCAGACCAAATTACATACAGTTGGCTGGGAAGAGTGGCTGGATACTCCAGTGAGGGGCCAATGACCCTGCTTGCTCCTCCTTTAATGAAGAAGCACAACCATCAACAAGCCCAATTGTGACGACGGTTATCAATCAGGCACTGCTGAAGTCATGATTATGGTAGTTATTTCATGCAGAAGAGACTGCTGTACAGCATCATCTTATTCAAAGCACATGGAATTAAAAGGATTTGGTGCTAGGATGCACAAATGAGGGAGAACATATGTCTTTTATTTTTCTGAGTCTGTGTTATTTCACTTAGTATAACAATTTCTAGATCCATCCATTTACCTCCAAATTTCATTATTTCATCTTTCTTTGCTACTGAATAGAACTCCATTGTGTAAACATACCACATATTTGTTAACCACTCGTCAGCTGAGGGACACTTAGGTTGCTTCCATCTCTTCGCTATTGTGAACTTCCGATCTAAAAGAGCAGCAACAAACTTGGTTGTACAAGTGTTTCTACAATAGGATGAGTCCTTTGTGTATATGCCAAGGAGTGATATAACCGGGTCATATGGTGGATTCATTTTTAGTTTTTTAAGAGTTCTCCACACTGTTTTCCATAGAGGTTGCACAAGTTTGAAATCCCACCAGCAGTGATTTTAAGAGTTCTCCACACTGTTTTCCATAGGGGTTGCACAAGTTTGAAATCCCACCAACAATGAATGAGCATTCCCCATTCTCCACATCCTCGCCAGCATTTGGTATCATTTGTTCTCTTGATCCTAGCCAGTCTGATTGGGGTAAGGTGAAACATTAGGCTGGTTTTAATTTGCATTTCCCTAATTACTAATGATGTTGAGCACTTTTTTACATGTGGTGGTTTTAATTTGCATTTCCCTAATTACTAATGATGTTGAGCACTTTTTTTACATTTTTCTTAGCCATCTTTATTTCTTCCTTTGAGAATTATCTTTTAATTGGGTCACTTAGTTTCTCACTTTTGTTTTTTTAAGTTCTTCATATATTCTGTATTAAACCTCTGTGAGATGTGTCACTGGTGAAGATTTTTTCCCATTCTATGGGTTTTTGCTTCACTTTTTTGATTGTTTCTTTTGCTGTACAGATGCTTTTTAGGTTAATAAGATCCCACTTGTTGATTGCCGACCTTAATTCCTGGGCAACTGCTTTCTTAATGAACTTCTGTCTGACTTAGAAAATCCTTTCCTACACCTATATCTTGTAAGTTACTGCCAATGTTTTCTTCTAATAGTTTCATGGTTTCCAGTTTCACATTGAGGTCTTTGATCCATTTGGAGTTGACTTTTGTACAAGGTGAAAGGTAAGGATCTAGTTTCATTCTTCCACAGGTGGAGATCCAGTTTGGGCAGCACCATTTGTCATTCCTCTGTTGTGTGTTCCTGACACCTTTGTCAAATATCTGGTGGCTGAAATTGCGTGTACTCAGGTTTGGGTCTTCAGCGATCTTCCATTGATCTATGTGTCTTTTTTCTTTTCTTTTCTTTTTTTTTGGTCTTTTTGAGACAAGGTTTCCCTGTAGCCACAGCTGGCCTGGGTTAGCTAATGGAAACTGGGTTGACCTCGAACTCACAGAGATCCTCCTGCCTCTGCCTCTGGAGTGTTGGGATTAAAGGTGTGCACCACCACGCCCATCTCTGTGTCTATTTTTGTGCCAGTACTATGCTGTTTTATGCCTATATCTCTGTAGTCATGTTGAGTTTTTAAAGATTATATTTTGGGAGGAGTGAGTGTGCATGTGTGTGCACAAGCACGCTGAAGCACAGGTGTGGATTCAGAAGACAACTTTCAGGAGTCACTTCTCTTCTTCTTCTTCTACCATGTGGATCCCGGGAATCAAACTCAGGTGCCCGGTTTGGCAATGCAAATGCTTTTACCCTCTGGCCATCTCGCCAGCAACTCCCCTTCTTTAATTAAAAAAGAGTCCTGGTTTTGATCGTCATATTATGGTTATATACAATGGTATATGAGTACTGAGATGGCTGAGTAGTCAGAGGCACCTGCCACCAGACCGGGGACCTGAGTTCAACCCCCAAAACACATGGTGGAAGGAGAAAAATCAATACTCAAGAATTGCCCTGAGATCTCCACACTCCACACACAGTGGCCCCACAAATAAAAATAAATAAGGAATAAATTAAAGAGGAAAATTTTTTAAATTATAATTTGAAAAAGAACCTCTGTGATTTCGTTTCTGCAACATTTTTGAAAGTATGAAAAATAAGGAAATGCATTAGATTTGTGTGAGGACAAAATACAATAATCTATGTGCTTAGCATTTAGTTTTTGGTTTTTTTTTTTTTAATGTGTATGAGTGTTGTGCCTGCATGAATGTAAGTGCACCTGTCCCTTGCAGTGTCAACAGAGGTCAGAAGAGGGAGAGAGATGCCTTGGAACTGGAGTTATAGATGGTTATTAGTCACCTTGTGGGTGCTGGGATTCAAACCTGGGTCTTCTGCCACAGCAGCCAGTGCTTTTAGCTCCTGAGACATTTCTCTAGGGTCCCTGTGAATAACACTTAGAACAACGCTTGTAGCACAAGATTTCTTAACGTCTGTCAGCGGTTATTATAGTATTATGATTAAGTAATACTATAAATGGTGAATAATTTACAAGTAACACTTCTTGATATTATCATACACCCCTGTGTATTCTTTCTCCCCTTTCCCCTCTTAAGTGCATATTGAATGCAGATGTAATTTTAGAGATAAAGTAAGATCAGATTTTGGTAGTGGTGGTGCACGCCTTTAATCCCAGCACTCAGGAGGAAGAGGCAGGTGAATCTTTGGGAGCCAGAGGCCAGCCTGGTCTACATAGTGGGTTCCAGGCCAACTGGGGCAACAACTGTGTAGCTAAAATTCCTTCTGGGAAATGGCCACAGCATCTGGCCCCCATCCTCCCACTGTCCACACAACAAAACCAGGTATAATTTCTCCAAACTACAGTTTGGGGAACTAAAGAATTTATTGGACTTCCGTATAGATCAATGGGTGATGGGGCTTACTTACAGAACTGTAGGCACGGGGGGGGAGGCCCTTTGCATTGTGGCAGGGACCTGGTGCCCAAGAATGTGAAGTTCACCCCCTTTCTGGTTTCCCCTGTCCCTATCCTTAATCTCTCCTACAAGTACCACTCAGGCAAGCTGGTTGGATGGAAGGCATGACTGACTCTGCCCTTTCCCTCCTACAGAAAGTTCATTTGTGGTGAATGGAACAAACAGGTGAATCCCAGCTTCAGAAGAAGGCATCCGTCCACTGCTTGACAGTCTAGCTGGCCAGGTAGAGGGCAAGTCCATACAACACTCCACCCCTTCCTCCAGCTCTTACATTCGTTCTGCCAGCCTTTTCCACATGCATCCCTGAGGTTTGGATACTGAATTCTTGGGCCTTCTCATCATTTTTTTCCAAGCCATGGCTGTTGATTCATCTCAGTGGTATTCCTCCTACTATAATGACAAATGAAGCAGGAACATCTAAACGAATATTGACTGCTGTAATAATCTAACGTATGGGTGTACAGACAAATGCTTGGAAGATATCTTAGCAGGTGCATCACATTCCTCTAACAAAACAGTTGCAGTGACTTCCCCACTGGGGCCTATAGCTCCCCCTGCCATTGGGGATTAGCCTGGATTGAAGTACCAGATGTGTGTTTCTCCCCAAGGAGCAAACATTTAATCCAATCAAATTTGTCAGTTGTACATATATTAGTGAAGACGCTATTGTACCAGCAGGCACATCTATCTTGGCATGTTGATAGTGCAGCACACAGAGTTCCATCATTAAGCAGAACTTTTGGAGACCATTCTCCCCTAAGGATTCTGCTAAGCACCTCCTGGCACTATGCTCACTCTGGTGGCAGGGATTTTTCAGCTTAGTCTCAGCTTAATCTCTCCCTTTTCCAAGGTCACATCATGCAGTGTCTTCAGCAATAGGGTCTTACCAGTTTTTTCTGCTGTGCAAACAACGGTAGTGACAATAGCTTTTATCATTTGGAGGGCCTCCAGGATTTCTCTGGCCAACAGCTCATCAAAGGCAACTCACCCCTGGTACTAGAATTTTCATTTAACAACTGTACAGTGTGGGGAATCCTCTGTTTTTATTTTCATAAGATATTTGTTGTTTACTCTGGAATCTATAGGATCAGGCCGTTGTAAACTTTTCCCAATCATCCTGGTGGGCATCACTTGTGCCTTACCTGACCATAAAACTCCCAAGAATCTTACAGCTATAGCTGGCTTTTGTTTCTTCATGCGTACTTGCTATCTCTCAAACGGCTTTCCAAATCTGTAAAGCACTCAGAGGTTAACATTATATACTAAATCAAACATGGACAAGGTTTAACACAGCATGGAAAGATGTTATTGATTTGTATAAATTGTTTTCACCACAGAACTATGTTGGGTACAATAGCAAGGATAAAATACACCAACTTAGTTAGATCTTTACTCTCTTTATCTTCTGGGAGTGACTCCACATCCTGGGATATTTACATGGCACCTCCCTGGATTTTTTAGCCATCATAAACTCATTGGGGCTGGCTTAAGTTGCCTGCCCTGCACAGGGCCAAGGAGAGGTAGGGCCCCTCTTGCCACTGCTGTACCTCTTGTTTCCTCAGGTCAGGTAGGCCCTGGGTCTGCCTCCTGGCTGTAGCCATATCTGTTGTCTCCCCATTGACCACACCTGGATGCTGCAGGAGGCCCTTACTGGGCAAACTGACTCCACCCCTAGCATAATCTTTCCCAAGAGAGAAATGCACCCTGTTTAATCTTCGGGGGTCCTTATCCACCCCTGGGACAGTTTTTAATCTTCTGTGTTTTGTGAACTGTTCCTCCAGTTTTAGCCTTAATCTTTAAGCCCTCTAGAAGTTCCTTAGTACAGAATTTTGCTTTTATAAATTTTTTCTTTAGGAACTTGGGCTAGACACAAATCTTGCCACATTTGCCTATGAGTAACCCAAACAGACCTTTTTCTCTGTTTCGTCTTTTTTATACTTCTTTTGGGTTGCTCTACTATTTTACAGATGTGTTTTACACATTGCTCTAAGCCACTTGGATCTGCAAAATCTCTCCTACTTCATAATGATCCTGCCCCACTAAGGGACTCAGCAAAGGCATTAAAGCTCCATATCAATCTCGAAGCCCCTGTTGAATCAAGTTCTCATTAAATCTCTGGTGAGCTCAGTCCTATCCAGCCCAGTGAACTAGGCAACGCACATACATAATGTCTGTGCCTCTTCTATGTTCCTCCAGTCCCTGACATTCATGGGAACCTGCACTGGCGATGACTAAGTGTCGCTAATGGCATGTACAAGCCAGTCCATCAGGGACTGCTTCCCCTTGTGCCGCCTCAGGTTATGCAGCCTACGTCTCAAGGAAGGATGGGTGGTTATACTGTTCAGCTTTAATGCTTCTGTAGCACTTAAATATCATTTGCTCCCATGTCTCACACCCTCACAAGTCATATGATGAGGGGCTCCTTCATTGCTCATTTATAAGTCTTCCCTAGTTCCAACAATTCCAGTGTGGAGTATTCTCTAATGGCTATACTTTCTCTCACAGGACCATTGTTAAGGCTTCTATAAGCATGCTGAAATGTGGATTTTTCTTTTCTTTGTATTAAAGGTCAGACTTGAGGGGCATCTTTAGCTATTTCTAGGTCATTCCCTTCCTCATCACTATCTGCCTTCTCCCACGGGTTCCATGATTTGGGGTTCCAGGATAAGCCTTGTATTATTGACCTAATCTGGACTAAGGGGGTCCCTTTCTGACCCCCTAATGGTCTCTTTTTTTTATCTTATGCAATTTCCTGGAAAGGTCAGAGGCCAATACTGAAGAGGCCAGCCTCCCATGTATTTGATCTTCCCAGACATATCCTCAATTTTGTCATATCCTGCTCAACTATGCCAATTGTTGCTAAAATTCCTTCTGAGAGGTGTACATGGCATCCAGCCCTCTCCTCCCACCATCCTTAGAACAAAACAAGGTATAATTTCTCTAAACTGCAGTTTGGGGAACTAAAGAATTTAAGGACTTCCATAGAGATCAGTGGGTGAGGGGGTTACTTACAGAACTGTGAGCGTGGATGGGCTCCCCTCTGCATTGCGGCGGGGATCTGTTGACCTCCTGGCAGCTGTCCAAGATGGCAAAGGCCACCTCCTCTCTCTGGTTTTCCCTGTCCCTATCCTTAGTCCCTCCCCCATATACCACTCAGGCCAGCTGGTTGGATAGAAGGCATGACTGACTCTCTCTGCCCCTCCCCTCCTAAGGAAAGTTCCTTTGTGGTTATTGCAGCAAGCAGGTGAACCCCAGCTTGAGAAGAAGGCATCCATCCATCCACTGCCTGCTTGTCTAGCTTGCCAGGAAGAGGACAAGTCCATATAACAAAATGTCTAGTGCTGGGAGCAGACTCTCCTCTCTTCAAGCTTCCCATCAGCAAAGCTTGAAGAAGTCTCTGAATTCCTAGTGAGCCACATGTCAGGATCCTGTTAACTCTTAGTGAGCAGAATGCTATTGTCCTTAAGGGAAAAGGGGGATGACTACATGTCCCCCTTTCTTCATGTACTAAATTATAGTAGCATATGCTTCAAATCCATTGTAATGCAGGATACATAGCTTAAAAAAACATTGTAGCAGGCAAGGGATAATCAATAATATCAAGAGAATAGTGGTGGCAGGTTCCAGGAATGAGCAAACCCAAAAGGACCAACCAGGTCAGACCCAGGATCTACCTTCATGAACCTTACCAAGTTTCTTTTATTTGGTCTATTTGTTATTGAATGATATTGGAATTGTCAGTGATAGTGAAGTAACATATTCTAGGAAATTGTTTACAGTCTAGATGATGTTTTAGTAGCAGGAAATCAATAGTGGCGTGATTCTGTAGAATCAATGTGTGAAGTTTTTTGGGTTTTTTTTCATTTTTTGATTAGTTTCTGTTTGTGTAGAGAGACTGCCTTGCTGAATTTAGGGTGAATTATGGAACTTTTTTTGGTGTCCTTACTACTAGACCTGGAACAGGCAAAATAAAAGCCACCACTTTTATTTTAGGGCTAGAAGAGACAAATGGGCATCATAGTCAGTGGGAAGGCCCTGAGTAACTCACAGCGTTGGAGTTAGGGATGGTAACAGGGAAGATCCATACAATGGAGCATATTCCAGAGAAATTGGCAGGCAAAGCTTGAAAATCAGTGTCATTACATAAAAAGATCCATTTCACAAGGAGTCTCTTGATAGTGGGCAAAGAGATGTTGTCAATAGAACAATTTAAAGCTGGTGAAGAAACAGTACAATCAATTCAGAAACATCTTTGCATAATGGCAAAAAAAACTAGTAACCCTTAGTCTGCACGAAGCACAACCTGATCTTGACTAGTAGCATCATCTTCGGTAACATTAACATAGTTGTGTATCTTATAGACAAGCCCATGAGGTTGTTTTCATACACAGAACGTATTTTTATTTGTGATATTTACTGTTAATTGAAACCAGAAATTTTGTTTGTCCATGGATCCCAAGAAACCCATAGAGAGACTTATATTTCTGGCAGCGCTGGAAGAGATGACATCCCCAGAAGCTCCCTTTTCAGGGTTAGCACATCTACATTGTCCTGTGTCTGTACATAGGCTCGCTTTTCCAAATCCTAAAATGTTCACTATTATTACTTTTTAGACTGATTAGTGATATTTCTCTAAGGTCTCTTTATATTAACCTGACTAAATATTCTTTTTAACCTTTATACCATCTAGTAGGGCCCTCCACAACCTCAGAAAATGAAAAGGTGCAGTCAATATCAAAGGATACCCTACAACAGCTGGCCCTACTTGGGCCACAGAAGACACACATACAGACTCTGCATAGTCCGTCCAGACATGAATCAAAGCAAGCAATATTCAAAACATAGGCATAGGGGAGACCGCATGGCCTGAACTTCAAAGTTGAGGGTTAGTCTCTTGAGTGAGTTTTTTCATCTGGTAGGAGAGCGGTTTGTTGGGCACAGGTGTGATCTCGTCCTTGATAGTAGAATGCACTTTTTTTTAAAGGGGCCTTCAAGGATTCTCCACGGTCAGTCAGAGCTTTCATGGCATGGCTCTAGTCTTCATGACAGTACCCAGATCTGTTGATATACAAGCATAACCTCAACCCCATACATGGCTTTTGTTAGAGATTAGATCCTATCACCAAATAAGTTGTAATTTCAGAGGAGGGGTCACTTTAGTCCAATGTTGTTGAGCCATAGAGTACATCTGATCATCCAGAATTTCAAAATTAATGGCATAAAGAATCATAGCCAATTGTTTTTAAGGGGTAGCATAAGTCCCCCCCTTTTTGTTTACATAGATTTATTTGAACGTTCGATTTTTGTATCTTACAACAGTGTGGCCTTGAGAATTGTAGAGGATTTTGGTGCTGTTGGAAGTGTGCCAATCAGGCAAAAGGTGAGCAAAGTGAATGCTAGCATATGTGGGGCACTATTTGTTCTAACACTGTGAGGAAAGCATAGAATGCAAAAGTATTTAGCACATGAGCAATAACATAAGCAGTCTTTCCCCTGCTTGGGCAGTGACCCAAGTAAACCCAGAGAAAGTAGCAGTGGTAATACGAAGAGATGAAAGACATCCAACAGGAGAACATGACTTACATCCGTCTGTCAGATCTCATTAGATTGAAGACCTCTGGGGCTTTGCTCCTCCTAAAAGGAAAGCGTGGGCAGTGCAGCACAGGAAGGGTATGCGGTGCCAAGGTTCTGTGCCTGTGATCTTACCAAAGAAAATTTATGGAGCAGGAAGGATGTTGGAGCATGTGTTAAAGCATGCCAAAGTTCGGTCTCTTCTGTACTCACAAAGGACATTAGTTCATCACTCGACTAGTACCATTAGTGAAATATGTAGGTGTGTCAATGGTTGGAGAACTGTAGAATATTTGTGGAATTATTTAATTTTTAGAGTGTAAGAATGAAAATAATTTGTAAAGGCAAATTAAAACATCTAGAAAACTAGAAAGAATTATTTAAAATGTTTTATTTATTCTAAGAGTTAAGTGTAAACTTAAAAACAAAAACAAAGTTTTTTAATAGTAAATGTGAAATTTCAATAACAATTTTAAAATTCTGTTTTTATAAAAAGTACAAATATGAACATAGAATTTGGAATTATATTAAAAAATGAAAATACCTTTTTATTTATTTTTATTTTTTTTCTATGTATAAGTGTTATGTAAGGGCCCATGGAGGACAAAAGAGGGCATAGGATCCCCTGGAATGAATTACATATGGTTGTTAGTCATGATGTAGTTGCTGGGATTCAAACCAGGTCTTCTGCAAGAACAGTCAGTGCTCTTAACCATTGAGTCATCTCTCCAACCCCTTAAAACACCTTTTAAAAAACATTTTATGGGACTGGAGAGATGGCTCAGCAGTTAAGAGCACTGACTGCTCTTGCAGAGGACCTGAGTTCGATTCCTAGCACCCACATGGCAGCTACGAATTGTCCTTAACTCCAGTTCCAGGGGAATCTGAAGCCCTCTTCTGACCTCCACAGCATTGCATGACACGGGTGCACTCACATACATGCAGGCAATACACTCATTCAAGTAAAAATAAAGTCAGAAGAAGACATAGGATCCCCTGTAACTGGAGTTACAGGCAGTTGTTAGTTGCCATGTAGATGCTGGGAATCAAACCTGGGTCCTCCAAAAGAGCAGTCAGTGCTCTTAACCGCTGAGCCGTCTCTCCAGCCCTTAAAATACCTTTTTAAAATATTAAATATTATACATTTCTACCCTGTTTTTATTATGTTATCCTAGAAATCATTATTTTCTATTATCAGGAAAATATAAGCAAAGATTATATTAATTAATTTAGTCTTTGTGATCAAAGCAATAAGATTTTTTTAAATTTTGGACTTCTGGACTTATTTAGTTGTATTTTATTTCTGAAAAACAATTATATAATTATACCCATGTTTTAAGAAAAAGAATGAATAGAAAAAAACAAGGATGGAAGATGTTTTTATAAAATTAAAGCATGTTTTAAGAAAAAGAATGAATAGAAAAAAAACAAGGATGGAAGATGTTTTTATAAAATTAAAGTAAGCCATAAGTGTTTAATTTAGAAATGTATATGCTTATAGTAAATGTTAAGTGCAATTTATATGTTGACTAGCATGTAATAACCGCAATGGTTTAAACAGGTATAAAAATGTGATATTAAAATATTTGGGCTTATAGTGATTGTGAATATGGAGACATTTTTGTTTACACAAACATGTATATTGTAAATGAAAAATTAGGGGAAGTTGCATTTTTTTAGTCCCTTAATAATATTTGGATTTTTATGAAGAATTAGTAGTACCCAACTTTAGGTGTAAATTTTGTGTTTTAAAAGGACCTATTTAATAGACTATTTGACATTGCTTTATTTTTTAGAATATGGGGTGAAGTGTAACTATTTGAAATAAAATAGCATACATGTACTGATAATTAAAATCAGTATTAAAAACGGGATTACATATTGGAAAAACCTAAGGAATCCATCCTGAAAAGATAAACAGAGGGCCAGGAGTAAGAATAACCAAACAGTAGTCTACCTCCTAGGAATGATTTTGTTTTTCTTTTAAAAGGCAAGGTGGAAACCATGAAAATATTCATATATGATTTTAGGGAAAACCTTTTCAGAATTTTATTTTGTAGAACATTGAACAGAAACTTGTAAAAAATTATTTACAATACTAAATGATTTTTTATGATATACATAATGTTTGAATAGGTTTTTAATAAGAATTTTAGAGTACAAATAATTTTGTTGTAATGATGGTCCATTACTGTACAAGGTAATGTAAATAACATTTAAAATATGTGTGATGATGCTTACAAAACACTGCAAACCATAGCAGTATTAAGAATTTTTGCTTTTGACAGAAACTATGGTTTAAGTGTGAAATTTATTGTTTATAATCCCAGTTTTTACTTGAAGATTTGAAAAGAAATGTACTTTTTGTTACTGTACAGATATTCCGTCATCACATAACTCTGTTCTTTTTCCAAATTTAGTATTAGCTTCTAAATGTTTTAGAAATGGGGAAAATGGTAATTTTTTTTTCTTTTTTACATTCCCAAATTTATCTAAGATAATTAATCAACTGCCTGTAGATCTGAACAAGATTTTTGAGGAAGTTACTTTAACCCACTTTGTTGAAATCAAAGCAAAAATATAGATTTCTTTGAATTTTAAATTGTCAGTAGCAAAGAGATCATAAATTACAAATGTAATTTAATACTAGCACATTTTAAATTAATTTTTGTTACTAAAACTAATAGTCTAAATTTCTTTCTCTAGACTGCCTTTGTCCCCCTACAGACATCAGGATTCGTTTCTGGAACGAACCAATGAAGTCAGAATTAAGGCCAAGACCCTATTTCAGTTGTGATATGTTTATATTTTTGTAGGTCAATGAGAAAAGGGACTGCCCCCATGTTGAGCGACCTTACTGTTCCCAGGAGGGGAAGTAATAGCAGAAGGTATCCTTAAGGTGATGTCATATACCCCTCTGCCAGCTCAAAGGGGCTGGCCAGAGAAGGCTGGGTTTTGCAGTGCTGGCTGCAAAGGGCTCTTTGATTTATCCTGTTTTTTAGTTGATGTTTGAAATTGTTCATCTCAGGCTCAAACACTAACAAACAACCTGGCCCAGTCTGGGTCTCTGGTCATAGAGTGGGAAAGGCTTTTCTAAAATTCAGGTGTGCGGCTACTAAATAAGCTAGAAAAAACACATTAGCCTGTGTTCCACACTAATGAACAAACACCAAAGCCATTTGTCTATTAACATGTAGACTGAGAAACCTAAGAGCAAACTGCCATCCAGCACTCAGGCAAGGGGGACAGAGACTGCCGGTTACCTGACCCTCACTAGCTGGAGCTCCTTATCCTTGGTGCTGTGGTCTACTGCTGGCAGAGATTTGCAAGGGGCAAAAAGTTAGGAAGTCCGTGGACAAAGGACAGAGGAGAGTTCAGCTCTCCTGTCTTTGAGAAAGACAGGACAAGACAAAACTGACAGGGTGAGTCCTTTATTACCTTATTTTTGACTCAAAGGAAGTATTCAATCACTCACACAACAATTCACCCAGTGCATTCAACCAAACCAAATATCAATCTCTTGTGAGAGACAGAACTAAAAAACCTGAATTTAGAGGGAAGATTCCTCGATCATGTGCTTTGAAGGAGCAGGTGTGTGTGTAACGTGTGAGGAGCCAAATAGAGACCTAACATTCAAGGGAATTTTGTCCCACCTGTGCGCTTGTCCAGATGCTTGTAACGTATCTTCCCGTTGCAGTGAGCAGCATGCTGGAAAGAGGCAGGTAGTGAAAATATTTCTCTACATTTTCAGAAAGCTCATAAAAAGCCTTTGTTTACATTTTAGCTCCCAATGCTTTAAGCATCACGTGGAACAAGTAAGGGAAATCCTTCCCTTTACTTTTAGCTTGTCCCATGGTTACCATGGCATCCTGAGGTGGGCTCCTTGCCTGCTTTACCAGAGCTCAGTTATCTTCAGTGTTTTCTGATAGTTTCTTTATGCTTTGGACTGTCCCTGTTCTGGCACCATTGTAGATGCCTACAACAGCGTCAGTTTGCAAAAAATTGAAATCAGACCAGGTAACTAAAGCATGTACCAGCCCGTGAGCACTTTCACTGCCCTCCTGAGAGTTCGTTGGATGCTCAGCATTTGAAGTTCACATAGTGTTTATATGATAAGTGCTCAAGCAGTGCCAAACACATAGGGATTTTCCCATCATAATAGTAAGAAAACAGCACAGAGTGCCCAAAGGCAAGGCCACTGGCCCAGCAACAGACCTCCTTTGATGTTTGCAAAGATGGGAGGGGTATGATAACCTGTTTCCCAGCAATCCAGGAAAACAGCTGTCTAACCTGTCTGCTCTTAGCATCCTGGGAGCAGACTCTCCCCTCCTCAAGTCTCCTATTAACAAAGCTTGAAGAAATCTGTTAACTTAGTGTCCCAGAATAAGAAGACTAAGGGGTTCAGGATGTAGCTCATGGGAGAACACTTGTTTATCATGTACCACACCTTGGGTTCAATTGCCAGAACTGCAAAAAGCAAAAACCTAACCCCAAACAAAATCAAACCAAAAACTCACCATTAAAAGTAATCTTAAGAGAGACAAAGGGAACTTTAATCCCAGCACTTGGGAGGCAGAGGTGGGCAGATCTCTGTGAGTTCAAAGCCAGCCTGGTCTACATAGTGAGTTCCAGGACAGCTGGGGCTACAGGGAGACCCTGTCTCAAAAAGACGAGAGAGAGAGAGAGAGAGAGAGAGAGAGAGAGAGAGAGAGAAAGGAGGGGCTGGAAACATGGCTCAGTGGTTGAGAGCACTGACTGCTCTCTCGATTCCTGGCACCCACATGGTGGTTAACAACCATCTGTAGCTCCAGTTCCAGGGCATCTGATGCCTTCTTCTGACTTCCACAGGCATTGCATGACACTGGTGCACTTACACACATGCAGGCAATACACTCATACACATAAAATAAAAATAATAAGTAAAATATTTTTAAAAAGAGAGCAACAAAAGGAAATTAAAAAGAAAAAACTAAATACAATGTGTAATTTTAGGTTAGCTCCTGGTTAAGATAAAGGATATTGTTGGGGTGGATGGACTCTGAATCAGAACTGTAGAAAGGTTTTTCTCTGATATCAGTGATGACGGATTTATTTTGATGACTGTCATACACATACCTAAAATGTTGCCATTTAGAGTAATTGAATACAAAGCTTGAGCTTTAGACATATTTATTTCTAAAATATCTTTGAGAATCTGAAGTGATTTAAAAATGCACTGTTCAAAAAGCAAGCAAGAGCCTGAGTTGCATAACATACAGGAAGTCCTGAATTTGATCTCCAGCACTCCCAGCACAGCAAGGTTTGTAGAAAAAACCACAGAACCTTTCGATCTAGATGGCATGCTCATGTCTTTAAGGAATCCAAATAAGATTTTTTTTTTTTCCTGGAACACAACTTAGTAAACAAGTGACCTATAGAGAGAAGAATATAACCCAACCCAGGAAGAAGGACAGGGCAATGAGCTGTGATGATGAGAGGGCCCATTCCTTTGCTCTCAAACAAAGGACAACACCGTGAATTCAAGGAAGCACAGTTCCTTAATTGTACATGAAGCAGACAGAGCCACCCTTCACTAATCTACTTGTGGCTCATGGGATCTGCACATAAACAAATCTGGTACTTTATGAATTCTTTTCTTCTTTTTCCACTCCGTAGGTTCATGAAAGTGAGGCTGGATGGACAACTGAAAAGGAACTCAGATGCTGAGAGACATGGAAAGGGACAGATGGGTTGCCATTGTTCAAGACCAAAAACACTAATTGTGTTTTATTAATATTTCTGGGTTTGGAATCGCCTTCCACTTGTGACTGTTCCAGGGTCTCTTGTTCTTTCTACTTCTACATTACATGGCTCCCTGGTGCACCCCTTTTACGGCCAGAGAATGGCTATGCAAATAGTGCACAGTTTAGTAAAAACAGCTTTTTATGAAGTCAGGAAATCTGGCCTTGCCTTTTTCCTAAAAGAGGTTAATGTCAATAAGAACAAGGATTAAGAAGGACTGTGAGCTGGGCTTGATGGTGCACCCCTTTAGTCCAGCACTCAGGAGGCAGAGGCTAGCAGATCTCTGTGAGTTTAACCTTTCGATCTAGATGGCATGCTCATGTCTTTAAGGAATCCAAATAAGATTTATTTTTCCTGGAACACAACTTAGTAAACAAGTGACCTACAAAAAGGACTGTGAAAGTGTGGGTAGTGTTGAGGACAAGGTGGCTCCATGAAGAATAAGATGGAAAACAGCTTAACCCGACTGACTGTCACATCCGAAGTATAGGGGGCTGTCCTAGTTTGTTCTCCATTGCTATGACAGAATCCTCTGACCAATACCAACTGAGGGAGGAAAGGGTTTATTCAGCTTACATCTCCCAGGTCACAGTTCATCAGGGAGCCCAAGGTAGGAACTCAGGGCAGGAAACTGGAGGCAGGAGCTGGAACACAGGCCATGGAGGAACGCTGCTTACAGGCTTGCTCCCCCGGCCCCTGCTCAGCCTGCTTTCTTATGCAACACAGGCCCACCTGCCCAGGGGTGGCACCACCCACAGTGGGCTGGGCCCTCCCACATCACTCATCAAGAAGATGCCCCTCAGACATGGCCACAGACCAGTCCAATAGAGGAAATTCCCCAACTGAGGCTCCCTCAACCCACGGGTGTTAAGTTGACACTAAAGCTACCCAGCACAATTGACCCCTTGTCAACTTGACACACAAACATCACTATTAAACCATAACTTTCCAATTTCTGTCCCCAGGATATGATGTTAATATCACAACATAAGACAGTACAACCTTAAAAACCCCACAGTCCTTAAAAAATCCAAACATTAAAAGTTCATAGTCTCTTTTAAAAGTCTCTTAACTGTGGGGCTTCTATAAAATCCAAAACAAGCACTGTCTTATTTCAAAGGGAGGAATCAGGCACACCTAAGCAAAACCAAAGTCCAGCAAAATAGCTCAAGGCTGGACATCTGGGATTCACTCACGATCTTCTGGCTCCAAAGGGTTCTGGCAACTCTACTTCTCTGACTCTGCCATCCACAGCACACACAGCTCATCTTGGAGACCCAGGCCAGTGCCATTCCACACCTACTGTGGTTCTTGGTAGTTGTCCCACATTCCTAGGATCTCCAAAAAGCTGGGGTCTCCACTGAAACTGAGGCTACACCTTCACCAATGGATTATTCTTGCCTCTCAGGGTGCAAAGCCTCAGATTCTTTCCATGACCCCTTCCATCCTGGGGTCTTCGCTGCAACTGAAGCTGCACTTTCACCTATGGCCTTTCCTGGCCTCTCAGAGCGCCAAGCCTCAGCTGCTCTCTGTGACCCCTTCACACTTTCAACACCAGAACCATGCAGGAGACTCTTACACATTACCAAGTCCTGCTTCCAGCTTGAAATAGAGGCTTGGGTCCCCTCTTGTGTGCTGGCCCGGAGGAAATACCTCCCAGAAGACTTTACCTCAGTGATGCTGGTATCTTGTTACTTACAGAAGATTTTTCAGCCCCAGCTAACGAGCATCAATTGTCCCAGTAAAGCAAAAGTTTTGCTTCAGGTTCTGGCCTCTACATAATCACAGCTGATTCTTCAGCCCCAGCCAACCAGAATCCACAGATTCTGAATCCAAAATCTCACATGAACAGCCCTGATAGTCTCTGCTTCCCTTTGAAGCTTCACAAGCTAGGCCTCCGTTGTCTACAACTCTTTCAGCATAACTCTTCCAAGCTCCACAGCAACAAACTCTGAGCACGCAATGGCTTTTCCAGCCCAAAGTTCCAAACACTTCCACAGTGCTCTCAAAAATACCAACATCAGGTCTGTCACAGCAGTATCCCACTCCCTGGTACCAATTTCTGTCCTAGTTTGTTCTTCATTGCTGTGACAAAACACTCTGACCAATACCAACTTGGGGAGGGAAGGGTTTATTCAGCTTACAACTCCGAGGTCGCAGTTCATCAGGGAGCCCAAGGTAGGGGCTTAGGGCAGGAATATGGAAGCAGGAGCTGGAGCACAGGCCATGCCACAGTGGGCTGGGCCCTCCCACATCACTCATCAAGAAGATGCCCCTCAGACATGGCCACAGGCCAGTCCAATAGAGGAAATTCCCCAACTGAGGCTCCCTCAACCCAGGTGTGCCAAGTTGACACTAAAGCTATCCAGCACAGGGGCAAAAATCATACTGCAAGGGACATTAAGTTTAGGAGATCACAGAAATCTTAGGACATTCTCTTCCCAGAGCAAGGAGAGAATGGAGTTAAGTTATGCAGTTGTGCCATGTTGGACACAGCATATGAATCCTCTGCCTCAACTTTTGTAATCTGTGAATGCAGAAATAATACAAAGACTGTAGCCACATGTAAAGTCCTGAGATAGTGACGGCCACAGGATGAGTGGTGAGGGTGACCTGTGGTAATTATAGGAATGGGCAATGGTGCTACCCTAGTTCTCTAGGATACTGATCTCTTACAGCCGCTGTCCTGACAGGACAGCTAGAGATGAACATGGCCAGGGGAGGTTATGTTCTAGGAGTGGAAGGACTGAGGAGCAATCACTCACGCACAGCATTTTATAAAAAC
The DNA here is from genome assembly GCF_000622305.1 of Nannospalax galili. Lineage (NCBI taxonomy): Eukaryota > Metazoa > Chordata > Mammalia > Rodentia > Spalacidae > Nannospalax > Nannospalax galili. The sequence continues at coordinate 1,072,432 of NW_008357999.1, read as the reverse complement.
ACATTTGCTTACCAGGGATTGAGGCTTCTGTCACTGTTATTATCTTTGGAGATCTAGGAATGTCACCTGCAGTCAGATAGGTTTGCAAAGCCTAGATGTAAGACAGAAAATGCTGTCTTTGAGTCTATGAAATGCTTTGCTGTCCTGCCTCTCTCTGCTTTCTGTAATGCTAATAGCTTAGAAGGGAGAGCTAGGGCAACTTCCTTCTTCTAGGAACCAGCTAAAGCATCTGCCTATCAACTACTTAGCTGCTGAAAGGAGA
>NW_008357999.1:1066126-1071674 GCF_000622305.1 Nannospalax galili | reverse complement strand
GCTGAAAAACTTATTTTGTAGTCGTATTTATATTCCCTTTATATTGTACACAACTAGCTTCTTTATTGAATTTTTTTGCGTATTTCATATAAAACAGCTCAAACAATCTTAGTCATCTTTATATCCCTGTCTCCACAGGCACTCTTCCATAGCCTCCCCTCCCACTGGAACCCATATACTCTGCCATTCCTGTTAAGGCCCACTGGGTTATCAGTGTCCCCAGCCATGCCCCAGTGCAAGTCCATCCACTGAGGCTAGTCAGCCTATCTAGAGTCCCTTGTTTTAGGAAGATCAGCTCTTCTTCATCTAGCAGCAATCAGTTGTCAACATTCCTTCAGATAAGACTGAGGTCTGCTGTTCATTTTCCCAGTTCTATGCTGGGTCTTTGTCTGGTTCTATGACACCATTGCCATAGAATCATATGAACAGGTTCCCAGGAGCTTGTAAGATTCTCTTTCCATATGGTCCTGCACTTCCTCCTGAGCTCGTACAATCTTTCTGCCTCCTCTTCTGCCATGTTCCCTGAGCCTTTGGTGGGAGAAGTTTAATAAAGGACCCTGTCCAAGGACCAGAATTCAGAAGATCCTTGATCTCTACACTTTGGCCTTCTGTGACTTTTTGGGTTCCTGGCCCTCCGCTGCATGAGGGAGCTTCATTACTGAGAACTGAGCAATTCATTAGTGTCCTCTTCTTTATCCCTGTTCTATGCTCCATGAGACTCAGGTGTAGAGGTTGTATTGTAGATGTGTCACCTAGGCCTGGGAAATTCATAGACAATGTCTGAGTTAGACCAGGTGTGGTACTTGGTAATAGTCTCTGGTGAAAAATGAGCTTCTTTGATGAGTGGTGACTGGGATATTTGTCTGTAAATATAAGGATACATATTTTTCACATACTCAGAAATCACATTAGTCTAGGGATGTGACAGTCTTGGGGTTTTCTCTTAGGTCTATGGCCACTCCAGCCATGTGTGTTAGGTTATGTTTACATTACCTCACTTGAGTTTCTGCCCTTTGAGTGGGGATTTAGTCAAATTACATAGCTGTTGATTGTCCCCAAGTTAAAAGTGCCACTATTGCACCAATGACATATGTTGTGCTGGCCGTTGATGTGGCTATTTGGTCTTGAAGCTGGTGTTGGATCATCCGTTGATTTTGGTACCTTCATAGCGCTCTCCAAAGCTATGTGAGTTAGACTTCAGGGGAAGTGGTCTCAGGTCAGTTGCAGCTCTATTGCTCCAAATCCTGTGTCTGAAGTATGTTCTGTTTTCAGCACTAGGGTCTTACCTTCAAGTTCTGGTAGGCAATCAAGGGCTGTGGCAATAGCCTGAGTAATTTGGGGAGTTTCTTGGCCCACCCTGGCCAACAACTCAAAGGCAGGTGTCTCCTGTCTGACACTGTTTCTTGTTATGTAGCCTTTAGCTATACACATGGACTCGTGAAGATAATGTATATATAATTTGTCAGTAGGTTGTTCGACTAATATGGTTCCCTCTGGTTTTCTTAAACTAGCTAGGCATTATTTATCTCTTCTGTCTCTCTCTCTCTCCCTCTCTCTCTCTCTATCTCTATCTCTCTCTCCCTCTCTCTCTCTATCTCTATATCTCTAGCTCTCTCTCTGTCTAACCCTTCCACCATGGTTTCCCCATTTGAACTGTGCCCATTTTCCCCATTTCTCCCATGATAATACCTGTTTCCTGTAGTCTCACATCTTTTTAGCTCCTTCTTTTCCTTTATCCCCAAGATTCCTTGTCTAACCCTCCCTCCCCCCTCCCATTTAAATAACCCCATTTTTATCCATTTCTCCCATAGTAACACCTGTTTCCTACTGTTCTCTCTCAGGTTCTTTCTTTTCATTTACCTTCCTGGTTCCTTTTCATTATCCTGGTTCCTGTAGTTATATCTGGATACATACTCACTTATAACGATTTGGTGCTAGGATCCACGTATGAGGGAGAACATACATCATTTGTTTTTCTGAGTCTGTGTTACTTCACTTAGTATAACAGTTTCTAGATCCATCCATTTACCTGCAAATTTCATTATTTCATCTTTCTTTACCACTGAGTAGATCTCCATTGTGTAACTATAACACATTTTCATTATCCACTTGTCAGTTGATGGATACTTTGGTTGCTTCCATATCTTACCTATTGTGAGAAGAGCAGCAACAAGCATGAATGTACAAGTGTCTCTGCAGTAGGATGAGTCATTCGGGTATATGCCAAGGAGAGGTATAACTGGGTAAGTTTATTTTCAGGTTTTTTTTTTTTCTTGAGACAGGGTCTCCCTGTAGCCCCAGCTGTCCTGGAACTCACTATGTAGACCAGGCTGGCCTTGAACTCACAGGGATCTGCCTGCCTCTGCCTCCCAAGTGCTGGGATTAAAAGTGTGTGTCACCATGCCAAGCTCCATTTTCAGTGTTTTAAGAGTTCTCCACACTGCTTTCCATAGGGGTTGCACAAGTTTGCATTCCCATCAACAGTGGATGAGTGTTCCCCTTTCCCCACATCTTCTCCAACATTTGGTATCATTTGTTCTCTTGATCTTAGCAAGTCTCACTGGGGTAAGATGAAATCTTGAAGTGGTTTTAATTTGCATTTCCCTAATTACTAAGGATGTTGAACACCATTTAAGATGTTGCTTAACCATCTTTATTTCTTCTTTTGAGAACTCTCTGTTCAGATCCTTAGCTCATATTTAATTGGGTTACTTGTTTTCTTGATCTTTGCTTTTTGAGTTATTTATATATTCTGGATGTTAAAACTCTGTAAGATGTGTCGCTGGTGAAGATATTCTCCCACTCTGTGGGTTTTCACTTCAATTCCTTGGTTGCTTCTTTTGATGTACAGAAGATTTTTAGTTTAAAGAGGTCCCATTTGTTGATTCTGAACCTTATTTCCTGAACAACTGATGTCCGGTTTAGAAAATGTGTATATCTTGTAGGTTATTGCCAATGTTTTCTTCTACGAGCTTCAGAGTTTCAGGCTTCGTATTGAGGTCTTTGATCCATTTGGAGTTGATTTTTGTGTAAGGTGAAAGATAGGGGTTTAGTTTCATTCTTCTACAGGTAGAGATCCAGTTTTGCCAGCACCATTTGTTGAAGATGCTGTCTTTCTTCCATTGTGCGTTCTTGGCACCTTTGTCAAGTAGCAGGTGGCTGAAATTGCCTGACTTGGGTTTGGGTCTTCAATGATGTTCCATTGATCTATGTGTCTATTTTTGTGCCAGTACCATGTTGTTTTTATGACTATAGCTCTTTAATATACTTTTAAAATCTTGTATAGTAATCCCCCCAACATTGCTCTTAGTGCTCAGGATTGCATTGGCTATCCAGGGTTTTTTGTGCTTCCATATGAATCTTAGGATTTTTTTCCAATTTTGTGAAGAATTTCATCAAGATTTTGATTGGCATTGCATTGACTCTATAAATGACTTTTGGTAGGATGGTCATTTTCACAATATTGGACCTTCCATCTTCTGATGTCTTCCTCAATCTCTTTCTTTAAAGATTTAAAATTGTCATTGTAGAGACCTTTAATGTCTTTGGTGAGGTTTATTACAAGATTTTTTTAAATTATTTTTATTTTTTCTGAGACTATTGTGAAAGGGAGTGTTTCCATGTACTCTTTCTGTTATTGCTTGCTATTGTATCTAGAAAGACTACTGACTTTTATAGATTAATTTTGTAACCTACCACTTTACTGAAAGTGTTAATCATTTCTAGGAATTTTCTGGTGGAATTTTTGGATCTCTTGGGCATAGTAGCATATCATCTGCAAAAAGGAATAATTTGACCTTTTTTCCCAATTATCGACCTCCTTTAATTTCCTTCTCTTGTCTTACTGTTCTAGCAAGAGTTTCAAGCATTATATTAAAAAGGAGTGGAGATAGTAGACAACCTTGTCTGGTTCCTGATTTTAATAGGAATGCTTCCAGTTTTTCTCTATTTAGAAGATGTTGGCTGTGGGTTTGTTGTGTATGGCTTTAATTATGTTGAGGTATGTGTCCTCCAGTCCAATTCCCTCTAGGACTTTGAACATAAATGCATGTTGAATTTTGTCAAAGGCTTTCTCTGCATCTATTGAGAAGACCATATAGTTCTTGTCTTTGAGTCCATTTATACGATTTATGATGCTTATTGATTTATGTATATTGAACCATCCCTGAATCTCTGGAATAAAGCCCACTTGATCATGGTGGATGATCTTTTTGATGTGTGTCTGTATGTGGTTTGGCAAGTATTTTGCCGAGAATTTTTGCATCTATGTTCATTAAGGATATAGGTCTATAGTGTTCTTTTTGGTTATACCTTTACCTGGTTTTGGTATTTGAGTGATGCTGGCTGCATAGAGGTAATTTGGAAGCTCTCCTTCTGTTTCCATCTTTTTAAATAAATTAAGTAATATTGGATATAGACCTTTAAATGTCTGGTAGAATTCTTCTGTGAATCCATCTGGGCCTGGACATTTTGTTGGGATGTTTTATATTACTGTTTCAATTTCCTTATGTGTTATGGGTCTGTTTAACCTGTTCATGTCTTCTTGGTTTAGTTTTGGTGATTCCCATGATGTTAGAAACACATCCATTTTTTTCAAGTTTTCAAATTTAGTAGCATATAGGTTTTTAAAGTATTCCCTTATTATGTTCTGGATCTTTTTAGTGTCTGTTGTGATGTCTCCCCTTTCATCTATGATTTTGTTGATTTGGAGGTGCTCTTTCTTTTCTTTTGGGAAACTGGGCTTAGGGTGTCAATCATGTTTATCTTTTCAATTAACCAGCTCTTGGATTCATTGATTCTTTGTACTGTTTTCTTTGTTTCTAGTTCATTATTAATTTCTGCTCTGATTTTTGTTATTTCTTCTTATCTACTGGGTTTGGGTTTCAGTTGTTATTACCTTTCAAGTGTCTTGAGTTGTAATGTTAAGCCATTTATTTTTGTTCTTTCTGATCTTTTAATGTAAGCAGTTAGAGCTATAAACTTCTCTCTAAGGACAGCTTTCAAAGTGTCCCAGAGGTTTTGTTGTGTTGTATTGTATGTTTCATTTAGTTACAGGAATACTTTTATTTTTTTCTTAATTTCTTCTTTTACCCATTCATCATTCGGGAGTTTGTTGTTTAATCTCCATGTGTTCATGTAGTTACTAGGGTTTCTTCCAGTGTTGGTTTTAAGCTTCATTGCACTGTGGTCTGATAGAATGCATGCATGGATTTACTTCAATCTTTTTGTATTTGCTGAGGTTTGTTTTGTGCCCCAGTCTATGGTCGATTTTGGAGAAGGTTCCATGGGGTGCTGAGCAGAAAGTATGTCCTTTGGTGCTTGGGTGGAATACTCGGGAGATGTCTGTTAAGTCCATTTGATATACAGTATTGTTTAAATCAGGCATCTCTCTGTTAACTCTCTGCCCTGTTGACCTTTCTAAGGGAGACAGTGGGGTATTGAAGTCACCTACTATTAACGAGTTGGGGTTAATCTGGGTCTTAAAGTCCTGTAGTATTATTTTTATGAATTTGGGTGCACCAGAGTTTGGTGAATATATGTTCATGAT
>NW_008357999.1:1063161-1065634 GCF_000622305.1 Nannospalax galili | reverse complement strand
TCCCTTCTTCAGCTCTTTGTATTGCTTCAAGAACTCTCTGAAGGGCTGGTTTTGTGGACATGAATTCTTTCAGCCTATTTTTGTCATGGAAGATTTTTCTTTCCTCTTCAACCATAACAGACATTTTGGCTGGGTAAAGTATTCTGGTTTGGCATCTGTGATCATTTAGAACTGGAAATACTTTGGTCCAGGCTCTTCTGGCTTTCATAGTTTGCGCTGAAAAGTCAGCTGTAATTCTAATGGGGTTTCCTTTATATGTGACTTGTTTGTTTTTTTTTTTTGTTTGTTTTTTGTTGTTGTTTTTTTTGCAGCTTTCAGTATTCTCTCTTTGTTCTGTATGTTTAGTGTTTTTACTATGATATGCCATGGAAAGTTTATTTATTTTCTGGTCCTGTCTATTTGGTGTTCTATGTGCTTCTTGTATTTGTATGGGAATGTCTTTCTTTAACTTTGGAAATTTTTCTTCTACAATGCCATTGAAGATCTAGTCCATACTGTTATGCTTAGATTGTTCTCCTCCCTCTATGCCTACGATGCATAAATTTGGTTATTTTATGGTGTCACACATTTCCTTCAAATTCCATTCCTGTGTTTTCTTAAATTTTTCGTAATCTTTGCTCGAGTGTTCTAATTTTCTTCCAGTCTTCATATTCTGTTTCCCATTTCATTCATTCTTTTGTTGAGGCTTTCTCCTCCTGTCATTTCTCAGTGGTTCTTTGAGTGTTTCACTTCCTTCTTCATTTCAGCCTAAGTATACTTCAGTATTTCTACCTCTTCTGAATTCACTCAGAAACTTATCTCTATCTTCTTTCAGTTCTTTGATTTCTTTGTGTGTTCTTTAAATTTACTGAATTCTTTTATCATGTTTATAATTGTTCTTTTCAATTCCATGTCTTATGTTATCTCTAAGGGGTTCTCATTGTACTCCTCTACAGGACTCCTGACTGCTGATACTTGGTGGGCACATATAATTTGTGTTTTTCATATTATTTTTTTTGCTATGACTTTGACATGTGGATTTCTTTTGAAGTTTCTGATTCTTGTGTGAGACCCAAGCCTTCCTTTGTTGAGTTTAGATCTTTTTCTGTTTGTACACTTTATGTGCCTTTGTTGTTTACTTGTTGGTTATGAAAAGCTGGTTGGTCTAGGCTTCAGATTCTCTCTTTTGATTTTATATTGGAGAGGACAGATGGTTTTAGTTCCTCTGCTCAGGAGTTCCTACCGAGTCCCAAATTGGATGAGTATCAGATACTCTCAGGCTTCCTCCTAAGGTCCAGATCCCTCTAGTCAGTGTGCACAGTACAATTTGGGAGGCTTGCTAGGTAGAGGTAGGATTCAGGACTCTCAGGCAGTCAGGGACAGAGGCTGGTCTCAGGAATCCCAGGCAGGTTGGGGTGGGAACAATCAAGGAAAAAGGCTGGTCTCAAGTATGCAACAGAATGTTGGGGTTGGGAGCAGACTGTGAGGGCTCTAGGGAACTAGACAGAAGAATTGGGTTGGTCTGCGTGCAAAGGATCAGGAAGCAGTGGGGAATCTGAGCCAAGAGAGTATTCCAGAGGTCTGGGATGCCAAGAGAAGAAGTGGGTCTGTGCCCATGGCTAGAAGGAGAAACAGGATGTGGGAGCTGAGAGGTTGAATTAGGTTGTGGGAATCAAGGTGCAGTGGGTGGGGCCGCATCTAGATTTTATATAATTGTGTCATGTGTGTCTTCAGTTGTTCTCATGTGCTGCTTGTGTGTTCTCCAGACCACATTGTCTTTAACAAACTGTGGTCACTTCCGTATATGTCTTATTAATTTATGTTATGTTCTAAAATTATTATTTATATTTTGGTCATTTTCAAATAAAATGCACATGTGCATAGGTAAAAATGGTAATTTAGTAATGTAGTAAAGGGCTTGAGAAGTACATATTGGCTTTTAAACTTGGGTACTCTAAACCATACTAAAACATAATAAAATGCAGCTGGGTGTGGTAGCACATGCCTTTAGCCTTTTGGTTTGTAGTAAAACTAAAATTTTAAGGAGCTATTGTCCAACTCAAACTACCCCAACAGGCAAAAGTTTGGCCACATGTCCAGTAGCCAATAAAAGAAATAGAGTGATGGCAAACAGTGAAGCCAGAGAGGAGGCTCATGGCCTAGATCTTTCCTGAAGAGGACTAACATGAACTTTCAAGTTTAAATTGAGAAACAAATTTTTAAAGACAAGATATACATAATTATAAAGTTTTATTGTTTTGATCAAGACTTTATCTCCTTTATCTTTGTCTCAATACTGGTTCTATGACATGGTCTCTATTGCTTGAGGGTATCAATTAAATTTAAGAGATGTTACTCTTGTTTCAGAGTGGAATTGTTCCTATTGGATAATTGTCCTTCTCAGAGATACTAACCTCTTCATTCCTGGACTAAGAAGATTACCTATCTCTGTGCTTTCAGGAATTTTTTATGTGTGTACATGTGGGTATATATA
>NW_008357999.1:1060703-1063096 GCF_000622305.1 Nannospalax galili | reverse complement strand
GTTCAGTTATGTGGGTGTATATATATATATATAGAAATTTTAAGGATTCTAAGGTTGTCTTTTGACCACTACTGTCTCTTTAAAAGAAAGAAGAAAGATTTTTCAAGGTTCATATCATACCATAACTTATGTAAGGTAAAACTCTAAACATGCTAACCATGTGCCAGCTTTCTCTGAGAATGTATCCATGTCAATATCCTGGATGAGACTCATCTGCATCTTCAACCATATAGACAGTGGGATACCACACATAACTGAACATTTCTCTCACTTTTCATGTTTCTTAGACATTTTTAATTATTTCTGATATTTAATATTTTATTTGGTATATATTGAAATGATAAAACAATGCTAATCTCAGTGCCTTTCCACAACAGGATTCCCTCCAAGGCTCAGGGACTTTTGAAGAAGAGGTTGAGAGAAAGAATGTAAGAGCTGGAGGAAGGGGTGGAGTGTTAACTGGAAATGTCTTCCAACCACTATGATGGCAAGCTATAGTCACACCTCCTTCCCACACTCATCAAGGAGTCGAGGGCAGAGTCAGTTACCTCTCCCACCCAGTCAGTTGACCTTAGCTGCATATGGGGGGAGGTGCAAAGGATATATATGCTGAGAATTCCAAGAGGCACCTTTTTCACTATTTTGAGGGACTGTTGGGAGGTCACAGGATCTGTATTTGAGTGTGGATTTTATGGCATAGTTGTAAATGGGGGGCACCCACTCTCCTATAAACACTTACCCTATGCTCTGTTAAAAAAAATAATAAATAAAATATTTTTTAAATGCTAATCTTGGTTTTAATGGTGTTATAAATGAGGATATTATTTATCATTAATAATAGTGTCTTTTTTGTAATCTTGTGGTGGGGTACCTCAAGACTGATCATAGGTATGCCATGTTACAATAAGACCCCAGTTAAACCCAGTAGTCAAAGCTAGAGGTGTTAACTCAAATATGAAAATGAAAAAAGTTTGACCCAGCTGCACCAAGTTGTGGACTTGAGAACAGGTCAGCGTGTACCTGGTTTCTCCTGCTAACAGCAGATTTATGGCTTCTGTACTTTCTGTTTTTGAGGGACTGTTGGGAGGTCACAGGATCTGTATTTGAGTGTGGATTTTATGGCATAGTTGTAAATGGGGGGCACCCACTCTCCTATAAACACTTACCCTATGCTCTGTTAAAAAAAATAATAAATAAAATATTTTTTGAATGCTAATCTTGGTTTTAATGGTGTTATAAATGAGGATATTATTTCTTATCATTAATAATGGTGTCTTTTTTGTGATCTTGTGGTGGGGTACCTCAAGACTGATCGTAGGTATGCCATGTTACAATAAGGCCCCAGTTAAACCCAGTAGTCAAAGCTAGAGGCGTTAACTCAAATATGAAAATGAAAAAAGTTTGATGCAGCTGCACAAATTTGTGGACTTGAGAACAGGTCAGCGTGTGCCTGGTTTCTCATGCTAACAGCAGATTTATGGCTTCTGTACTTTCTGCCTGGCCTGTTCTTGCAGAATAGAAATTGTTAGGGGGTCTTTCTACCCATAATCTTGACTACTTAAACTTTTCACCCCTGGATGTGGTTTTTCTGCATAAAAGCTTACCCCGTGAATGGCTCAGGACTGCACTTGTGACCCAAATGCCCAGTGTAGTTGCCGGCAGGCTATATAAAGACATTCTTTCAGCAATTTTCTGTGTTTGAGTGGTCTTCTCTAGTGAGACAGCCTCACAGCAATCTTTTTCATATCCAGATCCCCTTCCTTACTAGAAACTATTTTCCATGTTTAAAAGATTCAAGACTTTTTAATCTTTGCAAAAAAAATTCTCATTTTTCTGTGTAACACACACCAAAAATCTAGTTTGTAAATTAACAGAAACTTACTTTGAATTTTCTAAAAACAACAAAAAAAAATATCCCAAACAATGCACCCCTCCATTTTCAGGAGTCCTAGTTAGCTTTCTGTTGGGATAGATATGAATCCAGGGTTCCAGTCAAATTTACATCTCAGGGAAGTAAGTTTCCTAGTGTTGATGTGTGTTCCAGTGTTTCTCCTGTGGGTGGTGCTCAGTTGGGAAGGTGCCCCGGAGCAGAGAAGCCAGATGCAGCTCCTTTAAGCACATTTGCCTGGGCCCCTCTGCCTTGGTCTTGGTGTGGCACCCTGCAGGAAGCTGAGCTGCTTCTCAGCATGGGGCTGCAGAGAGAACTGTGTGGGGAATAGTGGGGCTGTGTATTAGTCAGGATTCTCCAAAGAAACAGAACCAGTAGAATGAATGTATATGTGTAGAGATTTATCAGCTTAGTTCACAGGATAGAGTCCGAGTAGTCCAACAATGGCTGCACCACACTGAGAATCCATAGTCGCTCAGTCCACAAGGCTGGATGTCTCAGTAGT
>NW_008357999.1:1058011-1060131 GCF_000622305.1 Nannospalax galili | reverse complement strand
TAAGTTGGTATTTGTAACTACCTTCCTCTACTACCTATTCTGTATTTCCTCATCATCAGCAAGCACCTTTGCATGTCTTGGCTCTTTCCCTGGAGGGAGTGACCTGTACTTTCATCCCTGAAGGGTCTGGGCCATTTGTTGTCCTGTCTGCATTGGGTTGTTGCAGCTTCCCATTGACCTTAATCACAGGACATGGTAACACCAAAAGTCACCCTAAGGAATCTCCTGCCTCCAGACATAATCTTCATTACCTCCATTGTGGAGAACCAGTCCAATTTCCTCCTGGTGGTCTGGGTCAATCACCCCTCCTAATCCTGTTATTCCTTTCTTAGCCTGCTGACTTAAGGAAGTCCAAAGTGGCCCAGGGGGAAGTCTTACCTTCCAGTTCAATTGAGTTTGTTGTCTCTCCTAGCAGAAGCACTCCCTCCTCTGGAACCAAAACATCCAAGCCAGTAGAGTGCAAATTCGAGGGTACAGGAAGCAAAAATTTTCATAGTGGGAATAATTCCCACTTCCACCCCTTGATTCCCGGACCCGTGAATCCTAGCTATAGGAGAAATTGTACCATATAGTGGACATTGATTCAAAGCATATACTGCCCTCTGGAGGACCCTACCCCAGCCCTCCAGGCTATTGCCACCTAATTGGCTCTGTAACTGTGTCTTTAAGAGATTATTCCATCATTCTATCAAGCCAGCTGCTTCAGGATGGTGGAGAACATGATAAGACCAGTGGGTTCCATGACCATGGGCCCACTGTCGCACTTCTTTGGCTGTGAAGTGAGTTCCCTGGTAAGAAGCAATGCTGTGAAGAATACCATGACGGTAGATAAGGCATTCTGTAAGTCCCTGGATAGTAGTTTTGGCAGAAGCATTAAGTGCAGGAATGGCAAATCCATAACCAGAATAAGTGTCTATTCCTACAAGGACAAAATGCTGTCCCCTCCAAGATGGAAGTACTCCAATGTAGTCAACCCACCACCAGGCTGCAGGCTGGTCACCACGGGGAACAGTACCATATTGGGGGCTCAGTGTTGTTCTCTGCTGTTGGCAGATCTGGCACTCAGCAGCAGCTGTAGCCAGGTTAGCTTTCGTGAGTGAGAGTCTATGCTGTCAAGTCCATGCATAACTTTCATCTCTGCCACCATGGCCACTTTGTTCATGGGCCCATTGAGCAATGACAGGGATAGCTGAAGAAAGAGGCTGACAATTCACAGATCGGGTCATCTGACCTACTTGATTATTGAACTCATCTTCTGCTGAAGCCACTTTTGGATGAGCATTTACATGAGACACAAGTATGTTGACATCCTTTGCCCATTTGGAGAGATTTATCCACATACTTCTTCCCCAAATGTCTTTATCACCAATTTTCCAATCATGCTCCTTCAAAGTCCCTGACCATCCAGCCAAACCATTGGCTATAGCCCATGATTCAGTATATAATTGTACTTCTGGCCATTTCTCCATCCAAGCAAAATGCACGACCATGTGCACTGTCCGAAGTTCTGGCCACTGTGAAGACTTTCCTTCCCCAGTGTCCTTCAGGGTTGTTCCATAAATTGGTTGTAATGCTACAGTTGTCCACAGAACCATCTGTTGCATACAGAACCATCTGTAAACCAAGCCCTAGTCTCCTCTTCCTCAGTCAACCAATCATAGGGCACCACCCCATGAAGCCATAGGTGCATGCTTGAGAACAGGAGGCATTGTAACAGGAGTAGGTACCATAGGCATTTGGGCAACTTCTTCATGTAACTTGCTTGTGTCCTCTGGGCCTGCTCAAGCCCAATCATGTATATACCACTTCCATTTGATAATGGAATGTTGCTGTGCATGGCCTACTTTATGGCTTGGGGGGTCAAATAACACCCAGCTCATGATGGGCAGCTCTGGTCTCATGGTGACTTGGTGGCCCATTGTCAAAAATTTCAGTTTCCACTAAGGCCCAATAGCAGGCTAAGCATTGTCTCTCAAAGTGAGAATAGTTGTCCGCAGATGAAGGCAAAGCCTTACTCCAAAATCCCAATGGCCTCTGCTGTGATTCCCCTATGGGGGCCTGCCAGAGACTCCAAACAGCATCTTTATCTGCCACTGATACCTCAAGCACCATCGGGTCTG
>NW_008357999.1:1040561-1057561 GCF_000622305.1 Nannospalax galili | reverse complement strand
CAAATTGCTTCTGGTGGTTCTTATGAACTGGTATCGAGAAGAAAGCATTTGCCAAATCAATACTTGCATACCAGGTACCAGGAGACATATTAATCTGATCGAGTAAAGAAACCACATCTGGTACAGCAGCTGCAATTGGAGTCACTACTTGATTAAGTTTTCGATAGTCAACTGTCATTCTCCATGACCCATCTGTCTTCTGCACAGGCCAAATAGGAGAGTTAAAGGGAGATGTGGTGGGAATCACCACCCCTGCATCTTTCAAATCCTTGATGGTAGTACTAATTTCTGCAATCCCTCCAGGGATGTGATACTGTTTATGGTTGACTATTTTCCCTGGCAGAGGCAATTCCAGTGGTTTCCATTTGGCCTTTCCAACCATAATAGCCCTCACTCCACAGGTCAGGGAACCAATGTGGAGATTCTGCCAATTCCTAAGTATATCTATCCCAATTATTCATTCTCGTACTGGGGAAATAACCACAGAATGAGTTCAGGGACCCATTGGACCTACTGTCAGTCAGACTTCAGCCAAAACTCCATTTATCACCTGACCTCCATAAGCCCCTACTTTACCTGGAGGGCCACAATAATTTTTAGGATCTCCCAGAATCAGTGTCAACTCATAACCAGTATCCAATAGGCCACAGAAAGTCTGATTATTTCCCCCAATGTACAGTTACTCTAGTAAAAGGCCACAGGTCCCTCTGGAGAAGGATGGATGAGAGGCGAACAGCATAACTCTTTGTTTCTGTGACAAAATCCTTCCTCAAGGGCACCCAGCCTTCCCTTCATTCAGGGGGTTCTGGGTCTGTAAACTGTCTCAAGTCTGGAAATTGGTTGACTGAGGGAGATTCTCTGTTGCTACAATCCAATACATTACTCTAGTAAAAGGCCACAGGTCCCTCTGGAGAAGGATGGATGAGAGGCGAACAGCATAACTCTTTGTTTCTGTGACAAAATCCTTCCTCAAGGGCACCCAGCCTTCCCTTCATTCAGGGGGTTCTGGGTCTGTAAACTGTCTCAAGTCTGGAAATTGGTTGACTGAGGGAGATTCTCTGTTGCTACAATCCAATACAGACTTCCTGTCATTTGTCCTAGAACTTTTCTGGTTATACAAATCAAATAAAAACTTAGTAGCTTCTTATGTATGTGGTCCCTGGAAACACCATGATTGGTTGATTAGCCAGTACTAAAGGTCCATTTGGGTCATGCCATTATAGGTATTGCTTTGGCTTTGCCACCCATTATGATAAGTATGCTCACTTTGTCTTTGGTAATTCAATACTGCCACCTGACCCCTACTCTGAGGTCCTGTTACACCTATTATGTTTACATTTAATTTATGCAATTGAGCAGCAGCATCTCCAACTGTAAGATTCAGCATAAGGAAAAGAGCAAAAGCAAAGCTCTTCAAACGTTCTGGTGTCTCTCTCAGTACTTTCCATCTTATAAAATCAGTAAAAGGCATGTCCCCTGGGTCCTCCCATTGTGGAGGATTAGGTGTTAAACTGCAGATCCACTCGAGCATACCAATTTGCCTGAGCCTTACAATCCCTTCATCAACACTAAGCCAAGGGATATCAGGTATCGCCAGCTCTCTGTCAGGAGAGCGAGAGCTTCCTTATTAAACCTAGAATCTCCAGTCAGGGGGTCAATGTCAATAAACTCAGCCTGATCCAATTGTATGTTCCTTCCACCATTATCCCACACCCTTAAAATCCATTCCAGACATATTCATTAGACTTCAGCTTCAAAGAATTAGCAAATTCACTAAGTTCTTTAGTGGTGTAGCACATCTCCTCATGGACCACACTTTCTATCTCTCCTGGAGGTGCCTGCTTAGCTTTGAGTCTGGTTATAGGTCTAGAAGCAACAATAACTGGGCCCTGAGGGATATCAGCTTCATCTTGCTGAATGGGATTAGTTGCCGCAGGCAAGGGTGGGGAGGGTGGGTCTGCTGAGGGTGGGGAGATTTATTCAACAGGTTGTAGGAGGTAAAGAGCCAGACTTGAGCACAGGCCACATTAAGGAGCACAGCTTCTGCCTTGAAAGCACACCCTGTGCTTCTGCAAAAGAGCCAACCTATAATCTGCCCTGGACTTAGAGACTGATGAGGCGAGCAGCCTGGATGAGGGGATTTATCACAGAGCAACACACCAGCTTATGGGACACTGGGGGCAGGGAGAGAGATATATGAGGGCTGCCCTTCCCAGCAATAAACGAGTCTGCAGCACAGCCTAGTGCCTGCTTCCACCCGACTCCCAGTGTCTGTGTATTGACTCTATGCTGCTCACCCCCCTTGGCCAGAACCCTCGTTCCCCGCAGTCCCTCGTGGGCTGGACCCATGAGGAAACCTGCATCAGCTGGTGCCTGAACAGGGTTCTCGGACCCCTGGTGTTGGCAATGCCCCCAACTTCAGTTTGTTCAGTGAGTAGGCCCTGGGTTTTGTCTGTCCCTTCAGCTGCTCGAGGGTGAGCAAGTGGCCCCCTCCTCTGTCCCCTCTACCCTGTTTGTCATATTTGTTGTTAAATCACACTCCGCTGTGTGGTCCCAAAGCCCACGTCGACAACTTTTATTCCTTGGCTCATCCTGGTGAGTTCATAAGGGCTCATAAGGGCTGATCCACCTCGAACTCAGAGCCCAGGCTTCGTGTCATCCTGTTGCCTATCCCAGAGACACCGTGTGAGCATACGGCCAAGGGTATCACAGCCCTCCGAAGTCGCTCACTAAGCACAAGACATTTGGATCCAATACACCTCTTCATGTCGGGATGGTTTATGTACGAGTGGCTCACAGTGTTTGTTTGCTTCATTTGTGCCCTCTTGGTAGCCACCCCTGCCTTTTACTTTTGTGGTGAGCTTCCCTTCATGGGACCTCCCAACGACGGGCAACCTACCACCACAGTGCAAGGGGACACAAACGGCAGCGCTCAAATCACTCCTTAGAACTCGGGGACTGAAATTTAAACCAAAAGATATTGAAAATTTCTGGGATGAAGGCACTAACTTGGCCCCTTGGGTCTCTCCCAAAAACAGGTGGGATTCTGACCTCTGGATGTAGGTTCTCTTCCTGGTCCAAAAAAGGGAAGTAGGGTCAGGAGTCATTCACCCTGCCTCGTTTGTCCCAATCCTTTTAGCCATCATTGCCAGCCTTAAGTCCTCTTCCCCTGAAGAAGTCATTTCAGCCCACAGTAAGCATAGATCAGGCCAGTGTAGACCTTGCCATTACTTCAACCCCCTCTGACCTTGATATGGGAACCAGACCTGAGGTTGATCCAGATGAGGAAGGGGCCCCTTTGCCTCTACCTCAGACTCCGCTTTCAAAGCCACAACAACCAGAGACCACTCCAGAACTCTGGAAGGAACTACATTCCACCTGCTCCTACACACCTCCCACTCATTATACACCCCCCATAGCCAGCCCACCCCTTGCTGCCCCTTGCCGGCCATTGTCTGCCTTTCTGGTTGTCGGCCCGAACACTGCGCAACAGCCATGGGTGCCCACCACTCTCACAGACCTTGCACTCATCCGCAAAGCTGCCAATGAATCAGGCCCTGATTCCCCATATTTTTAGCAAGTTCTCTGCCAATGGGCCATGCAGTTACAGACCCATTACGATTGGCATAACTTATTAAAGGCAGTATTGGAACCCTCAGTCTTCCCGAGCTGGCATTCAGCTTATGATAATCAGGCTGAAAATCAAGCCCGTCTCAACCTTCAATATGGCCTTAATATTACTCTGGATATGCTCACAGGACGTGGACAATATATTGACCCAATTTCCCAATCCACTATTGGCCTTCATGCTTACTACCAACAAGTTAATGACCTGGCCTACAAGGCCCTTAAATGTTGCTCCCCTCATGACCCACAGGCATTCTTCTGCAATTTGATTCAGCAGCCAGGGGAGTCCTTCACAGACTGCCTCACCCATGTAACCAGGGCAGTGGAATGGAGGGTGGAGTCTGGACCCACTCATGATATGCTTATCAAACAACTGGCATGGGAGGGCCTAAATACCCCTACTCGCAATGCTATCATGCCTGTGGACAATGATGATATTCTTAAATGGGTACTCACCACCAGAGACCTAGACCCCAGGACAGGGCCCATAGAGGCCCTGACCACCTCCTTAGAGGTGCTCTTATTACAAGGAAGGCCCACCCACTCCGATTCAAAAGATGGCTGCTGGAACTGTGGGAGGACAGGACACCTCCACAGGGACTGCCCGAACAACAGAGCTCGTCCCAAGACCCACTGCCCCAAATGCAAAAAGGCATTTCATTGGGCAAAAGATTGTAGGTCATGGTCCCAATCAGACTCAGATTCTTTAAACTCCACCTGGGGTGCCCCTCATCCCCACAAGAGGGGGAACGAGACAGATTTTATGGACCTTTCCAATTCTTAATCACTCCCCCCAATGACCTTATTTCTGGATGGGATGACTGTGAAGGACCTAGTGGACATGGGAGCCAATGTTACCATCACTGAGAGCGAATCTCTTCAGTTCCCCCTTTGGAAATATTGGCCTGGCCTGCCCATTAAGGGAGTGGGGGGCAATCAGAACACAAAGCTGGTTGTCCAACCAGTACACTGGAAGGACTTAGATGAGAGTAAGGGCTCATTCACTCCCATAATGGCCGACTCCCCTGCAACTTGTGGGTTCAAGATGTCATGGAGGACATGGGTGTGGTCCTTTCCCCTCCATAACCTACAGGCCCTCTGGGCTGATTCCATAAGTTTTCAGACTATGATGTCAGGCTTCCCTGGCACCATTGACAATCACCTGCCCTAAGACAAAAAAATTCAGGCCCTTCTCACATTTCCACTTAAAGTTAAGCCCCACAGCACTCCTTCTTCTTCCCCAATTCCCCAAGTGACAATTGCCTTTTCAGATGCTAATAAGAAAAACTTTGAGGTCCTGATACATCATCCTGGAAAAAAGGACATCACCCACATCGTCCCTAATCCTGGCTCTGTCCAGTTGGGAGAACTTCTTGCTATACTTAAAGCTTTATCAGAGTGCCAGGATGAAGCCCTAAATCTCTTTTCTGATAGTGCCTGTGCTGTTCAGGTTGCTAAGGTCATCACCTTTTCTCATGTTAAAAACTCCTCCACCCCACTCAACCTCACTATGGTCAAGCTACAGGAATGCCTAGAAAATAGAAGTCACCCATGGTACATGTCACATATCCACTCACCTACCGCCCTTCCCAGAATCCAAGCTCGGGGGAATGTTGCCACAGATGCCCTGATCATGACAGTCCAGTCTAACCTGTTAGAATAAGCAAGAGTTTTACATAAACAATTCCACCTTTCCCTTCAGAGTATTCATAAACTCCTCCCAGAAATCCCCGTGTCCCAATGCAAGTAACTTGTCCACTCATGTGCTACCTGTGCCCTACTCATGCCTCTTGGGCCCCTTAACAGGGGAGGAGTGAATCCCCGTTGTTTGATACCCAATGCCATTTGGCAGATGGACGTGACTCACTACCCACATGGCATTAAAGCTATAAAGTCTGCCATGTTAATCATGGGCATACCCTGGGCACTTAAGATTGATAATGGGCCCACTTATTCCTCTCAAGAATTCAATAAATTTGTTTCCTCCTGGTGAATCAAACATACCTTTGGTATTCCTTATAACCCACAAGGACAAGCCATTGTCGAAAGGACCGACAGGACACTTAAGTCCCTCCTGGCTAAAAACCCCTCAGCTGAGGCCAAATGTGACCCCCATATGGCTCTTACTGAGGCTTTGTTCCACCTTAATTTCCTCATGTTTCACGAGCGGGGTCTCAGGCCAGCATACAAACATTGGTCCTCCTTGCCCCGGGCTACACCTCTGCCACTAGATGAAGGGGTCCTATTTCATCCCTATGGCAGAAACCAGCCTCCGTCCTGACATGAGGATGAGGATACACTTGTATTTTTCCACAGGATGCTACAGCCCCCATTTGGATTCCATTGAGAGCCATCTGACCAGCTATGGAAACCCATCTGGAGACAGGGTCTGACTGCGAGTTTGATAAACCATGACATCCTTTTCCGGTTTCGTTATCTTTGGCACCTTTTTGTCCTTTGGCTGTGCTTCTCCCCAGGCTTCAGATCTCTGGGAACTGGTCCCCTTACCACCTCTGATCCTCCCTGTAGATGAACAGTCACCCGCTTTCCCAGTTCTCTTTACTACTAATGAATCCCTCGGTCTCCCCACCATGGAATTGATTCATGTGTCCATTCCCATAAATGGCACATGGTCCCTTGCAGGATTGCTCCACTTCAGCCCAGTCCTTAACCCCTCCTCCCCTAATGTCTCTCACTGTCACTCCCTCTTTAATATCACAACAGGAAACTTTCATGGAAACCGGAGCCTCAAAATCTGGTCTCCCTCAGTAAAAGACACTTCTGAGACTAAAGTGTCCTTCGTGCCCCCTGGGGCCACCACCCCTCCCCACCCCAAGGGTCAGGCATCCTCCATGGACCTGGTGCCCTCCCACCCATAAACTTCCCACCACATTGTGCTTTCCTATTCCATGGGAACACTGCCTCCCACTCACTCCTGGAAGTATGCTCCTCTTTACTATGGATTATGATAGATGCCTGCAGGCTTCCTCCCTGGCAGCCTGGAGATACCTTGTCTCTACAAAACCTTACTCCTATGTCTACCCTGACCCCAGGCATAAAGACACTGTCAAGGGGGCCTGGGAGCTCTGTGGGCCAGTGGTGTGCCTGGATTTGCATCCTCTCTTCTTTGTATTAGGTGGAGCCATCTTTAATGGTACATATGTGGGCAATAGCTCAGAGACAGGTTCCACGGGTGTTGCAGACCCAGCTGGGACACCTAATGAAGTCTCTGTTAACATCACCCATTCAATCTCCTCGCCTGTTTGTGTTCGACCACTGTTTGCTCTGCTCCTTGCTAATTTCTCGAATGACCCAGGGGATACCAGTAACTGCTCCCTCGTTAACTGCACTCTCTCGGCATGCTGGATTTTCTCTGCCTCTCTTGTTCTCTTTGTACGCAAACCCACAGCACTCTGGGTTCCTGTTCCTAATGCCACTCACTTCCATGTTATCACCCTCATGGAACAGATGGCTCTCCAACCCTTCCCCTGGATCAAGAGAGATTTTGGTATTACCACAGCAATTGTCCCCGCCATTATCCTTTCCCTAGGGGCTGCTGCCAATGCTGCTGTTGCTATCACTCAGTCTTCTACTACTGTGGAAACACTCAATGAGGTCATATCCAAAACCTCTGCAGCCTTACACATTCAATCTCTTATTAATCAACACCTTTTCCAGGCCATTTCTGTCATCCAACAACAGGTAGACCTCCTCAGGGAAGAGATGGCAATCATCAAACAGATGATGCTAATGGCTTGTAACCCACGATTCAAAGCCCTGTGTCTCACACCTTACACAGTAGATAACCTCACTAGGGCCAGGATGGAACTCTCACAGTACATCCATGGCCACTGGAAACAAAAGTTTCTCAACTACTCCACCTTGCTCACTGACCAGATCATCTCCCTAAATTATACACGGGCTCAGATATTAGGTATAAACTCTGGGTACCTCGACAAACTTTGGTCGAATTTAAAAGCTTTGTTTGACCCTTCATGGATCATTACTTATTTACTCTTGGGTATCATAGTCTTAATTCTTTTCTTGCTCATAAAATGCCTTGTTCTACGCTTCCTCAGACAAAACCAAGTAAATTACTTGGTGTATCAGATTCTCAAGACACTCGAGGATCCAGACTTCGACCCCTCCCCCCCCGCCGAAGGTCCAGCAGGTCTGGCTTGCTGATATCTGAGAAGCGGTTGTGTAACTTCTTGCCCTCGTCCTCCCTCATATGGTCATGACAGAGGTCACACCCTTTGAGGGCTGGTAGTCAATGATGGGTAAGATCCTGATGGTCAGGATGACCTAAGACAGGCACAGTCCATCAAGCTGGGTGCCCTCTGAAGTGGGGTCAACTACATCGAGGCAAAGAACCTTGGCTCCCACTGACCTTTCTATAATAAAAAGGGATGGATATGTAGGAGGTAAAGTGCCAGGCATAAGCACAGGCTGCACTAGGGAGCACAGCTTCCATCTTGAAATCACAGTCCGCACTTCCGCAAAAGAGCCAACCTATAATCTGCCCCAGACCTAGAGACTGATGATGCATGCGGCCTGGATGAGGGGATCTATCAGGGAGCGACACACCAGCTTACGGGACACTGCAGGCAGGGGGAGAGATATATAAGGCCTGCCCTTCCCAGCAATAAACGAGTCTGCAACACCTCACCTAGTGCCTGCTTCTACCTGACTCCCAGTGTCTGTGTGTTGACTCCACGTGCTCACCCCCACCTTGGCCAGAACCCTCATTCCCTGCAGTCCCTCGTGGGCTGGACCCGTGAAGAAACCTGAAACAACAGGTGAATCAAATTCCTCAGAGTCTGAGGATTCAAAATCCTCAGCCTCCTCAGGGTTCTCCCACACATCTCCATCCCATGTGTCAGGCTTCCAATCTTTTCCCACCAATGCCCTCACCTTTACTGCTGACACCCTTTGAGGCTGGGACTTAAATTTGCATTGTAGGTCAGCCAAACGTATAATAAGGGCTCCAGCTTGATTTTCTGCAGCTTTAGCTCTCTGGCTGCTGGAGAGAAGATTCTCTTCCAGGGCACACTTGGAAACATTTAAACTGTTGATTCGAATATGGAGCTTGTCAATTTTATCATTAAGCTCATTGTTTATCTTCATCACTTTATCCAGAGATGCTAGAAGTAACCAGCCAGCATCATTATTTTCTTATTTTTCCACGAATTGTCAAATGTTTTATGTATAGAGTCACTAAATTTCTTGGTCTTCACAAGAGGTGAGTTAGGAGATTCAAATGCATCTATCTCCGTAATTGTTTCAAATAGTCTACACCATGGATTTTCAGGGCTCTCCATGCTATCTGAAGACTGAGTTAGAGAGCCTGCTCCAAATACCAACAAGCCCATTAAAGAAATTCATCCTTTCAATTCTGTTTCTCTAGAACCACTCCTGGTACCACAATCTGTATTAGTCAGGTTTCTCCAAAGAAACAGAACCAGTGGAATGGATATATATATAGAGAGAGAGATTTATCAGTTTAGCTCATAGGATAGAGTCCGAGAAGTCCAACAATGGCTGTACCACACTGGAGAGGCTAAGAATCCATGGCGTAGACACCAACGAAGAACAAACTAGGACAGAAATTGGTACCAGAGAGTGAGATATTGCTGTGACAGCCAGTGAGAGAGAAGGCAAGCAGCAAGAAGCCTGGCTTTCTCCTCTGCCTTTGTCTTTTAAACGGGCTGTCATCAGAAGGTAACACCCACATTTAGGGTGTGTCTTCCAGCTTCAGATGATCCAATCAAGAAGATCTCTTTCATTTCAGTTAATCCCAGATCCAGTCAAGTTGACACCCAGGATTAGCCATCACAGGCTGCAGCTGGAGATGAAAAGCAGGGATGCTGTCAAGGTATCCACAGTCTGCATGTCCCTAAGATCCCTGAGCCACGCAGTGCAAGAAAGCAGGAAAATGGGAAGCTTTCTCCTCTGTCCATTAGCAGTTTGCTGGGACAATGCACTTGTATTCCCTACAGGGGATATGACTGTTATTTATTGCATTTTATTTTCTGGATGTTTACACAGTCCTGCTGCAAGGAGACCCAGAAGTAAAGGGACACCTGGTCTATATCACCTAAGAGACCAATTTCCTTTGCTAACAAGAGAAAGTCACTCTCCACTCCTTACTCATGTTTTCTCATCTGTTAACTGTTAGATTTGGCATCAGATGGAGTAAATTTTCATGTGCTTTAAATCTTTGTCATATGTCCCTGCCCCCTCCAAACAGGCAGGTTGTGTTTTATTAATTGTTGTTTCTCCTTGGACAGCGCCATGTTTCAGGAGCTGAATATGCCCCTGTTGGTGTGCTGAGGTCAGTCTGCAGAGTTCACTGGGGTGACTGACCCAGGTTCCCTGCCACTGCGCACACAAACTCTGAATGTATTAGGATCCAAATGGCCACTTTCCTTTCTCTTCTTCCACTTCCTCACTGCCCACCCCTGAACCTCACAATTGATTTTATAATTTTTGGAACTGTGTCCTGCCTATGGTTCTCCAAAACAAATAACAAGATCCTCAGAACCCAGGGGAATGTACATGGACCAGAGAAACACGTGCACACATATCAACATCCCGGCATACACAGTGAGGATGGGGTTACTGGTTCTTGGGTTGGTTATTTTCTGGGGAACTCCTATAACACGTATGTGAGCCTACACAGTGTCCTAATGTCTTCTATACCATGGCCACTTAAGAGTTTAGGGTGAGTGCCATGCATGGTTCTGAGTGTTCTACATATATCTGCACTGATTGGGTGAGAGTGTGGGCTCAATGAGAGTTGAGGTGGATGTGAAATTATTAAGGAGCCAAGTTTACCGTTTCTGCTTTTGGTATAATTTTCTGGTAACTGGTGGTGTCAGAGGCTGATATGAAAATTTCCCTTAATCCTGTCTGAAATCATCTTATTTTATTCTTGGATGAGTATTTTGTAAAGCCTTGGGAAAGGGAAGGCTAAAATATATAAACCTTCCTGAACAATCCGAGGCCTGAGAAACTGGGTGTTGACTTGGTGAGCTATCACCAGCTCTGGAATTTTGAGTAAGATCCAGAGGATTTGGGAATTTCTGTGGCAGAGGGAAGACTGGGAACAAGTAGTCAAGCAGGAAAGTGGCTA
The DNA here is from genome assembly GCF_000622305.1 of Nannospalax galili. Classification (NCBI taxonomy): domain Eukaryota; kingdom Metazoa; phylum Chordata; class Mammalia; order Rodentia; family Spalacidae; genus Nannospalax; species Nannospalax galili. The sequence goes on along the minus strand of NW_008357999.1, from coordinate 1,046,799 downwards.
GATTTGGGCTTCATTTCTAACCAATATTGAGGTATTCTGGTCTTCAAAAATACATTCACTTGAAATGGGAGTGTAGCTCAGGGGTGGAGCACTTGTCTACTGTGCATAGGTCTTGGGTTTCATCCCCATCACTGCCCAAAAGGAAAATCTTTAATTTTGAACCTAAATCCTCATACATACTAGACATGTGCTCTACCCCTGAGCTGCACTTTTTAATTTGAGACAGGGTCTCCACTTAGTTGCTTAGCCAGGCCTTGGGCTTCACCTGTAGCCCAAACTGGTCTTGAATTTAAATCATCCAGTATCAGCTTCAGAGTAGCTGGGATCATAGGTCTGCACCCCCAGGCCTAGGACTTTGTTTCTGTTTTTGTCTCCCCGCCCCCATCATCATAATCTCCAGAGATCATCCATTGTCCAGTTGCATTTCTCAGTTGTCAGTGGCAGGCCTACATGAATGTGGCTCATAACTGCTCAGTAGCTAACTACCAAACTAGATAATTAACAAGGATTAGCTGTGTCACGGCCTGCTCTGATCCTGCTGGATTAGACAGTGTTAGCTGGCAAGTGTCTTGTTCCTGTGATTCCAAAGCTACCTGAAAGGCCCTGAAAGGAGACCGCAGAAGGTGAACCTGAGCGGCAATGCTGAGGAACTCCCACTCAAAAGCCATTTGCTCAAGAATCACTTTCTGCATATGGCTTACTCGGCTTATATGATTTTTGTTTCCTTCTGGGTCCTGAAAATATCATGATTTCGTATTTCTTTGTTGATGATTAAAGCTCCATTGTGTATACATATCACATTTTCATTGTCCATTCATCTCTGGATGGACTGCTAGATGGTTCCAAGTCCTTGCTATGTAAAAGAGCCAAAAAAACATGGACGTGCAAGTATCCCTGTGGTGGAGTGCTACAGAGAAGGGACTAGTATATAGAATATATAAAGAACTGCAGAAATTAACATCACCATCAAGCTGCTTATCAATAAACAAATGAATGGAAAAAAGAATTCTTAAAAGAAGAAATAAAGGGCCTGGAGAGATAGGCCACTGTTCAAGGGCACAGGCTGCCCTTTCACAGCACCCAAGTTCAGTTCCTAGCACTCTTCCAAAGAACCCAGGTTCAGTATCTAGCACAAACATGGCAGCTAATATCCATCTGAAAATCCAGTTTCAGAGTATCTGATGCCATGTTCCAGCATCTGTGGGCATTGTATGACATGGGTGCACTTATAAACATGCAGAGAAAACACTCATATAAACAAAAAATAGTAAAATGGGACTAGAGAGATGACTCAATGGTTAAGAGCAATGGCTGCTTTTGCAGAAGACCCAGATTCAATTCCCAGAAAAAACATGGCAGCTAACAACCATCCATAACTCCAGTTCCAGGGGATCCGAGGCCCTCTTCTTTCTCTTCTGGCACTATAAATAGCAGGTGTACTTACATGCATGCAGACATAACATACATACACATAAAATAAAAAGTATAACTATCTAATAATCATTTCGAAAAGGCTTCAACCTCTCTAGCCATCAGACAAATTCAGATTTAGAGATTTCATCTCAGCACTCTCAGAGTGACCATCAAGTAAACAAAAGAGAACAAAGGCTGGCAAGGGTGTTGGATGCTGGTGGGGACATAACTACCTATGGAAATTTACCATACATACAACCTAGCATGAGGCTATACCCAAAGATGTCTACCTCAAACTGATTCTGCCTCAAACTGTTTTTCAAGCCAATCTTTTCCCAGGTTGAATTTTTTCTCTTTTTTTGAAAAGTTCATTTCCTTTGTATTATGTGCATTCCTGTGTTTTTATGATGCCTAAGGAAGCAAGAGAATGTTAGATCCCTGAAGCTTCAGAGTAGCTGGGATTATAGTTCTGTACCCCTGGGCCTTGGACTTTCTCTTTTTGTCTCTCCCCCCCACCCCCGCCCCTTCATCATCATAATCTCCAGAGATCATCCACTGTCCAGTTGCATTTCTCAGTTGTCAGTGGCAGGCTCACATGAATGTGGCTCGTAACTGCTCATAGAAGCTGAGTAAGCCATATGCAGCTTACAGGCAGCTTACAGGGATTTATAGGCAGCTGTGAGCTGCCTGTCATGAGTCCAGGAACCATACTCAGGTCCTCTTCAAGAACAGTAAGTGCTCTTAACTGCTGATCCAACTCAGCAGTCTGATCAAATAAAACTTTAAAAGTATTACAATTGTTTCATATCTGGTGGAGTTAAGAACTTGACTTGTTCACAAAAATCAAACTGCAAACACTTGTTTATAAAGACAGGACCTTAAATTTCTACCAACAGTCCGTTGAATAATCTTGGTGCTTTCCATTTTCAGAGCATCATGGGAGATCTTTGATTCTTTTGTGATTAGCATGCTAAGTGGCACATGTTCACTATGATTTGAGGATCGAAATCATCAACTTTAGTTCTGTGAAGTTTTTTTCTATTTTTTATCAACTTCTGTTCATCACTTTCAGCGTGGGACTGGAACAAACTTTCCCTTTGTTTCTTCAGGTCCTACATGACGGTCATGTCAACCATATTCATCTCTAACACGTTCCACTCCCCTCTGTCTAGTTTATCCAACTGCTTAATATCCTGTTATAGATGAACGTAAATACATCCTCCTTCACTTTCAGTGTTAGGCATAGGGATACCTGTAAGGGTTTTTTAAACATATTTCTTTCTGTTTGTGTGATTGTTTAGAGACAGGAACTTGCTGCACAGCCAGGCTGACCTGGAGCTTGCAGTCCTCTTGAATCCTGGAACTAAGGGTTCATGACAGCATGCCCATCCTCTTTGAGATTTTGAGCAGTATCTCTGCTCAGCACAGAATAAGTAAACACACACACTGAGTAATCCATGTAGGGACGGCCACATGGGGGGCATCATATGGTACCTGAGAAATCTGTGACAGAACTATACATGTTCTCTTTTACTTTTATTTATAGTTATGAGTGCCAGGGGGAATCAGAAGTCTTTTCTTTTTTTCTTTCTTTTTAATTTTCTGCTTTTGAGACTAGGCCCTAGTTGACCTGGAGCTTCCTATGTAGACCAGGCTGACCTCAATTTCACAGAGATCCACTGGCCTCTGCCTCCTGAGTGCTGGGACTAAATGTGTGTGCCGCCACACTTGGACTTAGAAAGTGTTTATAGTGATTAAATTGTGGTATACACTGCCTTTTTGACTGTGATATTTGCACACACAAGGTCAAGCATGGAGTTTTCCACTTTGGGCATCACAAGGAAACTAAAAAGGCAGATTCTGTGTCTGCTGAGGTGCCTGGTGCCTGCAATCCCAGAATTTGAAGCAGAAGGATTACCTGGAATTCCAGGTCAGCCTGGGCTAGAGTAAGATCTGTCTCACAACCAAAACAAAGCAAAACAAAATCAACAGGTGCGGTGTAGCATGTCAGCCATCCCAGCACTGGGAAAGTCAACAAGAGCAGAAAACCAAGGTCCCCTTAGGACTATGAGATGCCATCTCTCAAAAAGTAACAGAAGTTTGCAGTGGAAACATTTCTCATTTCTAAGTCTTGGATAAGAAATGCTCAGCCTCTAACATGTGACCCTAACTTCCACCACTTTCCTATTGGTGGACATGTGGTTCCATGTTTTGTCCTATAAATATTGCTGTGATGCTTTGACTTGATATTTATTTCCCATTTCTAGTGATTTCCCTAAGGCTACATTTCTGAAAGAAAGCTCACAAGGTCCATAGATTTATTGGGGCTCTTGGATAAACAGTTACAAAATGTTTCCCAATTTGTTCTAGTGAATTGTACTCCCACAGGGAGAGGAGATAGAAAAATGATTAGGAAGTAGATCATGAAACCATCTCTATTGTTTAAGCAAGAAAAAACATAAGAAACAAACCTTTGTTGGAGGGGGGAGTGCTGGGAATGAACTTAGGGCCTCATACATGCTAGGCACGTAGTCTACCACTGAGGTATGTTCGCAGACCATTACAAGAAAGATCTTGGGATTTCTGAACTTGTTTTTGAGCCTGGCAGATATCTTTGGTGAAAAAAAATCTAGTGCCCTAGAGGGGAACATAGCTTAGTGGTGGAGCACATGTTTTGCATGTGAAATGCCCTGGGCTCTATTTTTAGCACCTTTATTTTCAAAAAATTAAGAAAAAACAATCCCTAAAGGTAGAAGCATCTCTGACAAAGGTAAAGCTACGGTGCACTTTCCAGGAAGGGAAGAGGCTCTTTGTTTCCCAGCAGTATAAAAACAACACAGTCAGGTGTGGTACATGCCTGTAATCCCAGCACTCTGGAGGCAGAGGTGGGTGGATCTCTGTGAGATCAAGGCCAGCCTCATCTATGTAACAAGTTCCAGACTATCTGGGGCTACAGGGAGACCCTGTCTCAAAAGACCAACACACACACACACACACACACGGAAAACAAAGCAGAAAAAAGTGGGTTTCAAACAACAGCAGAAATTCCAGTATTAAATCAGAGCAGTCTCTAGGAAGGTGGCTTTAGGGCTCACTCAGTTCTGGTTAAAGTAGGAGAGAACCCTACAGGGATGAGAGAAGGGCTGTCCTCTCCTGTGAGCAACATCATCCTCTGAATGGGGCTGGGGCTGCTGTGACAGGCCCTGGGTTCAAACCTCAGCTTTAGTCTCCAAAACACATCACTGCTGGGGTGATTTTCTTTCCCCAACAGTGAAGCACTCAAGGGGACAGAGAAGGAGAAGAGTGTCACTCACCAACCACATCAGCCCTAGAGTGCCATTCTTTCTGGAAGAGGCCTGGCTGGAGACCTCACACTAACACTCCCCTGCATCCTCCTCCACGATGGGAGCTATGCTGAGCCTGCTGCTGTTTGGAGACAGTGTTGTCCTCTCTGTGGGCTACAGAATCTGGCCATTGAAGATCACAAATGGAGATCACAGCATCATCTGAGAGGCAGGTCAGGACCATTCAATCCTTTTTGGTAGCTGTGGTGTTGTTGGATTCCATGGAAAGACTTGACACGGACTCTGTAGAAAGAGAAGTGGACCCACTGAGAGTAATCCTACCTCAGAGAATGAGATGGACCTTGAGGCCCAAAGTATGAGGTGTGAAGTGGCCCAGACTCTCTGCAAGGCTGAGTATCTAGAGGTTTCAGAGGATGCGTTGTAAGAGAGCTATAGCTCCCTCTGCTCCCAGGTCTTCCTGACTGGATTTGGACATGTCTGTAGAATCCACACCAGGAACTCCTCAGCCCATGTGTCAATCACCTCATCAGGGGGAAACTGTCATTGATTGCTGTGCAGTGCTTATTAGTGTTTTTTAGAGCATGAACATGAGAATCCCATTTCATTTTCCTACTTTCATGATCTAGACCCAGAGAGGCTCTGATGTCTTTCAGTGACCTGTTTTATCCTGATGCAGAGCAGGCTTCCCAGGGACTTTTTCATCCTCCAAGTCCAACTCCAGTGGAGTCAGAAGATCACCAGATCCTTGGTGAGGCAGGAGCAGAGCTACCCCCCCCACAGAAACAATTTATAAAGAGTTCTAGTGGGTAGAGAAAACAGATCCTCTAAATCGTCTGTAACGTGTGTGTGTGTGTGTGTGTGTGTGTGTGTGTGTGTGTGTGTTATTCCAGATCTGGGGATCAAAGGGAAAGACTATCTGATTAGATAAGTCTGGCTCCTCCATTTTCCTTCCCCATGGATGCTGGTGATTCCATTTCAGTAAAAGAATGAGTGATGTCTGGCTAGGATCACAGTTGCCAGAGACAATGGGGGAACAGTTTCTTGGTGATTGGGTTCATGCTTCGTCTTACAATGTATCCAGAGGTTCAGTCTGTTTCTATTTAGGAATAAACATAATGTGGTTCAGAAAAGCCACACATGTGTTCCTATTTTTAATTTAAGTGTGTGTGTCTGTGAGCACTTAGCCTTTCCCACATGGAAGTCAGAGGACCAACCCTGGGTGTCAGTTCTCTCCATCTATCACATGGGTCCCATGGATAGAGCTCAGGTCACCAGTCTTGGTAGCAAGTGCCTTCAATCAGAAACCAGACAAGGCTGTCCACTATCTCCACTTGTCTTTAACACAGTGCTTGAAACTCTTGCAAGAGCAATAAGACAAATGCAGGAAATTAAAGGAGTAATAAATGGAAAAGAAAATATCAAATTATCCCTTTTTTCAGATGATATATTATATCTGAGACATCAAAAATTCCACCAGAAAACTCCTAGAAATTATTAACATGTTCAGTAAAGTGGCAGGT
>NW_008357999.1:1039966-1040413 GCF_000622305.1 Nannospalax galili | reverse complement strand
AGACCTCTACAATGGAAATTTTAAATATTTAAAGAAAGAGATTGAGGAAGATATCAGAAGATGGAGGGACCTCCAATGCTCATGGATTGGAAGAATTAATATTGTGAAAATGACCATCCTACCAAAAGTCATTTATAGATTCAATGAAATGCCAATCAAAATCTTGATGAAATTCTTCACAGAATTGCAAAAAACCATCCTAAGATTCATATGGAAGTACAAAAGACCTCACATAGCCAAAGCAACACTGAGCACTAAGCAACAGCAAAGGGATTATTATACCAGATTTTGAGCTATATTACTGAGCTACAGTCATAAAAACAACATGGTACTGGCACAAAAATAGACCCATAGATTAATGGAACAAAATTGAAGACCCAAATACGAGTACATGCAATTTCAGCCACTTGATATTTGACAAAGGGGACAAGAAAATTAACTGGAGGA
>NW_008357999.1:1037371-1038470 GCF_000622305.1 Nannospalax galili | reverse complement strand
AAGAGAGCCCACTTTGACTGACAAATTATACATACAACTAGCTCAAGGAATATAATATATGTCTAGGCAAAGTTTATCTGAGAACGTTTGGTCTTTGCCCAAGATTTATCTACATGACACACAGTGATTAAAAGTACCAGACTGGTGCAACTAACCTTCTTGGATGTTTAACAGACATACTTTGAGGCCTATACTAATTTGGTCAGAGGGACACAAAGGACAGTTTTTGCTCCTTGCCCTCCTAGGTCGACTAGTTCCAGGGAACTATGAGCATCTCCAAAAATGTCCTGTAATTGTGGTGGGTCACCTGTACTCTTAATCAAGGAGGCTGAGGAGACCCCAAGAGATGGACATGAACCAGTGCCCAGTCTATAAAGAGGAGGGTCAACCCAGAGGAATAATTTCCTCTGTGCTTCTAAGCAAACCCAGCCATGGTCAAGCAGGACCTTTGACTTATCTTCACATAGATGGAATTGGTAAAAGAAAGGAGCCAGGGGCTCTTCCCAAGCCCGTTTGACCCCTGAGGTACAGATCATCAAACAACCTTAAGAGTAAAAATAAATTGGTTTATCTGGACCAACTGTATGGCCTTAAACACCCAAAAGGAAAGTATAACCAAAGATTAAAGGGGCCAATATAATTTCTTAAGAGTCCATATGTATAGCTAAAGGCTACATAACAAGCAACAATGCCAGATAGGAGATACCTTCTTTTGAGTTGTTGGCCAGGGTGGTCCAAGGGACTCCCAGATAGTAACCCAGCATAGAACTGGGAAAATGAACAGCAGACCCCAATCTTGTCTAAAGGAATACTGACAACTGATTGCTGCTAGGTGAGGAACAGCTGACCCTCCTAAAACAAAGGCCTCTAGATAGGCTTACTTGATTCACCAGATGGACAATAGTGGGGAATGGCTGGGGGTGCCGACCACACAGTGGACAGTAGCAGGGATAACAGAGTGTAAGGGCTCTAGTGAGGGGAGAGAGGCTATGGGAGGGTGCCATCTGGGAAGTGAGTGTGTAGATGAATAAGATGGTTTGGGATTTTCTGTGTGATATACACACAGAAAAAAAAATCAACAAATTTTTTAAATGTATTG
>NW_008357999.1:1031142-1037109 GCF_000622305.1 Nannospalax galili | reverse complement strand
TTTATGTCTTACAGGGCTTATACTGAGTTCAATACTGTATAACTGTATTGACTCAAAAGCAAACCTAGAAATTTTATAGCCACTTTTGAAGGAGCTGTGTCTTTGCTCTGGAAACTGTTATTCGGCATGTTAAAGCTGTAATGATATGCTTCTTCTAAAAAAATAAAAAATAATATTTTAAAAAATGAAGAAGGCCAGGTGAGACCCCGTCTCAAAAGGGCCAAAAAAAAAAAAAAATAGGAAACAGAAAAAAAAAAAGAAGGCCAGGGAAGCAAAGCCAGTAAGCAACATTCCTCCATGTCCTGTGCTCCAGCTCCTGCCTCCAGGTTCCTGCCGAGTTCCTACTTTGGGCTCCCTGATGAACTGTGACCCAGGAGATGTAAGTTTAATAAACCCTTTCCTCCCCAAGTTGGTATTGCTCAGAGTATTTTGTCACAGCAATGGAGAAATAAACTAGAACAGCTGTCCTGCCAGGAACAACATTCAACTGTTCAGAATTTCAGCTCTGACTGAAGAAGACCTCCTACTCCAAGGTCCCATTGTTCTCCATGCCCACCTCAGCCCCTGTGATCAGAACATCACCATATATTTTCTAACACATTTAGCAGGGTCTGAAACCATGTACGCATGTCTCCTTGCAGTCAATAATCTTTCTCTTGGGCTTGGTTTAGTTTCTTGAGACAGTGTCTCATCCTGTTGTCTTGGAAAGCCTGGAACTCTCTGTAAACCAAGCCAGCCTTGAACTTGCAGACATGTGCAAACTCTATATTCTGAGTGCTAGAATTAAAGGTGGATGCCACCTCATCCAAACTGAGTTTGTTTATTTGAATGATTCATTCCTTTTCAATTCTTCACATTTTACTTATCTATGTGTATATGATTATGTGTACAGTGCCCTTGAAGACCAGGAGAGGTGACAGAGTCACCATGTGGGTGCTGGGAATCGAACGTCCAGATTCTCTGAAAGAACAGCAAGTGCTCTTAACTGCTGAGCCACTCTCTAGCTGCCCCCCCTCTTTTATTTATTGGTACCCAGCAGTATCTTTCTACAATTACTGCCAACAGACACAAGGTTTGGTCACCAGCTCGAAGACACAGCGTTCAAAGCAGTTAAGGCAGACAGCTGAAGCAAAGTAGACCGTCTTAGGCTGCCTTATGTCCCTGAGTGTAGCCACAAGTTCATGGCAAAGTTGGTCAAGTCTCTCTAGGAGGACATTACCTGCGTCATCATAGCACTCCTGAGGAGCAGGGTACAGTTCCAGGCTCAGCTGGCTAAGACTGGCTGTGTGGTGGAAAAGGTCTTTCAGGGAAGCCATGGAGAAGCTATTGTCAAGGAAATTGACCTGGGTGAGCTGGGCACATTGGCTGAGGGCAGGCAGGAGGTCATGGAGCTGGGTGTCTTCCATCCTACAGTCCTTTAATTCCAGGGTCTGCAGAGTAGATGCAACTCTCTCTAGGAGAACTTGGAGAGGCCTAGGACTTAAATGAAACAAATCTGTAGCACTCAGGTCCAAGTGTTTGAGCTGAGAGAGGATCTGACTCTGGGCCAGGTGATTCAAGTCTGCTAGTGAAAGATGACAATGCGTAACACACAAGGTCTGCAAGGGGGTCTTCAGGCACCTACGGAGAGATGAAGATGTTAGTTTGGGATGAAGATGTTAGAAAACATTGCTGATGTAATGGACATCAAGGTCCATGTGTCCACTTTGCTAAGGTCAGTCAGAACATACAATAGAGGTCAACACCCAAGAGTCTGTTCACTCAAGTCGCAATACGCTATGCTGAGGTTTTCACCATCGCTCAGAATCTGTCTTACTGAACAGAACTACAGCTCCAGTTCCTCACTGTCAAGCAGGAAACAGGTGCTGGCCACATCAGGGCTCCTAGAACACACAGGAAGGACCAACCCAGGAACTCACGGGCCCTCATCCACTCAGCATGGCCTGTGTCCAATTCAGGATTCTTGCCAACCTTGACCCTCAATCGGTGTCACACATTTCCCATCTATTGAACCCCTACCGAATACAAAACAGCTTTTGAAGATGGGGAGCTGCGGACAGCTTGCTTACAGTGCCGCTGGATGCACAACTCATCTGAGGCAGCTGAGTCCTCAGCTCCTCAAGTGCCCTGCTTCTATTCCTCTTCCCCTCCCCTTTCCTAGACACGAGGAAATCAGAATACATCCTCCCTAGATCTGGTTCACTCAGGGGCCTTCTAGCATGGTCACTATGTGCAATCTTCTCTTGAGTTCAAAGTTATGATTCATGAGCGGCCACATGAGACTTTGATTATGGGAGAATAGAAATATAACAACTAGCTATTCCCATGTCTCTCTCACTTCTGAATCTGCAGTGGCTGGCAGACATCTGGTGCTCACTAAGCTTTAAAGCAATAGAGAAAAATGTTGCTCAGGTCTCTGGGAAGCTCTCCATCCTTTCTTACCCAAACAACTTGTTGGTATGGCCATTCAGAAAGTAGACTTCGTTCATATAGAGATGCTGGAGATGGACAAGTTTGGAGAAATGATAAATGAACTTGGTGACACGTTTCTCCATCACTGTGTATGTATTCTCACCCTTAGGGGTACTCTTGTAGATCAGTGCGAGAGAGAGTTTATGAAGATTTCTCAACTGGCCAAGGTTAACTGCAAACTGTGCCAGAGTGGACAGATTCCAGTCTGCACTTAATTCCAACTCTTCAGTGGATTCTAGCTGGAAAACTTTGAAGACATTCCTGATAGTGTAGATGGGCAATGACTGAATCTGCATCTTGATGCAACACAACTGTAGGTAATTTTTTCTCTGCTGGGCCCACTGTAAGAAGTATGTTTGGTATTTATCAAGATGGAACCTGATAGCAATGTCCACTAACACCTTCATACGCTGCCTCAGTGAGGACTTGGGAAAGTCCATTGCTCTTTGTTTCCTCCTCACACCCTGTGTGGAGCAGCTGCCATCCTCTCTTCCGGTCCATACGTCCCAGAAGTTATTGTGTGAGGTCCGCAAATCGAGCACTAGCAATTTGCACCTCCTGTAAATAAAGGAGTTAGCAATCTTAGAAGACAGATCAAACCAAACACAGTGTTTCTTCTACTTTGTTTCTCCATTCCTGTGAATAAATACCAGTACCACCTTGGGGAGGAGAGGTCCATCACTGAGGGAGCGAGCCCAAGGTAGGAACTTGAAACAGGAACCGGGAGGCATGAGCTGGAGCACAGGCCATGGAGGAACGCTGCTTACTAGCTTTCCCCCTTGGCCCCTGAGCAACCTGCTTTCTTATACAACACAGGCCCACCTGCCCAGGGGTGGCATCACCCACAGTGGGCTGGGCCCTCCCACATCACTCAGCAATCAAGAAGACGCCCCACAGACATGGCCACAGGCCGGTCCAATGGAGACAGTTCCCCAGTGGAGGCTCCCTCTTCCCAGTGTGTCATGTTGACAGTAAAGCATCCAGCACGGTGTTCTTTTGTTCCTCATCCCTAGTGTCAGCTGTTGGCCTTTGCTGTGGTCTGTCTTATTAAAAGCTTGTGTTTCTTTCAGAGCTGAGCATCAAACGCTGGGCTCAGTGCACGCTGGGCAAGGACCTGCTGCAGCCTGAGATGCATCTGCAACTCTGCGTCTTGCTTCCCTCTGTGTGCTTACTCTTGGATTCTGCCTGGTCCCACATCTAGTACCTGGTGGGAAGCAGGGAGAGGATGTTCCACTGTGGGTCTCTCTGCTCTGGGTGGTCCTCTACACTCCCCTGTCCTTTCCTATTAGAGCTCAACAGCAAGGCTTCTGCAGTTTTCCAAGATGATGCCATTAGAAGCCCCTGATCAACCTTTGACGTCACTTTTTGTGACCCAAGTGTCTCTTCCCTGTGTCCACGTATCCCTCACTCATTTTACCCTATTTATGTCTTCCTCACCTGAGGCGAACCTTCTGTGCAATCAGCATATCTAGTCCACGAAGCAGAGCCTGCAAGGTCTGCATGTGGGGGGTCTTCATCAGGGCCCCCACAGGGAGGCAGGGGAAGGGCCAGGCTGCCATCATTGCTTTCAGAATCTTTGTATGTCTGCCCATGAAGACATCCATGAACAGTGCAGGGAAGAGCTCCATGGGCAGGTCATTCAGAGCAGACATTGATGAGGCCTGGTCCCTCAGAAGGTTCTGCATTGCCAGGCTCAGCAGTGTGGGTGGAACCTTGTAGCTCATCCTGATGGGATCCTGGGGAATTATTCAGAATGATCATATTTTATAATTTTCAAGAAGCAGTTCATCTTCTCCATCACATAAACCAAGTTAGGGTCAGAGTTACAGGAATGGTGGGGACTTCAGTTTCCCACATTCCACCACCTGGTGGTCTCTAAGTCACAGCTTCTCTCCCGGGCAGCCTGGAAGCACCATGTGAGCACATGCTCCCATAGTTCCATGTGACTCCAATCACCGCTTCTCTCCATCCCATTCCACTGTAAGCTGACCTTCATCTTTTATAGGAAAATAAGTGATCATTTCTCATGAAAGCAAAGGAAATATTGCGTGCTCAACCTACCCACAGTATGATTTCAACCAAGAGATGCTTCCCAGGAAAGACTGAGGACAATCTAGAAAATATCACCATTACTTATTCTAATTAAAGCCTCCAAACCTGGTACAGATCAGCTGTATCATACTGCTGTTGTGGAGAATGAGTCTGGCGATTGATAGTCTCATACCATCCTGGACACACAGTTGAGAGTTAACTAACAGTGGGTGCTGGGAAATAAACTTGGGTTGTCTACAAGAACAGGAAGTGCAGGGAAAATAGAAAAAGATGGCAGTGGAGTGAGGCAAGCCCAGGTCCACCAGCCTCGTGTCCAGGGCAAGCCAGCTTCCAAGAGACTGAGTGTGTGTGCCAAGCCATGAGAGGAACCTCATCACACAGGATGAATGTTTGCCTGAATTTACATGCTTCTATATTGAAAACAAAATTGTGACATCAGGACTTGGCAAGTGAGAGAGAAAATAACTGGGAGCCAAGATGGCCTCAGCATGGCTGTGAGCACAGGAGCAACTGTGGTGGCGGCAGCAGGGGCCTCTCCAAGCAAGGACTTCAAGCATGATTCCCATAAGAAGATGTCTCATCACTGTTCCCTCTGATCATGGAAGAAGATGCAAAAATGGTAGACACCAAAAAAACCAACTCAATGCTCAACCATGGAAAAGAAAGTACTCAGGACTAGCTGCCTATGCCCTGGACCCTGCCATCTGCTTAAGGTAAGGGGCACCGGGACCCCTGGGTGCCAAGCTTGGACAAGGGGGCCAGTTGGCAGGCACAGTCAGGAAGATGTTGGGACCATCACACTGGGACCTGTGAGTAGTCACTGCACAGTGCACCCATGGACAGTCCAGCCATCATCATCATCATCATCCAGTGTCTGTGAAGACCTTGCTGTCCTCCGCAGCAATAGGACCCTGAGAATTCTACAGATTTCACAAAATAAGTTAGAAAACATGGGTGTGAAGTTGTGAAACTTCCCAGCTGCCACTTAATGAATTTTGGACTAGAGGCCTGTGAGCCAATTGCTACCTGCTCTGAGGACATTTTCTTTTAACCACAGGAAAATATTCTGGGGAATCAAAGTGTGGGAAAACACCTTTGTTCACAGTGGGGTGAATGTGCTGAATGAGGTCCTGAGGCAGCCAAAGTGTGAACTGTATGGACTAGAATGTCAGACAACTGACTAATGAGAAAACCCAAGCATATCTGATCACCGAAGAAGAGAGAAACCCTACTTGACAATCCTAAGCAGCGTGTCGGGGAAACAGAAAACAAGTGAGAAAATTCCATTGCAAAAGACCTGAGTGTAGTATTTTGACACAAAACTACACAAAGGAAAGGGAGCGGGCCCTTACTTTCATCCATCTGTGTGTAAGAATTACAGATCATAGACACTCTCATGATCTATGATTTCTCTGACACCCAGTGAAGATGTGTTGTATAAAA
>NW_008357999.1:1024402-1030732 GCF_000622305.1 Nannospalax galili | reverse complement strand
TCAAAAAGACAAAAAAAAAAAAAGTTACAGAATATCAAGGATTCCCGGTGCCTTAGTCCTCTGTCTCATACATACCTCAATTGTTTCTGAGATGTAGTTAAAAAGAAATTTTCACCACAAACAGTGATCCATGAAGTATAATCTGAGGGAGCAGAAGCTAAGTCACAAAGAGGCTGTGGGATCAAACAGCAGCACTGAGCCCAGGAGGACAGACAAAACAGACAGGCAGATCTTCAAGGTCTGAGATTTACGAAACCACCTTTCCAAAAACAATTAAGCCAGGCATGGTGGTACATACCTTTAATCGCAGCACTGGGGAGGCAGAGGCAGGCAGGTCTCAGTGACTTCAAAGCTAGCCTAGTCTACGTAATGAGTTCCAGGCCAGCTGAAACTACAGGGAGACCCTGTCTCAAAAAGACCAAAAACTTAACAAAAATAAGGACAAAATTAATGGGTAAAGTCCAATCTATTAGGCACTTTTTTTTTTCATTAAACCAACCAAACAATAAAACAGAACAATAACAGCAAAACAAACATGGCTACAAAACACATTTTATAGCCATGGGCTCGAAATGTAGCTCAATTTGTAGAGAGGGCTTGCTAGCATGCAAGAGGCCCTAGGCTCCATCCCTCGTAACACAAGAGCCTAATCTGGGCACACCTGTTCTCCAATGCCAAGGGCTGAGAAGGTGGAGTTAGGAGAATTAGATGTTCAAGGTCATCCTTCCCAACATAAAGCACTCAAGCCAAGGCTGGGTTAAAGGATACGTGTCTCAAAAACAGCAAACAGAAAAACAAACCAGAAAGTTTTAAGGCCAGAGAAGGTGGGACAGACCTGTAACCTGTAATCCAGCTCTTGGTAAATCTATGAAGGAAGATCAGGAGTTCATGCCCAAGTTCAGTTATACAGTGAGTTCAAAATTAACATTGGCTACTGAGACCCAGTCTCCAATAAACGTTTTTAAAAACTAAAAGTAAAGATAATTACTAGGCTTGGTGGCTCACACCTTTAATACCAGCTCTTGGGAGGCAGAGGCAGGCAGATCTCTGTGAGTTCGAAGCCAGACTAGTCTACATAGTAAGTTTCAGGCCAGCTGAGGCTACAGGGAAACCCTGTCTCTAAAACAAACAAACAAACAAACAAAAAAGTAAAGACAATTTAGTCTGGGATGGATAGAATCCTAGCAATATGAAGTAGATGTAGAAAGATCATTTGTTTCAGGTGAACCTATGGAGTTCTAGGCCAACCTGGTCTACATGAAACCCTGCCCTTGAAATCCAAATGAGGAAGAAAGAAATTTTCAAATAAACTTCAAGCAGGGGTTCGGACTTAATTCCATCACTCAGAAAGGTGGTACATCTGGATTCCTACATGTTTGAGACCATCTGGTCTACCCAATAAGACCATGTCTCCAAAAGCAAAGAAAAAGTATTTTTAAATTGAAATACACTAAAATATCAGTCAAGACATTTGAGTGACCTATATCTGGAATTGTAGCTCTTGGGATACGAAAGCAGGAGAAAAAAAAATGCCATGAGTTAAAGGCTACCCTGTGCTACAAAGACAGACCCAGTTTGAAAACATAAACAAAAATAATAATTTGATATGATCCAGATCACAGAGACACAAGCCAGTTGTCCTAGTGCTGGCCAGTCAGCCAATTGGCCAACCTCTCAGCCAGTTCTGGGCCAGCCTGAGCAGCACAGCAAGGCTCTGCCCCCTAACAGTGCCCAGGAAAACCCTGAAAGTAAGCAAGATAAGACATCTGAGCTGAAGGTTCAGCTGCATGTAGAATCAAACCAATGACTCCACTCTGGTCATCGAGAGAGACAGAAGTTAAGATTTCCCCTTGAATGTAATGCTCCAGTGGATACTCGCAAGCCTTCATCTAATGGGGTGACCTGGGAGGGGTGAGTGACTTACCAAGTCTGGACACTGAAGAGGGGGTTCCAAATTCCAGCAGAGCCAGCAGGTTACTCAAGCGCCAGGACTCTGAGTCTCTTGTCTGCTCCTCTGAGCCTCCACCTATCACACTTCCCGTGTGTGGCCCCAGCTCCCACCAACGAACTGCCATCTGATTGGAGCTTTGAAGCCCCACCCACTCCATCCCACTTGGGATTTTGCTTTCTCAGATGGATTGGATCACACCTCGGAAGGAAAGGGAATGAGTTGGACTAACTCCTGATAGGATGTTTGAGGCTCCATCCACTTAATCCTGCTGGGGATTTTGCTTTCTCAGATTGACTGAGGGAATGTGAAGGGAATGAATGAGGCTAGGGTGAAAGTTCAGAGTCTATGCATGGAATCACTCCAAGATCACTGAGTTTTAGGCACTTATTTGTTTATTATTTATTAATGTTGGATTTCTGTTTTGAGATAAGGTCTCACACTTTAGATCGAGCTTACTTGGGTCTCATTATGTAGCCAGGTGGGAGCCTGAGGAGACAGGGAGTTACTGAAACTCTCAGGGGGCTTCCTTGGGATATGGTACATGTTGCTCAGGATGGTTCTTCCTGGGTGATGCTCACTGGTCTCATATGACCAGCGCTGGGTTTTTATTGACGTTGGGCTGACCACTGACTTCCTTCATCAGCCCATTGATCTCAGTGGCTGAAGGATGCCTGCCTAGTTGGGTGCAAATCTCGAAAGCTTTCTTCTAACCCCTGCAGATGAAATCAAAAGTCTAGGTGTCTGCTCAGAGGACACAGTACATGCGGTTTCAGATGCCACCTCATGTGAGGGGGAAAAAAAAGTAACAAAGGAAAGGTTCACATGTGGGGACAGGACTCATGAACCTGTGTCCCACAGAGTGAGAAATATGAATGTGAACTCTGCAGGTGGGCTCTGCCTGGTCAGGTTGATGAGGTGTCAACCAAGCATTGCAGTTATAAAGTCCTAGTCAGAACCTGGGTACCTGGATCTCACTGTCTGATTTCCTTCCTAAACCCATTACTGGTTTCCATTTTCTAAAGCAGGAAAGGTCCTTGCGAGCAGGGAGAAGATGCTGGGTTGTCTGATGAGTGAATCTAAAGCCCAAGAACTCAGGACTTCCAATAAATCAGATCCACTTTGTCCACATCCTTCCAAGCTCAGCTCAACATGGCAGCTGTTGCATCCCATGTGCTGCCCAGTGGGATAATGAGCTACAAGGTGTCAACCTAAAGTGAGCCATGCAGACTCGCTTTCTACAGGAAGGGGGCTTTTTATTGATTTCTTTTCCTGATTTTTTTGGGGGGTGGGGCTGAGTTTCCTTTAGTTTTGGGAAACGGGGTCTTGTTAGTTTGACTTGAATGTCCTGAAATTCTTAGACCAGGCCAGTCTGACAAACCAAGGCATCCTCCTGCCTCTGCCACCTGTATCTGAATGAATCACAGGCATGTACCATCAGACCCAGCTTACTTTTTTTCATTCGTCAGCAGAAAATACATACACAAACATGTTCAAATGTAAAATATCCAAACTGAAAGGGGAAAAACAGTAAAAATGAACAGGCAATTTCATGCAAATGTGCTATGTGAATCGTAATAATACAACTTAGAAAGTTCACGTGGCTGCGCTGGCGTCCACTGTTCCCTCTGTCCCATGTCAACCACATTTAAAACTTATTACATATTACTAGCAACCAGGAATGATATGAAACATCATGAGGGGTGTCAATAAATTTCATTTTTTTATTTGAGTCTGGGACAAGCTTTGCCCTATAGAATGGCCTCAGACTTACATTTCCTTAGGTAGGGTCAGTGAAACACAACTTTTAAGCCCAGCCTTCAGGAGGCAGATGTAGGTTGATCTCTGTGACATCTATGCCAGTCTCGTCTACATAGTGAGTTCCAGGTCACCCTGGGGTCATCTTACAAAACCAAAAAAATAAATTACATTCTATTGCCCCAAGCTCCTGAAGGAACACAGGCCTAACCACAGAGGTTGCCAATATTTTAGTGGGGAATTTTTCCTGAAGCATTTTATTTTAGTTTTTTTTTTTTTATTATTTAGTGAGTATGTGAGTACATGTGTGCCATGGTGTATGTGTAGAGGTCAGAGGACAACTTTGGGGAGTCAGTCTCTTTCTACCATGTGAGTCCTGTGATCAAACTTGAGTCTTCAGGTTGAGTAGTAAGCAACTGTACCCATAGCAGCATCTCACCAGCCTGGTAATTTACCTTTTTGAGATATATTACCTGTGAAAATTGAGATGATCAGGAAGATTGAGTTGCATCGTTTTGTTGGGTTTTTTAAGACAGGGTATACCTAGCCCTGGGTGGCTTTGAACTTGCTGTGTAGCCAGAGCTGGCCTTGAACTCAGGATGTACTAGTCTCCATTTCCTGAGTGCTGGGATTACAGGTGTGAACCACCATGCCCTGGAAAATGCCAGTTATTGGGTTTTGTCTGTTTTGGTTTTATTCCATTGATACATTTAAGTACATTAATTTTCAAGTATTGAAGTAACTATGGATTAATTTGCAAACTTTAAACCCATCTTGCATCTCTGATAGCTTTTAATCCTTCAGCCAAGCTTACCTTCCTCGGGGTCTGCTGACAGTTACAAATAAAGTCAGTAAAGAAATAAGGCTGTTTGTCAGGTGTGGACCACATGCCTATAATCCCAGCACTTGCCAGGTGAAGGAAGGAGGATCAGGAGCTCTGTGTCATCTTTAGCTACTGGAGGGATTCAGACCAGCCTGGGCTACATGAGATTCTATCTCAGAAAGTAGGTCCCAACCCTCTTGGCCCAGTGGCCATACCTTTAATCCCAGCACTGTGGAGACAGAAGTAGACCTCTCACAGTGAGTTTGAACACTCTGATTGTCATAGGCGTTCCAGGTCACCCAGGGCTACCTAGTGAGACGTTGTCTCAAAAAGTATAAAAAAAAATTCTCCAACCCCCAAAATAAGAAGCCCAAACAAACAAACAAAAAATCAATAGAGGCCAAGCTTGAGGCAGACCTCTATTTCAAGGACTTTGGAAGCAGAGGAAGGAGGATCTCTGTGAGATCACAGCCAGCCAGATCCACATAGTGAGTTCTAGGCCAGCTTGGGCTACAGAGGGACCCTGTCTCCAAAAGACCAAAACAAAACAAAACAAAAATCAATAGAAATGTCACTCACTGAATTCACATACATCTGCATTTCAATGTGGCTAGTGAGTCCTAACTAGCCCAGCTGTAAGCTGAGAAGGAAAGAGAGAAAGCCAACAGAGGAAAGAAATAAATCACAAATCCACAGAAGTGTCAGTTTAGAAATAAAATGCTGGACGGGTATGGTGGTGCATGCCTGTAATCCTAGCAGGAAAACTGCCTGCTGAAAGTTTCAGACCAGTCTGGAGAGAGGGAGGGAGGGAGGGACGGAGGGAGGGACGAGGGAAAGGTTGATTAAAGACGCTCTTTTATTACTCAAATGAGTTTTTTATTGATTTTAGAATACCTCTTTGGATTTTTTTCTTTCCTTTCTTCCTCCCTTCCTTCCTTTCATCGTTCCTTCCTTCCTGCCTTCCTTTCTTCCTTCCTTCTTTCCTTCCTTCCTTCAACAGGGTTTCACTACTTAGCTTTTTCTTGCCCAGAACTCACTGTGTAGACCAGGTTGTCATGGAACTGATAGAGATCTGTCTCAACCTTCTGAGTGCTGGGATTTTTACACAATTATTTATTTATTTATTTATTTATTTATTTATTTATATTTAATGTAGATGAGTGTTTGGCCTCCATGTTTGTGTGTGTACTGCCTGGACACCTAGTGCCATAGACTTTGGGTTACAGCGTGTCATGAACCACCATGTGGGTACAGGTAACTGAACCAGGATCCTTCACAAGAGCAGCAAGTGATCTTAACAGCTGAGTACTTGGGATGAGGTAATTCGAGACTAACCATAGCCTTGCCATGTTACAAGCAGGTCCCAACTACACCAAGGAGTTAAAGAAAGAAAGAAAGCCAGGCATTTAATCCCAGTATTTGGGAGAAAGAGGCAAGTAGATCTCTGTGAGTTCAAGGCCAGCCTGGTCAGAGAGGGAGAGAGAAGTCCAACCCAGTGGCACTAAGGTATGGACTTGAGAACAGGTCAGCATGCACCTGATTACACCCGCTAACAACAGATTTATGGCTTCTGTAAGAAATTTTATAGAATAATAGCTGTTTTACAGAATAGAAAGTGTTAGGGGGGCTTTTCACCCCTAACTTGAGAACTTAAACCATTGGATGTAGTTTTTCTGTATAAAAGCTTACCTTAGAGACAGGTAGAGACTGTACTTGGGAACCAAATGCCCAGTGTAGTCACAAGCTAACCTAAAAAAATATATATATATAAACATTAAATATATTATTAAATATATTTACT
>NW_008357999.1:999281-1024269 GCF_000622305.1 Nannospalax galili | reverse complement strand
AAATATAAAAGTATATTGCAATAAATATAAAAATAATATAATAAATATAAATACATATTTATAAATATACAAATATATATATAAAGGCTTTCTTTTGGCAAATTTTTTGTGTCTGTGTGGTCTTCTCTGGTGAAACAACATTACAACATTTTTGGAGGTCCCACCAAGATTTCCAGAGATTAAGACCCCAGGCCTCAGGGGCCCTTGGTCTCCAACTGCAGTGGAAAGAGTGTGGGTGTTGGCAGGCACCATAGAGCCCCAAGACTTCAGACCCCCACTGTCCCAGGCTCTGGCAGTCTCTGATACCCTACCCTAAAGATTTTTGAAGATCGTAGAAAGCTGCCTGTTTCTGGAAGCCTCTAGAGGCAAGCTGGTCTGAGATGCTCTCAGGAGGTCACTTAGGTGAGGCTGGACATTGCTAACCCAGTGTCCAGGGAGCCATGTGAGATATCTCTGGCTTCCCTCTGTAATTAAACCTCTCACATGAGTGTTTGGTGGCCACCATGTGACTGTTTGTTGTTGTCTATTCTTGTTTGTTACTCCTGTCATTGTGTCATCTATAGCAATATGGGAGGGGGAGCGAGCTGTCCTAAGACACCCCTGAAGTGCATGCGTAAGTATTTTAAGGAGGGTTTCATGGACGAGAACAACTATGACATCTGCTTTTCATCTAGGAAGATCTGAACAGTCTGTGAGTCTGAATGACCAGCCTTTGATATGAGGTGGCACAGTGAAGGGACCCTAGATATACAGACAGCTTGCTCCATCTGGGGCGTGGTCACTGGGGACCCCAGACAACCTGATCACCTTCCCTACATTGACCACTGGCTAGTCTTAATTTTACATTCCCACCCTGGCTTACAACCTACGAACTCTTTGGTGCTCATGCATTCTTGTGGTTGGTTCTAAGGTGGGGAGAAGACTAGGATACCACCAATTCTCTTGTTCCAACAGAAGACGGTGGCATCCCCCCACCTTATGTGCCCTGCAAATTTCCACCCAAATGGGCCACTGGGAGAAGCTTAGAGGAGGATCCTGTTTCCTCCACTTCAGATCTGTTCTCCCTTCCCCATATGAGGAGCAGTTCTGCTTATGGGGGAGGCAGGATGGGCTTTCAGTGAGGTAGAGACAGTGCCTCTCCTTTCTCCCTCTGCTTCAGACCCCCTCTCCTCTCCCCAGGCACAATATGGTTCTGCTTATGGGGGGCAAGGTGGATGTGGCCCTCTCCTTCCTCTCAGAGAGGCCCTGACAATAGGACTTGGACCACAGGTCACTGGAGACTCGAGTTCCCGCGGCAGAGTCCATGCCCAAGTTTATGACTGATGCTCCATTTTCCAACAGTGATCTTTATAATTGGAACGCTCAGAATCCTCCTTTTTCAGAGAAGCCACAAGCCCTCATTAATCTCCTTGAGACTGTTTTTTATACCCACCAGCCCACCTGAGATTATTGACAACCGCTTCTGGCAACCCCCTTCACGGAGGAAGAATGGAACCAAATTAAACACACACACACACACACACGCTCTCTCTCTCACTCTTTTTTCTATCATTTTTATTTCCTTTCTTCCTTGTTTCTTTCATTTCTTTTTGTTTGTTAGGGTTTTTCTTTTCAATGTTGAGATAGTGTCTCTCTGTAGGCCCAGTTGGCCTGGAACTTTCTATGTTGACCAGGGTGGTATTGATTTCAGAGATCAACTTGCCTCTGCTTTCCTAGGTGCTGGGATTAAGAGCAGGCACAGCTTAGGTCACTGTCTCCATAAAGATTTATTGTTATCCTGTCTTTCATTTGATAATCCTTTATTTTTGGTATTATAGTTTGAATATTTTATTTATTATTTTTATTTTTTATGCGTATTTGTGTATTGTCTGCATGTATGTGAGTGTACCTGTGTCATGCAATGCCACAGAGGTCAGAAGAGGGCGTCGGATTCCCCTGGAATTGGAGTTAAGGACGGTTCCTAGCTGCCATGTGGGTGCTGAGAATCGAACCGTGTGGGGTCTCTCCCTCTCCTCATGGGTCATTGGCCACCGGTCCACGAGGGCAGGGGGAGCAGAAGTGATGAGCGGGGTCAGGACGGCCAGTGAGCACTGACAGAAGAAAACCCTTCAGGGGAGGCAGATTCAACGACGCAAACAGCTCCAGACTCAGTGATTCAGTGAAACAGCTCCATTTATTCAGTGGGAGAACTAGGGAAAATATAGTGTGGAGGCAGTAGCCAAAGCCTCAGCTGATAGGTGCTCATAGTATGCTTTATTTACATGTGGCAGTGGGCTCCTATCGTCTGAGTACCAGGCAATGCCTGATTATCATATAGAAAAAACCTGAGTTGTTGGTGCAGGAGTATAGGTTTGGGCAGTGGGAGGTCCGGGAGGGGGTTTATCTGAAGAAGGTTTATGAGAATCATCTGGGGGGCAGGGATTCAGAACTCGGTTGGGTCCCAGTGCATGGACGACCGGTCAGAGGAGGAGTTGAATGGTAAAGAGGGCCCCAGGGTCTCTCCCTGCAGCATATGGCCATAGGCCCCATGTGTGTCCTATATCCCACCCCATAGACTGTTTTCCCTTCTCAGTGAACCGAATTATGAGGGGGTGGCACCGTGGTTGGGCGCAGGGCTCCCCCCATACCTCCTCCAGTGGCCCTTCCCCATCCCAGGGTGGTAGATCCAGGGGCCCATTGTAGAGTTATTAGATCCCCGGTTGATGACCCTTTCCACCAGTATGTGCCTGTGGTCTCACAGCCCCAGTCAGTGCAATAATAATCCCCAGGTCCCCCACATTTATTCTTAACTTGTCTGCTGCATCTGTGGCCTGGACAAACATAGATGGCAAGGCTTTGCGTGTGTGATCTGGGGCCGGGGCCTTGGCAGCCAAAGGGAGGAAAGGGGGTCTGGTCGTGAGGTTCCCATTCTCCTTCAAAGATGTCACAGAGGTCAACACAAAGGTCGGGGTACCAAGTGTTGGGAGAGGCTGTCTTGGAGGTAGAGTTGATGACCATCCCCGTGGCGGGGTTGGTCAAGTTAAGTTTTGGGGCATGTGGGGATTTATGTTATTTGCAGGAAAGGTGCCATCAGCCGATAAGCAGTTCAATGTCAACAATAGACAGGTTAGCAGGAAGGGTCTCATTGGTTGCGGAGCCTGAAGGGATTTGAAGGGTGTGGGGATGCCTTCCAGGTGTCTCCCTTGTAATCCTCTGGGACTGCAAATGGGTTGGCAGGTTTTGCGTGGGAGTAGTGTACCCAAGCCGTGATGCTGTCCACTTTGAGTGCAGAGGGAGTCGTCAAGAGGATCATGAAGGGGCCCTTCCATCTTGGCTTGAGATTCTTCCGTTGGTGTCTGTGGATGAAGACCCAGTCGCCTGGTTTAAACCTGTGGGGTTGTGGGGGGACAGCAGCCTCATATATGGCTCTGAGTTGCAGCCAGACCCATTGGTGGGTTAGCTGCAACCGCTGGAGTGAGTCCAGTAGGTCCTGGTCTCCCAAGGTTGATACTAGGTCAGCTTGGAGGCTAGGTATCATGCGGGGGGATTCCATACATGATTTCAAAAGGGGTCAAACCCATTATCTGATCCGATTGTAGTTGGGAAACCATACCTGGGCAGGATCTCTTCAATTAGCTTCTTGGCTACCACATGAGCATTCTCATGCTTCGTTGAGTAGGCCTCAGTCCATCCAGAGAAGGTGTCTATGAATACTATTAAATATTTATATCCAAATTTTCCCTGTTTGATCTCAGTGAAATCAGGCTCCCAATACGTACCCAGTCGTGTCCCTCTGCTCTGGGATCCTGGGTTAGTATGGGACGGAGCTGAGTTGGTTAATTGGCAGGCATGACAATGCCTAACAATTTTTTCAATGGCTTGATTCCCTTCCTGAATTTTAACTTTGGCCCTTCTTAGTAAGTCTTGCATCCTTCGGGTGCCCATGTGTGATGTTTGATGTATTTTCTTGAGCAATCTTATGCCTAAATTCTGAGGTAGGATAACTTTCCCTTCCATTATCCTCCACCAGCCCTCTAGGCATTGAGTCATAGGGAGAGTGTGTATCCAGGCTAAGTCCTCGGGGCTATAGTGGGGAGTTTTAGGCAGTTCCCTTGCCCCAGGATCAACTAGGGTGGGCAGGATTGAGGAGGTTAGAGCTATTTCTTTAGCTGCCCTGTCAGCCAGGCTGTTTCCCTTCTGGATGGGGTTGTTCCCTTTTTGGTGCCCCGAGCAGTGGATTATGGCTAGTCTTGTTGGGCTCCAGAGGGCTTGCAGGAGGCCTAAGATCTCTTGTTTATTTTTAATAGTTTTTCCCTCTGCTCTGCAGTAAGGAGGCCCCTCTCTTGATAGATGGCCCCATGGATATGGGCCATGGCAAATGCATATCTGTTATCTGTGTAGACGTTAAGTCTCTTTCCTTTACCCATCTTTAGGGCTTTGGTAAGCATGATCAGTTCAACTTTTTGGGCCAATGTACCTATTGGCAGTGGCTCGGCCCAAATGACTCTTGAGGTGGTTGTGACCACTCCCCCAGCATGCCTTTTACCATTTCTGATGAAGCTGCTTCCATCCGTGTACCAGGTTTCTTCGGCATCAGGCAAGGGAACATCTTTCAGGTCAGGTCTGATGCAAGGCACCTGTGCCAGAATTTCAGTACAGTCGTGGAGTGGGTCCCCAAGATCGGGATCTGGCAACAGCGTGGCTGGGTTCAGGGCCGTTGGTACCTCGAAGGTGATCCTGGGCGGATTTAGGAGCAGAGCCTGATATATTTCTCTGTGACTGAGACAGATGCAATGGGACAGACTCCCTCTACACCCCTGGATCTGGTTCTTGCACATTTTGGAGAGGTTAAGACTCAAGCCCATAGCCTCTCTGTTGTTGTCAGGAAGGATAAACTAACTACTTTCTGCAGGTCTGAATGGCCCACTTTCAATGTGGGATGGCCCTCGGAGGGGACCTTTGATCCCGCTGTCATTAACGTGGTTGAGAAAATTATTCTTTGAATGCGTGTAGGACATGCGGATCATACATAGTACATAGTGGTCTGGGGAGATTTAGTTAATAACCCCCCTCCTTGGGTTAAGTCTTTTCTTCCTTTACAGAAAACTGAGGTGCTGACGGCTGCAGAATGGAAAACGACAACCCAGAAAACACCTAAGCCTGAAACCAAACCATCAGTACCGTCACTGTACCCTGTCTTACAGGGCGGCACAGAAGAAGATCTAATTTTTCCTCCCCCTCCTTATCCACCTCCTCCACAGGAGGTAGCCCCTCCAGAACCAAACCCCTGGTACCAGATTCTTCACGGACACAGGGGGATCGGCTCAGGGGACTAGGAGTATAAGGGCAGCAACACTGGAGGGTCCAGAGTCTACTGTTTTACCCCTCAGAGTCGCCGGCCCCACAGATGAGGCTGGCAACCAGCCCCATCACTATTGGCCATTCACCACTAGTGACCTTTACAACCAGAGAACCCAGAATGCTCCCTTTTCTGAGAATCCTAAGGAGCTTATTAATTTATTACAAACTGTCTTATTCACACACAAACCCACTTGGGATGATTGTCATCAATTATTACAGGTCCTGTTAACCACAGAGGAAAGGGAACGTATCCAAACAGAAGCCAGGAAATTAATTCCTGGCAATACTGGTGTCCCTACTACTGACCAGACACTGATTGATGCTGCCTATCCACTGACCCAGCCTGATTGGGATTATAATACTGCAGAAGGTAAGGGGAGGCTTCTGGTTTACCACCAGGCTCTGTTGGCAGGTCTCAAAGCAGCTGCTCGTAGGCCAACTAATTTGGCAAAGGTATACGATATTAGTCAAGAGCTAAATGAAAGCACAGCTGCTTTCTTGGAGTGAATTACAGATGCCTTCTTCAGGTATACTCCATTAGACCCAGAGGCCAAAGATAATATAGCAGTAGTGGCCATGGCTTTTGTTAACCAGTCAGCTCCGGATATAAAGAAAAATCTCCAAAGAGTGGAGAGACTGGGTGAGAAGAGCTTAACGGATTTAATAACTGTGGCCAAGAAAGTGTACAATAATAGGAATAGTGCAGAGGAAAAACAGATAAAGGCAAAAAGGAGGCAGAACAAGGACCTGGCAAGGATCCTGCTAGCTGCCACTGCAGATCCAGAGGACCGGTGGAGGCATCTGAGACAGATAGCATCAGGGAAAGGAGGTAAGGAAGACTTTCAGAAAAGAGGGCGACCTCAACTAGGGAAAAAGCAGTGTGCATATTGTAAAGAAGAAGGCCATTGGGCCAGAGAATGCCACGATAAGAAAAGCCCCACCAAGGTACTCAACCTTGGGATGGGAGAGAGTAACAAGGGGAGATGGGATTCGCCCCCCTCTCCAAACCTAGAGTAACCCAAAAGGTAGAGGGGAAACCCACCAGTTTTTTGGTGGATACAGGAGCCCAACACTCACTGCTCCTCAAACCTGATGGCCCCCTGTTAAACAAAGTATCATGGGTCCAGGGGGCCATGGGAATGAAAAAATATCTATGGACTACCGGAAGAACAGTGGACTTGGGAATGGGCCAGGTATCCCATTCTTTTATGGTCATACCAGAATACCCATACCCCTTGTTGGGGCAGGATCTGTTGACAAAATTAGAAGCCCAGATACATTTCTCGTCAGAAGGAACCTGAATATTAGACAAATCAGGAGAGCCCATCTATGTGTTGACCACCACCTTGATGGATGAGTATCATTTATACAAACCTGCTCTGACACCACATTCAGCCATTGAGGCCTGAATGGAGAGATTCCCCTCAGCATGGGCCGAAACCAGAGGGCTGGGGTTAGCTAAACATCGGGCTCCAATCTTTGTGGAAGTAAAACCAGGAGTTGATCCAGCCAGAATTCATCAGTACCCAATGTCCTTGGAGGCCCGATTGTGCATCACTCTTCATATCAGGAGGTTATTGGACTCAAGGGTTTTAAGGCCCTGTCAATCAGCATGGAACACCCCCCTGCTGCCAGTAAAGAAGCCCCATTCCAATGATTATAGGCTGGTACAGGATCTGTGGGAAGTGAACAAATGGGTGATGGACATTCACCCTACAGTGCCTAATCCTTATACTTTATTAGGTGCACTCCTGCCAGAACATCAATGGTATATGGTTCTGGATTTAAGAGATGCCTTCTTTAGCCTTCCCTTGGCCCTGAAGAGTCAAGACTATTTTGCCTTTAAATGGTATGACCCGGACAAAGGACTTAATGGACAATTAATGTGGACTAGGCTTTCTCAAGGGTTCAAAAACTCACCGACCATTTTTGATGAGGCATTACATGAGGATCTGGGTGAGTATCAGGCTCAGCATCCCCACCTCAGTCTCTTGCAGTATGTGGATGACCTACTTGTGGTGGCAGACAGCCAAGAGGCTTGCATGGATGGCACAGAATGCCTGCTGCAGACATTGGGAAGCCTGGGCTATAGGGCCTATGTAAAAAGGCCCAACTATGCAAACAACAAGTCCAATACTTGGGCTATATACTCAAAGAAGGTAAGTGCTGGCTCTCTGATGCCCGAAAAGAAACTGTCCTTGGGATCCCTACTCTGAGGAGCCCACGCCAAGTACAAGAGTTCCTAGGGCCTGCTGGGTTCTGCAGGCCATGGATACCAGGTTTTACTGAGATTGATAAGCCCCTATATGAGGCCACTAAGGAAAGGCCAGGAGAATTTTCCTAGACAGAAGATCACCAACAATCATTTGAGATATTAAAACTGGCCCTACTGTCTGCCCCTGCCCTCGGGCTACCTGATGTGATTAAACCATTCCACTTGTTTGTGGACGAAAACAAGGGTGTAGCCAAGGGAGTTCTGACCCAACCGATAGGTCCATGGTGCTGTCCTGTAGACTATTTGTCTAAAAAATTAGAACCAGTGGCTGAAGGCTGGCCCCCATGTCTCCACATTATTGCTGCCATAGCACTACTGGTAAAAGATGCTGACAAACTGACTTTGGGCCAGAACTTGACCATAACCACACCACATGCAATTGAAGGAGTTTTAAAGCAGCCCCAGGACAGATGGCTAAGTAACGCCTGTATAACTCATTATCAGGCATTACTTCTTAATCCTGCTAGAATCACCTTCCAGGTACCAGTTGCCCTGAATCTAGCCATGCTCTTGTGGGACCCAGACTTGGATGCCCCCTTGCATGATTGTGTTGGAGTCCTGGCCCATCTCCACGGTACCCGATCAGATTTGAGAGATACCCCATTGTCTGATGCTGAAGTAACGTGGTTCACTGACAGGAGCAGCTTTGTCCAGGATGGCAGAGGTGTGCAGGGGCGGCTGTAGTATCATTAACCGGCATCATTTGGGCAGAGCCTCTGCCCACTGGCACTTCGGCACAAAAGGCTGAACTTATTGCCCTAACTAAGGCATTGGTATTGGGAAAGGACAAAAAGCTTATGTGTATACAGACAGCCGATATGCCTTTGCCACCACGCGTGTTCATGGGGCAATATATTGGGAATGGGGCTTATTAATGGCAGAGGGAAAGACTGTCAGAAATGAATAAATCCTAACATTGCTGAGGGCTCTCTGGCCGCCAAAGAAATCAGCAATTACCCACTGCCCAGGTCATCAAAAAGGGGACGATCCGATTTCCCAAGGAAAAAATCAAGCAGATCAGGAAGCTAAACAGGCTGCCCTCCAAATTGACCCAATCTTGGTCACCACACTAATTGATCCAGGTGACCCAAACCTCCCTGAAAAACCCAAATACACCGGGGAGGACCTGAAATGGATAAAGGGACTGCCAAGGACCTGATGCCTGGAAAGATGGTGGAGGTCAGCAGAAGGGAAGCTGATCCTCCTGGAAAAATTAGAAAACAAATGTTGGCAAAAATACACCGTTCTTCCCACATGGTCATCAAGAGGATGCAGGACTTAATTCGACATGCCGAAGTAAAAATCAAGGAGGCTAACTTAAAGATTAAAGACATTGTCAATGGCTGTAAAGCTTGCCAACTCACTAATGCAGTGCCAAATATTAGAAACCCAGGAATCAGACTTCGAGGGAGAAAACCTGGAGCCCATTGGGAAACGGATTTCACTGAGGTAAAACCTGGCAGGTATGGTTACCGTTATTTGCTAGTCTTTGTAGATACTTTTTCAGGATGGACTGAAGCCTTCCCTACTAAACATGAAACAGCTCAAATGGTAGCAAAGAAACTGTTGAAAGACATCCTCCCCAGGTATGGCTTTCCACAGATGATAGGGTCAAATAATGGACTGGCTTTTGTGTCCAAGGTAAGTCAGAGTCTGGCCACAGTTCTGGGGATTTATTGGAAACTACATTGTGCTTATAGACCCCAGAGTTCAGGACAGGTAGAGAGAATGAATAGAACTCTGAAAGAGACCTTAACTAAATTGACCTTAGAGACTGGTGGTGACTGGGTGAGTCTCCTGTTCACACTCTATCAAGTATGTAACTCCCCTTACCAGATGGGATTAATCCCCTTTGAGATCATGTTTAGAGTGCCCCCTCCCATTATTCCTAACCTCCAGGCAGAGAAGATTACTAAATTTAAAAATTGAGACCCGTTGGACGACCTCTGGGGAGTCCAATGGTCCCATAAACATGTATGGCCTAAACTATATGCTCTTTATGAGATAGGACACCCTCCAGAACCTCATTGATACCAACCCGGTGACTGGGTCTATGCGACTGGGTCTACGTTAAGAGGCATCGGCAAGGATCCTTAGAGCCACGGTGGAAAGGGCCCTATGTCATACTACTGACCACCCCCACAGCCCTCAAAGTGGATGGTGTAGCATTGTGGATCCACCACACACGTATGACCAGCTGACCTGTTCACCGTAGAGGACTGCTCTTCCCCAGCTTCAGGATGGAGAGTTTCAAAGGACCCCAACAATCTGCTCAAGCTGAAGTTCACCTGATTTTCAAACTGTTCACTGTGTATACTCTGTTCCCCATGATAGCCGTTCCTGCTCCGACCTATGAATCTGACTTGGGTCCTCCAAGATGTGATAGGAGGCAATATTTTGTTTCAGATCTCCCAAGTAGCACCTCTGGCTACTTGGTTCCCAACTCTGCACTCCCGTTTAGGTGCCTTCTTTGATTTCAATCCTAAGGGAGGCGCACATCCTCATGCTCTAACTAACTCTCCAGGCCCATACAGAAAACCAAGCTGGTTCTATGTTTGCCCAGGGCCCGGAATGCCAAAATACAAGTCCCAGAGAAGCAGGTGTGGAGAGGACAGCACTACTTATTGCGCTCAATGGGGCTGTGAGACAACGGAACACATATGGTGGACCCCTCAGGGAGGAGATCTTATTAAGGTAATGTGGGAGCAACCGATACCCACTAATCCTCATAAAAATGGTAGGCTCAATATTAGTTTTACTGAAGAAGGAAAGAGAGCCACTGGCTGGGAAGCGGGAAGAACTTGGAGAATAAGACTCTATGTGGGCTGGACTGAACCAGATCCAGGAACTTTATTCTCTTTTCAATTAAGATTAAAATTTCCTCAGTACCAGACCCATTCAGTCCCCTTGGGACCAGGTGCTGTTCTAAAGGTCACGCCAGAATCAATCTTGTCAACCACAGCTGCCCCCTCAAATAATGGTTATTCTGACAGCCACGGCCCTCCTGTAGGCAACACTGACACGCTTTGGTCACTAATGGTCCAGACTTAGCAGGTACTCAATGATACCAGGCCAGACCTCACCTCATCAATGTTGGTTATGTTATTCATCAAGGCCCCCATACTATGAGGGGATTGTATTCATAGGAAACACCACCCTAGCACCGGACCAAGGCAGCTGTAGACGGGCTCAGTAAGAAGGAACCAGGCTTATGCTACAAGCTGTTTTAGGATAAGGGCTATGTATAGGCAAGCCTCCTCATGAGTACGCTGCCCTATGCAACCAGACTCTGCCAGTGCTGGCCAATAACTCGTACTTGATACCACCAGATCAAGGATGGTGAGCATGTACCTTGGGATTAACCCCATGTGTCCATTCTAAAGTTCTTAACCAATCATCATATTTTTGTGTTCTAGTACAACTAATCCCTAGAATTACTTATCACTCAGACCAGGATATAAATACGGCCCTGACCAGGCAAGGACCCCTTCACCATAATCGCCAGGAAAGAGAAGTTGTTACTGCCATCACCCTATCCGTTCTTCTTGGATTGGGACTGGCAGGAGCAGGTACAGGAATTTCAGCATTGACCTTACAAAGCCAAAACTACCATAGCCTTAGAGCCGCAATAGACCTGGACATCCAGAACTTAGAAAAGTCTATTTCCCATCTACAAGAATCCCTAACCTCCTTGGTAGAAATGGTTCTGCAGAATAGGAGAGGCCTAGACTTGTTATTCTTACAGCAGGGAGGCCTCTGTGCTGCCCTTAAGGAAGAGTGTTGTTTTTATGTAGATCACTCTGGGATTGTCAAAGAATCTCTGGCCAAGGTTAGAGAAAGTCTGGCTCGAAGAGAGAACAAATATAGGGCTCAACAAGGATGGTTTGAATCCTGGTTCAATAGCTCCCCTTGGTTGGCCACTTTGATTTCAACCTTACTCAGACCCCTCCTCATTCTGATTATGCTCTTGACTTTTGGACCTTGCATTTTAAATAAATTGGTAGCTTTTATAAAAGAATGGCTGGGAGCTATACAGCTAATGGTGATGCGAACCCACTATCAGTCCCTCCTGAGTCTGGGTGATGAAGAATATGAGATGAGGGAGAACCCATGATTGGGCCCCCAAGGTACTAGTCAGAGGGGGGAATGAGAGACCTGAGTGACTCCATCTTGGATAAAACCTCCATTTTGTAATGGACTGACCCAGCCCTGAACCCTGTTCCAGGAAAATCCACAAAAAACTATACTTGGAACAGATAGAGAACAACTCCCCTGCCAACGGTCAATTAACCAGGGACAGGAAAGTACTAAAAGTCCAGATGTCCTGAAGGCAGCAGTTTATGCTTTGGCACTGGGCTGTAACCAATCAGTTTAAAGGGCAACATTCCTTTAGTTAAGTTGACCAATCAGATGCTTGCCAGGCTGGAAACCCCCTACTTGCTGAACTTGCTGAAATAAACCTATAAAAACCTCTGTCTCCCAAAGCAAGGGGTCTCACATCTGAGATCCACTGGGTCGGTGACAGAGTGGGCCCAAGCTTAAGTTTGCAGCAATAAAAAAACTCTTGTGTGTTTGCATCGGTCGGCTCCTTGGTGGTCTTTGGGGGTCTCACGAACTGGACACAACAGCATTAGGGGCTGGGGTGTGGCTCAGCCACAGAGAGCTTGTGTGAATTCACTGGTGAGGCTGGGGTGGGGCTTAGTGGAACCCTAAACAGGTCCTCAGAACTGCCAAGAGAAAGGAGGAAAAGATGGAGGGAAGAAGACATTATTTGCAGTCATAAAGTTATTTTCTTTTTCCACAGTTGTTGGCTTGTTGTAAAGTCCCACATGAGGTTGATCGTGTGTTTCTGATGGGCTGAGGTTGGCTTTTGTCTCTATTGTCAGTCTTATCAAAAGTGACCTTCCTCAGTTTTGCTAAAGCCCACTTTAATTTTTACTTCTTGGCCTTTTTGAGACAGGGTCTCCCTGTAGCCCCAGCTGACCTGGAACTCACTATATAGACCAGGTTGGCCTTGAACTCACAGAGATCACCTGCCCCTGCCTCCCAAGTGCTGGGATTAAAGGGGTATACCACCACACCTTGGCTACCGATGCCCACTTTAAACAGAGTAAAGGCCTAGCTGGTGCTATAGGATGAAGATTATTTTCTTGTTCTGTTTCTTCAGACAGGGTCGCACTCTGTAGCCATGGCTTATCTGGAATTCACAGGACCATCAGCCTCCTTCACATGAGTTCTGGGATTAAAGGTATGTGCTACCACACCCTGCACATTAGTTTTCAGACAGGTTCCAAAGTAGCCCAAAGCTAACCTAAATTCTGTATCACAGGCTAACCTTGAACTCCTGTTTCTCCAAGTGCTGAAATCACCTAGGCATTTACCCCCACACCCAGCCTGCTTTTCGTTTTTGTAAACTGATGTTTGAGATTAGTTTTTGGCCTGGGTGTAGTGGTGAGTACTAGGGACTAGGGACTCAGAGACTGGTGGCTCTCCAGGAGATCAAGGCCAGCCTGGTCTACACAGGGAGTTCCAGGCCAACTGTGGTTACCTGGAGACCCTGTCTCAAAAAGACCAATATATAGATTTTCATTAAAGGTCTTTTTTTCCCCCCAAGATTTTTTTCCTAAATAAATTGTTATTTCTATCCAATTTTTTGTATTTTTGAGGACAGCGAATCATGGGTAAAATCTGTAAGATTGTCCTTGATTTTCTTTTTTAAATATTTTATTATTTTTATTTTCTGTGCATTGCCTGCCTATATGTAATTATACACAGCAGCCATGCGGTGCCCACGGAGGTTGGAAGAGACTGTCAAATTCCCCTGGAACTGGAGTTACAAGTGATTGTTAGTCACCATGTGGGTGCTGGGGATCAAATGAACCCAGGTCTCCCGCAAGAGCAGCCAGTTCTCTTAACAGTTGAGCCATCTCTCCAGACCTTGACTTTGATTTCTTGATGAACTCCATTTGGCCATTGCACACTGTTATCTTATCATTCAATTTGGTTTGGTGGATTCTGTTTGCTTGCATCTATTTTGTCATCTCATCCTTCTAAGTCTCCATCCTTTTAAATTTATTAGGATATGATAAAGCTGTAGAATAATACAGGGCCAGGGAGGGCTGTGTGTCTGTGAGAGATTGCTTGTCTTACACACAAGCCCTGTAGTCCAACCTCTGGCTTCACAAAGCAAAGGTATTAGTAATACATTTCATTTCAAAATACTCATAGAGCCAGGCGTGGTGGCTCATGCCTTTAATCCCAGCACTTGGAGGCAGAGGCGGGCGGATCTCTGTGAGTTCAAGGACAGCCTGGTCTACATAGTGAGTTCTAGGACAGCTGGGGCTACAGGGAGACCCTGTCTCAAAAAGACGAAAGAAAATATACATAGGAACAAAGCAGTATACATAATGTACACACATTGATAAAGGTACAACATGTTTACAGTTTTCAAAAACAGTAAAATGAAGAGCCATCTGCCTGCCTACCTCCACCCCAAGGCCACTGTGTCCCCAATCTTCTGCCAATCCCATGTCCCCAGCTTTTCTTTACTTTTTATTTGGGGGTTGTCTTTTTGAGAAGGGTCTCCCAGTAGCCCCAGCTGACCTGGAACTCACTATATAGACCAGGCTGGCCTTGAACTCACAGAGATGCCTCTGCCTCCCAAGTGCTGGGATTAAAGGCGTGTCCATCACCCCAGCTGCCCCCATCTTTTCTAGCCAGTTGCTAAATGACCAAAGGGAATCCAAGTTTGGATTGAAGGTTGATATCTGTCCGGAATGCAAGATTAGTTTAATATATGCAAACCTTCAGATAGCCAGCCAGCCAAGGTGGCACACACCCTGCAACTCCCAGGCTAGAGGGTTTTAGAGGATTTTCATGGCCAGCCCAAGGCTACATTTTGGTAGCCTGCCTGCCCCACAATACCAAGCCTGGCGTGGTGGCACACACCTTTTATCCCAGCACTTGGGAGGCAGAGGCAGGTGGATCTCTGTGAATTCAAGGCCAGTCTGGTCTACCTAGTGAGTTTCAAGCCAGCTGGGGCTACAGGGAGACCCTGTGAGAAAAAAAAAAAAAAAGCCCCTGATACCACCACATGTACACAAAAGCTTTACCTAAAAATCAGTTGGGGGACTAGAGAGATGGCTTAGCAGTTAAGAGCACTGACTGCTCTTATAGGGAACCTACATTCATTTCCTAACATCCACATGGACTAACAACTATCTGTAACTCCAGTTCCAAGGGTATCTAACGCAGCTCTTCGGGCCTCCATGGGTATTGTAAGACATTGGTGTACTTACATGCAGGAAAACGCTCATACGTATAAAATAATAAAGCATTTTTTAAAAAATCAGTTGAGTGCTGGTCAGAGTCATGGAGAGATGGCTCAGCAGTTAAGAATACTGACTATTCTTGCAGAAGACCTGGGTTCGAATCCCACCATCCACATGGCTGATAACAACTCTCTGTAACTCCAGTTCCAAGGGATCCAACACCCCCTGTGCCCTCCGAGGGCAATGCATGACACAGGTGCACTTACACCATGTAGGCATAAAACTCATACACATTAAAAAAATTAAAATTAATTTTTTTAATTAAAAAATAAAATGAAATGAACTTGCACATAGTGGCTCATACCTGTAATTCCATAAAGTGGGAGGGAAAATTGGTATGATTTGAAACGCAATCTAAGCTGTAGAGTAAGATCCTCTCTTAAAATGAAAAGAAGTAAGACGATATATAATTAATCATGTCATTAAAAACAAATAAAATACAGCCGGGCATGGTGGCACATGCCTTTAATCCTAGCACTTGGGAGGCAGAGGCTGGTGGATCTCTGTGAGTTCAAGGCCAGCCTGGTCTACATAGTAAGTTCCAGGCTAACTGGGGTTATAGGAAGACCCT
Organism: Nannospalax galili; assembly: GCF_000622305.1. Taxonomy (NCBI): domain Eukaryota; kingdom Metazoa; phylum Chordata; class Mammalia; order Rodentia; family Spalacidae; genus Nannospalax; species Nannospalax galili. The sequence goes on along the minus strand of NW_008357999.1, from coordinate 1,008,752 downwards.
GTCTCAAAAAAAAAAAAAAAAAAAAAAGAAGAAGAAGAAGAAGAAGCAAATAAAATAATGAAATATCTCAGTTGGTGCAGAACAGCATTTGATACCATTCATTCACCCACTCAGCATACTTTATTTGGGTGGTGGGGGTGATTGACACACGCTCTTCCTGTAGCCCCAGTTGGCCTGCAACTCACTAGGTAGACCAAGCTCACCCCTATCTCTCAAAGATCCATCCATCCTAACCTTTGAAGTACTAGAGTTAAAGGCATGTACCACCCTGCCCAGCCAGAATATTTTATTTTTGAGGCAGGGTCTCCTGTAGCTCAGAATGGCCTGGAACTTTTTATGTAGCTGAGGATGACCTTGAACCGATGACCTTGAACCTCTGACCCCCCTGCCTACGCCTCCTACATTCTGGGATTACAGGTGTGAACCACCACACTCTGCTTTTCATAAATTTATTTCCAACCCTTACCAAGATAAAAAACAAATAATTCTTTAATCTGATTAAAATCATCATCAAAAAGACTTACTGCCAACTTCACACTTGATGGTGAAGGATTGCGGTCTGGGTGTTTGATTTCTTAGACTGGCACCAAGGCAAAGATGTGCAGGCTCACAGAGTGCACTTACATACATGCAGACACTCATGAAATAAAATCAATAAATAAATTTACATTTTTTAATTTGTAAAAGTCACTTTAAAAATAAAATAAAATATTTATTCATTTTATTTTATGTGTATGAGTGTTTGCCTGGATGTACATGCAGCATATGTATGGAGTTCCTGTGGGGGTCAGAAGAGGGCATGGGATCCCCTGGAACTGGAGCTACAGAAGGTTATGAGTCACCCTGTGGGTGCTGGGAACTGAACTCAGGTCCTCTGTAAAAAGCAGCAAATGTTCTTAACCCCTGAGCCATCTCTCTAGCCCCAAGCTTACAGCTTTCATCATCATCATCATCATTATTATTATTATTATTATTATTATTGAAAGGAGGTCTCCTGGAGCTGAGGCTAGCTTTTCAAGGATGACCTTGAAGTCCTCATCCTCCTGCCTTCTTTTCCCAAGTGTTCGGGTTGCAAGTGAGCATCTCCGCATCCAGCCTGTGTTCACATCTTTTAGTCCCCATTATACTGGATACAGGGTGGAGTCAGACCAGGCTGGCACCATTTCCCTTGTACCTGGGCCAAATGAGAAATCTCCACAAACACCCTCTCTCAGGAAACTAGAAGAATATTTTCTGTTGTGAAAACAGTTCCCCAGAGTGTGTCACCCAATTCATGTCAAAGTTCCCCCAACTCATCTGTCTCCATCATCTTTACATGAATTCGGTCTACTTGAAAAAGCAGCTCAGGTAAGGAAGGATGGAGAGCATTCCCGTCACCAGAGGAAAACCTGTCTCTTTGACAATAAAGATGAGCGAGCTCCTGATCTCTGCCAGCTGTGTGGGCATTAACAGTGATGGGGACATTAGACTATCAAAGCATGGTCTTGTTTCCATTTTAGCTGAAACATGGTCTCACATGACCACCGGTGAAGCAGAGGGCTCAGCTGGGATAGGAGAGGTGTTAGAAAGCCAGCTGCATGGGTCAGATCTACTGAGAGAAGGTTGTGATCTCCTCCATACGAAATGTGTCTAAGCTAAGGGGGGTGGGAACAGGCAATAAAAAGGGGTGCTGAGGGGAACAAGACCATATCCCACACAGCTCCCTGAATAAGTTCTGCTCAGCAGTTGTGTGAACTAGCACTCTACAAGTAAAGGCCATTTTGAGCCTAGGGGACATAGGTGACATTGCACTTGAAGGTGAGGTCTGGGGGAGCATTATGAATAGGGACAAAGGCTGTGTTGAGTCAGGGTCAGTAAGTTTGGCAGGCCTGGGCTGGAATGATGGCTCAGCAGTTAACAGCACTGGCTGCTCCTTCGGAGGACTTGGGTTCTGTTCCCAGCACCCACAGCCATCCTTAACTCCAGTTCCGGGGTGTTGGATAGGTGTGTCCTCCGAAAGAACTAGCACTGAACCCTAAGAGACTCTGTAGACAGAGGCGGAGACAGTCACCCCTCTCACCCAACTGGTCAGCTTTAACTGCATGAGAGGATGGTTCTAAGGACAGGCAGGGCCAAAGCAGGGAGGTGGTAGGAAATCACCATCTTGGGCAGTGGTGCTCAGCCGGATGAGCGGAGCTGAAAGCTCAGCTGAGATGTAGGTGAAAGAGCCCAAGGGTGTGTGCCTTTCTAAGTAACTCTCTTCTAGACATGATAAACTATACCAAAAAAAAAACAAAATAGAAGTCATTGTATTGGTTTTGTGGGGTCTGGGAGCCAAGAAGGACACAGCTCACCTCACAGGGGGGCTTGGGAGTCGAGTGTGTGGGCCTCCCAGGAGAGAAGGGATCTGACACCCTCTTCTGATCCCTTCAGGCAATGCACAACACGGGTGCACTTACATACACACAGGCCTAACACTCATACACATAAAATAAAAATAAATTTAAAAACTGTAGTTAAAGCAAGTGTTCTGGCATTCTCTTCCACCTTTGTTCCTGTCTGGGCGTCTGGCACATCCCGCTTGTGTGGCTGTTCTGTGGATCATTTATGTGAATGAAGACGTCAAACAGTGAGCAACGCAGATTCACTGTCCAGGAAAAGCTTTTAGGAATGCTGGACGGCAATCGAGGACACTCAGACTATGGGGAGAGGAAGACAGCTAACACAAAAGCAAAGGCAGCACAGGCTGAGGGAATGGGGCTGAATCGCTCGCTCTCTCTCTTTCTCCCCCACCTTAGTTTTTTTTTAATATTTTATTTATTATTTTTTATTTTATGTGTATGACTGTATCGCCTGCATGTATGTAAGTGCCCCCGTGTCATGCAATGGCAAGGAGGTCAGAAGAAGGTGTCAGATCCTCTGCAAGAGCAGCCAGTGCTCCTGACTGCTGAGCCATCTCTCCGGCCCCTCTTAGTTTTCTGATAACCTCATGCTGTCCAAGCTGGCTTTGAACTCCTGATCCTCCAGCTACCCACTCCCAAGTGCTGAGCATACTGACTTGTCCACCAGCTCGTTAGCCACATACCTCTTGTGCCACATTCTTCTAGGCTTTCAACTTTGACTGGCCACCTGTACATAAAGCCCTCTAATAGATAGCCAAAAGTCCCTTTCCTGAGGGTTGACTGCCCCTTAAGAACTGGATCTTCACTAGAGTATTCAAACGTGATCCCTCTTCATTTTGTGAAGAGTCCCTAAGGCCAGCCATGACTTCCTCCATAGTCAGGTGGCAATAAGACAAGTTTGTATCACACTTTTATTCTTTGCTGTGTTTATTAATAATACATAGTGATGGGGGGTGAAAAGATGGATTGGCAGTTACTAGGATAGTCTGCTCTTGGAGAGAACCTGAGTTCAGTTCCCTACACCCGCATCAGGCAGCTAACAACTGCCTGTACCTCCCATTCCAGAGGATCTTACGCCCTCTTCTGACTTCCAGGGGTACCTGCATGCATGTCGGACACATACAAAAAAATTAAGTTTAGATCTGGGCGTGGTGGCGCACACCTTTAATTCCATCCCCTGGAACTGGAGTTACAGGTTAGCCACATGTGGGTGCTGGAAACCAAACCCAGGTCCTCTGCAAGAGCAGTCAGTGCTCTTAAACACTGAGCAATCTCTCCACCCCACCACCACCACCACCACTACCACCACCACCACCACCATCACTACCACCACCTTTTTTTTTAGACAGGGTCTCACCATGCAGTCCTAATTGACCTGGAACTCACAATATAGACTAGGCTGAACCGGAACTCACAGAGATTCACATGCCTCTAGCTCCCTAGTGCTGGGGACTAAAGGCATATGCCACCAAACCTGTCTTCACACAAAATATTTCTGTCCTCTAAGTTACAACCATACAGATTGATCCCTGTGAGGCCTAATTCGATGATGCTCATTTACAGCTTTGTATACAGTGTGAGTTCAATAAATGCATCTTTTCCTTCTTTTCTCCTAAGAGAAATGCACACATTCTCCATCCTTCCATGTAGCCTTTATTCCTGATAAGGGGAGGAGAGCCAGGACACAGGCACAGGATGGGGTTCAGCTTCATTATCTGTCCTCCATTTAGTGACCTTTGACCCATAAATTAGGGCTTCAGTGGCCAGCTGGGGTGGAAGGGGGAAAGGAGCTCAAGTCTAGATCACCTCCAAATTATAGGATTTGCTCGCCATCTACTGGAGGCTCCGAGCACATGGCCTGGATTTTTTTTACAGGCATTACTTTTGCAGGGATGCTTTAAACAACTGCTGTTAGGGGATATCTTTTGAGTATCAGTTGTTGTGTTGCCATTTTTAGGAATAAGAAAGATAAGAATTGCCAAAGCACGGTGGTGGCATGAGCCCCGGGCCCTGGGTTCCATCCACGGCACCACACAAATAATAAATACATAATAACAAACGAAAAAGACTGTCAAAGGTCTTGCTTTACAGAAAATAATCCCAGCACTCAAAAGGAGGCAGGAGAATCTTGAGATTGAGGCTAGTCCGAGCTACATAGCACGATCTAGGACAGCCTGGGATACTCACTGAATTCAAGATCCACCTGGAATATGCAGCCAGAACCTGGAGAGAGACAGAGAGGGAGGGAGGGAGGGAGTGAGGGAGGGAGGGAGGGATGGAGGGGGTAAAAAGGAGAGAGTAGAGAGAGGAGATGAGAGAGAAACCAGACGGACTTCATGTGAGGAGCTCCCTTGGTTTTGTACATTGTCCCCTAAGCAGAGGACACCGTCCCTGCCCAATAGGAGAGTAGAGAGCAAACACCACCCTGACTTTCCCTGTCTCTAGAGGATGTGGTTTAGTGAGTCTTCTTCCAGATCTTTCTGACTTCTTATACATTTAAACATACACATAGCAGCCAGGCATGGTGGCACACACCTTTAATCCCTACTCTCTGGAGACAGAGGCAGGCAGATCTCTGTGAGTTTGAGGACAGTCTGGGCTACATAGTGAGTTTCAGGACAACCAGGGTTACACAGTGAGACCTTGTCTCAAAAAAAGGAAAAAAAAAGAAAAAGAAATTACACATAGCAGTCATTGGTTTGAGACAGGGTCTCTCTGTAGCCACAGCTGACCTGGAATTCACTATGTAGAGCAGGCTGGCCTCAATCTCACAGGGATCCACCTGCCTCTGCCCTCCTGAATGCTGGGATTAAAGGTGTGCGCCTCCAAGCCAGGCTTGGTTGTATCTTGTCAGAGTGTCTGACGGGAGTCTTGATCTTTTTCCCCTGAAGAGTATGTGTTGAAGATTTGCCCCAGGTGGGCCTAGGGAAACACAGCTGTAAGCCCAGGGCTCAGACTTCAGCCTTCCCTGGTTCTCAGTATATTCCATCCAGTTGCGATGTTTACTACGAAAGAGTAGTTTTCAACTTTGATCAGGTTTTTAATTTGTTTGCTTATATGTTTATTTGTTTGATTTTTTAACTTTTTTTATGTGTATGCATGTATTGCCTGCATGTAGGTAAGTACACCCGTGTCATGCAATGCCCTCAGAGATCAGAACAGGCTGTCGGATCCCCTGGGACTGGAGTTACAGACAGTTGGGTTTTGGTTTTTTGTTTTTTGTTTTGGGTTTTTTTTTGTTTGTTTGGTTGGTTGGGTTTTTTTTTTTGTTTTGTTTTTTTGGTCTTTTTGAGACAGGGTCTGCTTGTAGCCCCAGCTGTCCTGGAGCTCACTATGTAGACCAGGCTGGCCTTGAACTCACAAAGATCTGCCTGCCTCTGCCTCCCAAGTGCTGGGATTAAAGGCCTCTGCCACCACGCCCGAGAGTTATGGACAGTTATTAGCTGCACTGGGGGTGCTGGGATTCAAACCCCAGTCTTCTGCAAGAACAACCACTGTTCTTTAACCGCTGAGCCGTCTCTCCAGCCCCATTGTTTGATGCTTTTAGATTTATTTTTTTATTATTTATTTTTGTTTTTTTATTTTTTTATGTACACTTATGTGTGTATGTGTGTGTGTGTGTGTGTAGGTGCCCTCAGAGGCCAGAAAGAGGGCATTGGATCCCGTAGAGATGGAGTAACAGGCATTTGTGAGGCACGCGATGTGGGGTGCTGGGATCCAAACTCTGTTTCTCAGAATTGAGGAGCAGGTGCTCTCAACTACCATGCCACTTCTCCAACCCTGATTTAATTTTATTTTTTAATACGGATTGTGTCGAAAATGTTCATGTCATCCTTGTGTGGGAGCCATGTTACCCTGCTCTGAGTTGTTCCAATTTTAGTATGTGTGCTGCCAGAGTGAGTACTGATAGACTTTTGAGACAGGGTCTCATGGAGCCCAGGCTGGATTCATGTTCATTATATAGTCCAGGCTGGTCTTGAACTCCTGGTTCTCCTGCCTGTACATCCTAAGTACAGGGTCATGAACATATGTTACCATGTCCAGATATTTTCTTTTTATTATTTGTTGCTGTTTTGGGGGGGGGTTATCTGTTTGTTTTCTGGTCTTTTTTGAGACAGGGTCTCCCTGTACCCCAGCTGGCCTGGAACTCACTATGTAGACCAGGCTGGTCTTGAACTCACAGAGATTCGCCTGCCTCTGCATCCCAAGTGCTGGGACTAAAGGTGTGCGCCACCACACTCAGCACTGTTTATGTTTGTTTGTTTGTTTGTTTTGTTTGCTTTGGGACTGGAACTCACTATGTAATCCAGGCTGGCCTCAATCTTATAGAGCTCTGCATGCCTATGCCTCCTGAGTGATGGGACTAAAGACATCAACACCTGGCTACTTTTATTTTTTAAGATTTATTTTTCATTTTATGTTTATTAGTATTTAGTCTGTATATATGAATGTGCACCATATTGTACCTGGTACCCACAAAGACCAGAAAAAGGGGTGTTCCCTTGAACTGGAGTGAGTGCTGGGAACGGAACCCGGGTCCTCTGCAAGAGCAGCAAGTGCTCTTAACTGCTGAGCCATCTCTCCAAGCCCTGTCTTGTTCCTTTTTAAAAATTTTATTTTATTTTATATGTATGGGTGTTTTGCCTCCATCCCCCAGAAGAGGGCATCAGAGCCCTGAAACTGTAGTTAACAGATGGCTGTTAGCCCACATGACTGCTGGAAACAGAACTTGGGTCCTCTACAGAGCAGCCAGTGGTCTTGATGGCAGAGCCACCCTCCAGCCACCCACCTCTGCCTTGTTCTTTTAAACAATGGTGTATTAAAGACAGCAACAGCAAAACTCCACTATTTTATTATAAGCTTCATTTCACTGTAGTTTTATCATAAAATAATGTCTTATTAGTCATTGATGAGTATTTTGCTTGAAATTTCTTATGTCATTACAGCCACAGTGTGATAGGAAACGTCTTGTTATTTATTTATTTTTATGTTTTTAGTTTGCCTGTTTGGATTTTCAGGGGAGGGACGAGGAGTCTGGTTATATACTCCCAGGCTGGCCTCAAACTCATGATCTTCTTGCCTCAGTTTACAGAGAGCTGGGATTGCAGGTGTGCATGACAGCTTGTATTGAAGTCACCTTTATTTCCTTTTTAAAATATGAATCATTTGCCTTATGTAATCCCTGACATTTTATTTGTTTTTTAAGATTTTTTTTTTAATTTTATGTGTATGAGTGTATTGCCTGCGTGTATGTAAATGCACCCATGTCGTGCAGTGCCCACAGAGGTCAGAAGAGGGTGTTGGATTCCCCTGGAACTGGAGTTAAGGACAGTTGTTAGTTACCATGAGGGTGCTGGGACTCCAACCCAAGTTCTCTGCAGGAGCAGTCAGTGCTCTTAACCACTGAGCCATCTCGTTTCATGCTTGTGTGCACATGTGGGTGACCACATACCATTTTATGCACGTGGCGGTCAGAGGACAACTTAATGAAGGGACTTGGTTCTCTTTTTGTACAATGTGGGTTCTGAGGCTTGAACTCAGGTCATCGAGTTTGGTAGCAAGCAAGCACTTTTACTCACTGAGCCATCCTACCGGCCCTGGAAGGAGTTCTTAGAGAGCAGTGGGGTGAGCCAAACCAGCAGGGGCTCCACCAGAACACAGCCAGTTTCCACCAGACCCACAGTGAGCTCTGGCGCATGAATCCTGGTACCAGAGTTGATCCCCATTGGAGGCCCGCGCATTGCTTTTAGGTTCTTGTCAGTGAATCAGTGCTGTGCTTTCATTCAGACAGGGAATTTCTGTAAGAATAAATGTGACTGCTCAGGCCACAGTACCTTACTGTAGACTTTCCCATTCCACAGACACTGAGAGCATTGTGAGTCCCTAGCTAACAGACCTAGCTAACTATGCCAGGATCTCTCACCTGGGCAAGTGAGTTTATATCAAAGGGGGTATTGGTGGCCACACATCCTGCCTGCCTCGTGCCTAGGAATCAGAGAGCCTGGCTGAGGCTTGTGCTGTGAGCTCTCTGTCCTCAGAGGTAGAAGAAGAGACCTCACGTCTGCCACTTGGGCTCTCATTCCTCTCCTTAGAGGCCCTGCCATTCTGTCTGTCTCAGGTGCTGGGGTCTGAACTTTCCTCAGAGCGCCTGCTGTGCTGTTGTCTGTCTTTCAGTATGTCTGCCCCTGACATTAAAAAGTCCTTTAAGCAGCTGGAAAGGTGGCTCAGCAGTTAAGAGCACTGGCTGCTCTTGCAGAGGACCTGCATTTCATTCCCAGCACCCACATGGCAGCTAAAAAACCGTCTATAACTCCAGTTCCAGGGGATCTGACACCCTCTTCTGGTCTCTGCAAGCACTGCATGAGATGCCCGTATATACGTGCAGGGAAAATATTCATACACATAAAATAAAAATAAATATCTAAAGATGGCACTTGAAAGGGTTGGGGTGCAGCCCAGTTGCTGAACACTTGCCTAGGATGCCCAAGACCTGGCTTCTATCTCCAGCACCAAAGAAAGACTTTAAGAAAAACATGCCAAGCACACAATAGTGGTGCATACCTTTAATCCCAGCACTCAGGAGGCGAAGCAGGTGGATTTCTTTGAGTTCCAGTCCAGTTTGGTCTACATAGTGAGTTCTAGGCCAGTTAGGGCTACATAGTGAGACCCTGTCTCAACAAAACAAAAATAAAAACAGGGAGGGAGGGGGAGAGAGAGACAGAGAGAGAGAAGAGAGAGAGAGAGAGAGAGAGAGAGAGAGAGAGAGAGAGAGCTAGCTGTGGGGCTGAAGAGATGGCTCAGGGGTTAGGAGTACTTGCTGCTTTCCAAGAGGACTCCAGTTCAGTACACAGCTCAGCACACAGCACCCACATCTGCTCTCACAATCACCTGTAACTCTTGCTACAGAGTGTCCAACGCCCTCTTCTGGCCCCCAAGAGCACCTGTACACGTGGCATGCACTCACACAGACCCACTCACATAGACACAAATAAAAATAAACCTTAAAAAATAAGAAAGAGAAAGAGAGAGAAAAAAGAAAGAAAGAAAGAAAGAAAGAAAGAAAGAAAGAAAGAAAGAAAGAAAGAAAGAA
>NW_008357999.1:979552-999129 GCF_000622305.1 Nannospalax galili | reverse complement strand
AAGGGAAGGGAAGGGAAGGGAAGGGAAGGGAAGGGAAGGGAAGGGAAATGTGCACTGTGCAGGAAGTAATTGCTTCTCAACCATTCTTGAAGCATACACATAGGAGAGGGGGGTTGACTGAAAGTTAACTTGCTGTCAAAACATGGCAGTTTTCCCTATCACTTAACCATGTGGTCTGACTCCCTGTCCCCAACATTTCTATGCAATCCAATGGCTTCTGAGTAAGAAATAATCTATTAACTCTCCAGCAAGGGCTGGATGCCAGCTCCCTCTCTGACAGGAAAATCTGTGGGAGCAGATTCCTGACCTACTTTGATGTGGGCACAGAGAGAGGGCTCAGCCTCTTTGAAAATTCAAATCCCTCTTCTCTCTGGAGAGAAAATGTGGGTGCTGCTGCCCACTGTGTCATCCTGAAGTTTTCAGCCTCTTAGAGCCCTTGCTTCCCAGGGAAAAGAGGGAGGAAGTAAAAGTGTTATGTGTCTGGGACTGTGTGGAGGCAGAGTACATCTCAGATGTGCAGGGCCCTGGGGCTCCATCCTCATCTCCACAAAATATAAAATAAAATAGACTAAAGCAAAACAAAATTTTAAAAATGTGGGGGTTTGGAGGAGAAACAGAGAAAGAGAGAGGAGGGAGGGAGGGAGGGACGGAGGAAGGAAGGAAGGAAGGAAGGAAGGAAGGAAGGAAGGAAGGGAGGGACAGTGGCAGATTGGGCCACATGGAGTCAGGTGGATAGAAAGGAAGGAAGGAAAGAAGGAAGGAAGGAAGGAAGGAAGGAAGGAAGGATGGAAGGAAGGGAGGGAGGAAGGAAGGAAGGAAGGAAGGGACTGAAGTGTGGAGGGGGACTCACTGGGAGAAGAAAGAGGTTGGCAGGAGGGGGAATCCCAGAAGACAGGTCAATTTAGTCACTGTGCACTGTATATAAGTATGATATTGTCAAAAATTATTAATTACATTAAAATGTAAAGTGGGGGAGCATTTAAGTCTTGCTGCTTTTTTTTCCTTTTGTTCTGTCAGCAAAGGAAACATATGTAACATTTTTCATCCTTCAGAGGAACAGAGTGTAACCTACATCTCTATCTACCCTGTCAGCTTTGAATCCTTTGATATATCTCAGGGAGGCCTCAAACTTGCTATGTAGCTGAGGATGACCTTGAATTCTTCCCCCTGCCTTCACCTCCCCCGGGCTGGGATTATAGGTATGTGCCACCATGCCGGGGTTTTTTTATTGCATTTTTTAAATATTTTATTAATTATCTTTTTTTGGTCTTTTGGAGACAGGGTCTCCCTGTACTCCCAGCTAGCCTAAAACTCACTATATAGACCAGGCTGGCCTCGAACTCATAATGATATTATTTTTTATTTTTTGTGTATGAGTGTATTGCCTGCAGGTATGTAAGTGCACCCATGTCATGTAATGCCCAAGGAGGTCAGAAGAGGCCACGAGACCCCCTGGAACTGTAGTTATAGACATTTGTTAGCAACCATGTGAGTGCTGGGAACCAAACCCAGGTCCTCTACAAGAGCAGCCAGTGCTCTTAACTGCTGAGCCACCTCTCCAGCCCCTTTTTATTACGTTTATTTGGGGGACGGCATATGTGCCCCAATGTATGTGTGAAGGTCAGTGGACAACTTACAGGAGTCAGTTCTCTCCTTTTATTATGTGAATTCAGGTCCTCAGATCATCAGGCTTGGTGGCACAAGGCACCCACTGAGCTCTCTCTCTTGCTTTTGTGGTGCTAGGATGGACCCCAGGGCTTCATGCTGGGTAAACACTTTACAAACTGAGTTCCATCCCCACCCAGCCTTGACTCTTTCGATCTTAAATACTTTTAATTTTCTTTTTCATGATTTTAACAAACCTGAGATACCAAGACAGGCATAGCAAGCCAAAGACGGCACGGCAAGGTTTGACATGCTGGGTCTGTGCAGGGACATGGAAAGGAGAAATTAATTCTGAAAAACTCAAATGCCATTTCCAAGGTCAGAGAGAAGGTCATGCACTGCAGACACTTTAGAATTTAGTCTAGTGTTCTATGCCAGCCCCCCCATACACACTTCTCTTTCTTTTTTTGTATAAACCTCTCTTTCTTTCCCTTCCTTTAGATGCCCCTCCATGTTCAAGTTTAGGGAACATGGTCTAAAAGTAGCTCACGTGTTTTGTTTTGTGGTTTTGTTTCGTTTGGGGGAACTCAAAATGGGTTCTCCACAGTATTCACAATGCCATTGACTACCTGGAAGACCGTCTGGCAGGAGTGATAAATAAAGTAATTAAGCAGGCAGCTCCCCCGCCCCCAGAACCCTGACACTGTTCTGTCTGGATTTATCTAAACTCTTTCAGCGGCTCAGCTATTCTCTTGAGTACCAAACAGCTCTCATCTCTCCCAGGGCAGCTTCTGCCTCCTCAGTGAATACACCCTGTACTGCTGGCTTGTCCCAGTGTGCTTCAAGTCTATTGAAGCTCCTGCTTCCTCATGGGTGGGGGAGGCGTGTAAGTGCACCTGTGTCGTGTAATGCCTGCAGAGGTCAGAAGAGGGTGTCAGTTCCTTTGGAACTGGAGTTATGGATGGTTGTTAGCCTTCATGTGGGTGCTGGGATTGGAACCCAGGTCTTCTGAAAGAGCAGCCAGTGCTCTTAACTGCTAAGTCATGTCTCTAGCCCCTAGACGACCAGTTGGATAAACAAACAGGGTTCAATAAATAGCTCAGTGGTTAAGCTAAGAGTATGTTCTGCTCTTGCAGAGGACCAGAGTTCAGTGCCCAACACCCATGTTGGGCAGTTCACAATCACCTGTAACTCCAGCTCCAGGGGGGGCTGCAATGTCCTCTTCTGTATTCTGGGGGCACCAGCACATACACATACACACATATACATAATTAAAAGATAAAAAGAAATCCTTTTTTAAATATTTTATTTATTATTTTTATGTGTATGAGTGTATTGCCTACATGTACATAAGTGCATCCATGTCATGAAATGCCCATGGAGATCAGAAGAGGGTGTTGGATCCCCTGCAACTGGTCGTTAGTTGCCATGTGAATGCTGGGAATCGAACCCAGGTCTTCTACAAGAGCAGTCAGTGCTCTTAACCACTGAGCCACCTCTCCAGTCCCATGCTTTTGTTTTTGAGTGTCTTCACGTACATCCCAGACTGAGCTCATACTCCTTTTGGGGGGGGGTCTTTTTGAAAGAGGGTCTCCCTGTAGCTCCAGCTGGCCTGTAACTCTCTATGTAAATCAGGCTGGCCTTGAACTCAGAGATCCGCCTGCCTCTGCCTCAGAGTGCTGGGATTAAAGGTGTGCGCCACCATGCCTGGCTGACCTCATATTCTTGAGAAGGGTCTTTTTGAGATAGGATCTCCCTGTTGCCCCAGCTGGCTTTGATCTCACAGAGATCTGCCTGCCTCTGCTCCCAAGTGCTGGAATTGAAGGTGTGCACCACCACAACCGGCTTAATAAAAATAAATCTTAAACAGGAAGAAGCAAAAGCAGAGTTTTTGGCTGGGAGGTAGTATCTGCACAGGGAAGAATCTTCCCCAGCACTGAGCACACGGACTAGAAGTTATTAAACTCATGCCTTTGCTTTGTTCTGATCCCAGGAAGAAAGACTTAGAGGTAGCAGCTCCTAGTGTCTACTCACCCAGTGAAGAAACAAGTCCAGGGACTTGATCCAGTGTCTTACTTAATGTCAACTCAAAGAGCTTCCAGGAGAACTCAACAGCGAGGACTAGGCATATAGCTGAGTGGTTGAGCCCTTGTCTGGCATGTGCAAGGGCCCTAGGTTCCATCATCAGTTTTACAGGGAAAATAATAAGAATTTTAAAACAGCCACAGCAACAAAATAGCCAGACATCATCACGGTGCTTGTAAGATAAAGGCAGGAGTATTGATAAGGGGGGGACCCTCCTCAGGTACACCTGTGAGAACCTGTCTCATAAGAATGAAAGGACAGGGAAGAGGAAAGAAAAAAGGAAGAGAGGGAGGGAGGGAGGGAGGGAGGATAAGAAAGAAAAGGACTGGAGATGTAGTTCAGTGGTGTGGCACATCCCAGCAACACCCTGAGCATAATCCCCATCACTGAAAACCCAATGTGAAAAAAAAAAAAATCTAGAAAATCTGCCTGCCTCTGCCTCCCAAGTGCTGGGATGCTGGGATTAAAGGCATGCACCACCACGCCTGGTTCCTTTTTTAATTTTTTTAAAATTTATTTTTATTTTATGAATATGAATGTTTTGCATGCATGCATATAAGTGTACCTCTAGTTGAGGGTGATATTCATAGCCTTGATAGTGGTAATTATTTCCCAGGGACAGAAGGCACATTAAAAACTTATTGATTTATATTCTTTAAACATGCTCAATTTACTGCAAATCAAATACACCTCAATAAAACTGTCTAAAACAAAATTCTTCCTGGTCTCCCCATGTGATGCCCTCTGTCACATTACAACATAGTGAGAGGCTCATCAGATGCTGAGCAGATGCTCTTGAATTCTAAAGACTCTAGAACTGTGAGTCAAACCTCCACTATTTTTTTTAAACTTGAGGGGAGGGAAGTGTAGAGAGATTACTAAACCATTAAGTGCACTGACTGCTCTTATAGAGGTCCCAGGTTCGGTTCCCAGCATCCTCATGACAGATAACAATCATTCATTGAATCTGGTTCCCATGCAGGCAGGGAAAGAATGAGGTACACTTATATGCATGCATGCAAAACATTCATATTCATAAAATAAAAATAAATTTTAAAAAAATTTAAAAGGAGCCAGGCGTGGTGGTGCATGTCTTTAATCCCAGCATCCCAGCACTTGGGAGGCAGAGGCAGGCAGATCTCTGTGAGTTCAAGGCCAGCCTGGTCTACATAGTTCCAGACCAGCTGGGGCTACAGGGAGAACCTGTCTCAAAAAGACCAAAAAAAAAAAAAAGAAAAGGGGGTGGTTAGAGAGATGGTTCAGTGTTTAAGAGCGCTGGCTGCTCTTGAAGAGGCCCCAGATTTGATTTCCAGAATCTACATGGTAGCTAAGGACCATCAGCAACTCCAGTTCTAAGGGATGGGATGCCCTCTTTTGGCCTCTGCAGACATTGAATGACACCGTGGGTGCACTTACAGGCAAAACACTCATACACATAAAATAAAAACGCTTTAAAAGAAAGTTGTTCTTTGATGATCACAGTTCCTTTCCCCAAGCAGCACTAGGTAGCAGATAAGAACTTTGGCGTCAGTGTCCCAATTCTTAGTGGTTCGAATCCAAGGTTTTCTTTTCCAAATGACTTAGAACAGCAAAGGGCCACTAGCTGAACATTCTAGCAGGAGTGGGCAACATTTTGACAATGTAACAGGGACCCTCAGAACCAAAAAAGAAAAAAAAACTCAAGTTTTTCTTTTTTTTGGTCCTTTTGAGACAGGATCTCCCTGTAGCCCCAGCGTTCTGGAACTCATTATGTAGACCAGGCTGGCCTTGAACTCACAGAGATCCACCTACCTTTCCCTCCTGAGTGCTGGGATTAAAGGTGTGTGCCACCATGCCTAGCTTTGTTTGTTTTTTTAAATTTATGTGTATGCAAGCCTCTCTCTCTCTCTCTCTCTCTCTCTCTCTCTCTCTCTCTCTCTTTTTCCCCCAAGATTTATATTTATTTTTAATGTGTGTGTGTGTGTGTGTGTGTGTGTGTGTGTGTGTGCATGCCACCTGTGTGCAATTGACAAGGAGGCCAGAAAAGGTCTTCTGTTCTTCAGATCCCCTGGAGCTGGAATTACAGGCAGTTTCCAGCTGCCTGGTGAGGGTGTTGGGAAGTGAAGTTGGGTCCTTTAGAAGAGCAGCAAGCTCTCTTAACTGCTGAACCGTCTCTCCAGCCCCTCACAACAGTTTAAGTAAGTGTATGATTTGGTGTTAGACCAAGCTCATAGTTCTTGGCTGCATCTGGCACACGGTTAAGGATTGGACAGGCCTGGAAGCCTAAAACAACGCTAAGTATTAGCTCCTGGTTGGAGGGGGGGCCGGTCTAAAGTCTTGGCAGGATGTGACTGTGCCCTCTGTTTAGGGTCTCATAAAGCTGCAATCAGCTGGAGTCAGGGTTTCATTCCAAAGCTCACATGGCTACTGTCAGAATTTGAAGCGGTCAGCTTCAACACCAGCAAGGGACACAACCTTCAAGATTCTCTTTTAAAGGTTCACCCAGCAGATCCTGCCTACCCACCTCTCGTTTGTTAGCCTAAAGTCAACAGCTGCAAAATCTCTTCAGCTCTGACCTTAGAGAATAACCCTAAGTATACAAGTGAAATCCAATCAAATATTTAATCCACCCACACTCTGGGGCAGGAGATGATACAAGATCTACCCACCAGGGGGTGCAACCTTCTGTTGTCTTAGAATCCCGGCCCTGTTATTTTAGCTGTATCTACCCAAGAATACGCCAGTACATGAGTTCCCCAACCTTACACACAGGGGGTGTGTTGGAAGGCCTCAGGGGAGACATCATTCTTAACACCAAACCCTATATGGCAAACACCATGAGAGACGGGAGTGTCACAACATGGCGGCAGAAAGCTTGAGCTTTTCTTGTTCTGTTTTGTTTTGGTTTTGTGGTCCCAGCATGCTAGGCAAGCACTAGACCAGTGAGCTACCTCCCCAGGCCTCCACAGCAGGCTTTAAGTGAATTCCCCAGCTCCTAGCTCCTCGGCTCCCCTGTGGGAACACAGGCAGCTCCTGTTTATCTGTCCCTAGTGCTTCAGAAATGAGTCGAGGCTACTCTGGGAGCCCTTCGTCTAAGTCGTTCTTGATGGCTTGGGAGGCTGTCTCACAGCTCCCAGGAGGAACTCAAAGGGAGCAGGGCCCTACTCCAGGCCAAGGCAAAGCAAAACAACATGGGGACAGGAAGCTCAGTGCTGCCTCCTACCCTCAAGGACAGCTAGAGTCATGACAGCAGATATGGTGGAACATGCAGAAGGTTAGTGGGACTGGAAAACAGCACCTGCTTAGGGAAACAGGCAGTTCCTGGAAAAGTGAAACCTAGTTACCATGCTCTGCAAGCCTGCTCTGCTTGGGTGTGTGCCAAGACAGCTAAAAAGATACAATCCTAAACCCTCCTATACGCAGATATTGGTAACAGCTTTATACATGATAGGTAAAGAGCAGAAACTTTCCATATGTTCATCAACTAATGACTTGATAGACAAGATGTAGCATAGCCACACAGTCGGATATCACTGAATCATGAAAAAGAATTACGGATGCCTGTTGCAATGTGGATACCCTTGAAAGCACTATGCCAAGTCAAAGTAAACAGATACTGAAGGCCATCTACTCTATGGTGCAGCACAAGACCTGGACGTGAAACATAGATTAGTGGCCACAAGGGGTTGAGTGAAAGGAAAGTTCTGGAATTAATCAGTGGTGATGAATACATAGTAGTAAAACTCACATTCAGAGGTGAGTTCCCCACCACCAAGGCTCAGCGAACATTGCAGAAGAATGGGAGGAAAGAATGTAAGAGCCAGAGGAAGGGTTTTTTGGTTTGGGGTTTTTTTTTGTTTTGAGTCAGGGTCTCCCTGTAGCCCCTGCTGGCCTAGAACTCCCTATGTAGACCAGGCTGGCCTCGATCTCACAGAGATCCACCTGCCTCTGCCTCCTGAGTGCTGGGATTAAATATGTGAACCACTATGCCCAGCAAATCAGAGGATGGGGAGAAATGCTTTGAAATACTGTCCTCTGGACATGGTATAGCTGTTTCACTCACAAACTCACTGCAGCTGAGGCTACCAGCACAAGACCTGCACAGCATCGAGCCCGTCAACATCCCAGCATGCATGGGGAGGGTCACAAATAGTCACCTCTAGCTAAGGAGCTATTGGCAGTGAAGGGCTGCTTAGAGAGGGGAAGGCTTTTTTTTTCAGGTATATAGCTACTAGTAATTTGCCCACTATCCAGTAAATACCCCCACCACACACACCCATGCACATGCAAGTAACCCTAGTTAAGCTCAGAGGGTTTAAAATAAATATTTTAAAAATGAGCAATAAACAAATTAAAATTTAAAAACCACGAAAATACGGGGGTCTTGTGGTGAAGAAGGGCTCCACAGGAGTGGGAGGCAGATAAGAGGGGAATGGGTGTGACTAAAATCAAAATATACATATATGAAATTGACAAATAATAAATAAAAATTATTTAAAATTTCAAAAAGTGAGGCTGGAGAGATGGCTAGGTGGTAAGAGCACTGGCTGCTCTTGCAAAGGACCCAGGTTCAGCTCCCAGCATCCAAATGGCAGCTAAGAACTGTAATTCCAGTTCCAGGAGATCCAACATGTTCTTCTGACCTTCGTAGGCATTTATGGATACACTTACCAAAACATGCACGCACATAAAATTTTTTTTTTTGGTCTTTTTCAGACAGGGTCTCCCCGTAGCCCCAGATGTCCTAGAACTCACTATGTAGACCAGGCTGGCCTTGAACTCACAGCGATCTGCCTGCCTCTGCCTACCGAATGCTGGGATTAAAGGCATGCGCCAACACTTAATTTAAAAGGTGAGTTTCAGAATAAAAAAACAAAAAGGTGAGATTCATGATATTGAATTACATGTCAGTTTTTTTCAAGGGGGCAGAAAGGAATAACAAGCGTTGCATCTTCTCTGTCTCTAGAGAGGCCTGGGTAGCTCCCAAACCAACCCCAGAGGGAGAGGCAGTCAGGGCAGGGCAGACTTTGGGTTTGCTGGGTAGAATTGACGAACTCAAGGAGGGAGGAGGCTTCAGCTCTGTGAGATGTGGTCCTTGTCGATGAATGAGCAGGCCACATCCAAATGGACACAAAATACTTGGTACCAGATTGAACCGAAAAACCTCCTTCCCTGTCCATCTTCAGCCCTGCTAAACCTCGCTTGGTTTTTCATTCTTTTTCAAAAAAACATTTATTCATTTCTATTCTATGTATATGAGTGTTCTGCCTGAATACATGTAGGTGCCAAAAGAGGGCATCGGCTCCCCTGGAGCTGGAGTTCCAGACAGTTGTTAGCTGCCATGTAGGTGATGGGAATCTCAGATCCTCTGCAAGAGCAGCCAGGCTCTTAGCCACTGAGTCATCTCTCTGGTCACAGTTTTTCAGTAGCCCCAGCTGTCCTGGAACTCACTGTGTAGACCAGGCTGGCCTTGAACTCACAGAGATCCACCTCCCTCCACCTCCCGAGTGCTGGGATTAAAGGTGTGTACCACGAAGGTAGTTTTTCATTCTTGATTTGAACATTCTTCACCTGACACTTCCCCATCCCCTCCACTCAAACTGGCTGTGATAGAACTCTGTCTTTGCAGCATAACAGTCATTCCCATGTTAATCAAACAGCTGTAATTACCCACAAGTGAACTCTCAAGATGGAGTTGGTTGATGGCCGATGTTCCCTCATAGAAGAAAGGGGAGGGGATGGTTAATAGACCCTCACCTGAGATTTCAGTCTTCCCTTCCTACATCTCTTTCCCAGCAGTACAAACTCTGCCCCATGTGCACCGTGCTTGAGCAGTACAGGGGGTGGGGTCAATTGACGGAAGACTGTGGCTGCAGGCAAGTTATCATCCATGCTGAGGTGAGACATTTCAGTGGTGCAGCTGCTTAGGGTTCACCCAGGGTCTTAGAAGTAACCCTTCACCCATGTTCTATAAGCAGCCCGAATAAACTCTTTGGTTCATCAAGCTGGATTTTGGCAGAATTGTTACTTTGATCTGTTGTTGGCGCCTTATCTGGGATCAATAAACATTTTTGCTCATCTCCCCAGGAAAAGAATTCAGGCAATACCAGCTAATTCCTCCTCAGCTTTGCAGTTTTGGAGTTAACTGCCTTCCCGTCCAAACAAACCTGTTCCAGGGAGGCTGAATCAGGCGCCAGGTTCCTCGGTTTGCACTCTCATTTTTCCCCTTTCGTCCTGCCTGGATGCTCTTTGCCCCAGAAGCTTTCTAATTGAGACTCCTCATTCGTTCAAGATTTATTTAGTAGCTGGGCTTGGTGGCCCACACTTTTAATCCAAGCGCTTGAGAGTCAGAGACAGAGGCAGGCAGATCTCTGTGAGATCAAGACCAGCTTGGTCTGTATAGCAACTTCTAGGCCAGCTGGGGCTACAGGGAGGCTTTGTCTCACATCAAACACAGATTTATTGAGTAGTTCTCACATCAGGCTCTGGTTGCACAATGGTCGGTAGGACAATCTTGGCCTCTCACTGTGGCAGTTTCCCATAAGAGAGGACAGGGCCATGGAAAAGCTATGACGGGGACCCCAGAGCTGATCAAGGTCAGGGAAGAGTCCTTGGTGGAAGCTGTAAACACTCACACTAAGGACCCACAGCAGCTACTGGAGATGGCCAGACTCCAGCACAGCAAGCCTCCTGCTTGCATTAAGGACTTCTCTCATTGCTGTGACCCCATTGTTACCTTGACAGCCCCTCTTTATTTATGGGTTTTTGGGGGTTTTTTTCATCTTTTTCTTTGAGACAGGGTCTCCCTGAAGCCCTGGCTGGCCTGGAACTCACTATGTAGACCAGGCTGGCCTCGAACTCACAGAGATCCGCCTGCCTCTGCCTCCCAAGTGCTGGGATTAAGAGCGTGTGCCACCACACCAGGAACTTTTTTTCTCTATTTATTTGTATAAAACAAAAGCTGGGGCTTATTAAGATAAGGACATTAGTTTTTTGTTTTTTGTTTTGTTTTGTTTTGTTCTTTTTTGAGACAGAGTCTCCCTGTAGCCCCAAGTGGCCTGGAAGTCACAGAGATCCACCTACCTCTGCCTTTGAAGTGCTGGGATTAAAGACATGTGCCACCACGCCTAGCAATTTAGTCTTATTTTTATGCTTTTTTTGAGACAGGGTCTCACTATGTAGCATACACCTTTAACTGTTGAGCCATCTTGCTAGGCTTGTTTGTGATTGATTGATTGATTGATTGATTGATTGATTGATTGATTGATTGATTGATTGAGACAGGGTGTCACTCTGTAGCTCAGACTTACTTGGAACTCACTGTGTAGCCCAGGGTGGCCTGGAACTCATGGCAATCATCTTTCCTCATCCTCCCCAAAGCTGGAATTCCAGACATGTACCACCATACCCTTTCAAGTACAGGGTCTATACCTCTGTTGAATTCCTGTTCTGTGAGCAAGGCTGCTCCAGGCTGGCCTTTCCTTGGAATGATAAAGGGAAGTCACAAAGAACTGAAAAGGTTAACTCCAAATTGGACAAATGACCAGGAACCGTGTCCCTCTCCCTTTCCCCCTCCCTGTCCCACTGTCTCACCCCCCCCCCCACACCCACCCACCCAGTAAGCAACCAGTCACTTTAGAAGACATGGGATTAGCACAAGAATCAGCTCTTCAGGGAACCCATCAAAACTGCAAGCTGACCTCAGTCTCAGCTCAGAGTCAGCAAGAGAACAAATCCCTGGGAAATTGAATAACCCCAAACCCACAGTCTCCTCCCTCCCCTGAGAGCAGGTGGCAGACAAGGACAGATGAAGAACACCCCTTCCCACTTCCCTGAGTTTTGCATAGAAAGCCTGCCCAAGTAATTAATAGAAGTAATTAGGGGTCAGATGGTCACAAATGAAAATTGCTCAGCATGCAGCTGTTGATGCCAAGGCTGGTGGTACCAGGGAGGCAGGGCTGGCCTGGTGGTGTCCTAGCAGTCTGACCTGGGACCTCGTTCTCCCTACTCTCAGGAGAAAGGCCAGTGGTGAAGTCGGGTCACATCCATAATCAGCAACCCAAGCTATGACAAAGCTGGGCTAATGCTCAAGAAGGGAGCACACAAGCGGCTCCTGACACCCCTGTAGCCCTGGGCTCAGAGCTCTGTCCTTTGTACCCTCGGGAAGGCTAAGAGCGCCTTTTTTACAATGTGCTTAGCACAAGTTTTCCTGGCTATATTCCCCATAGGATATTGGTGGCTTTCAAATCCTGGTAAAGGGCAGATAATCTGTCACCCATCTACCTGCCCACTCATGTAAACACCCACCCATCCACCCACCCAACCCACCTACCTGCCCACAACCCTTATATCTACCCATCCCTACACCTGGCCATCCACTCACCCATCTATTCACCAACCCATATGCAAACCAGCCATTTATTTATCCATCTACCTATTATCCACCCACCCAACTATGTGCAGCCCACTCATCTATCCTTCCACCTCCTCATCCATCCATTCGCCCACCTATTCAATCCACCCATATATTCACCCACCTGTGTACAACCCACCCAAATATTCACCCATCTGTTCACCCACTAACCTACCCACAACCCTCCCATCTCCCCAACCATCCACCCAGCCATTCACCTACCTATCTATTCACCATCCATGTGCAGCCCACCCATCTATCTGTCCATCTACCTACTCACCCATCCATTCACCCAACCACCCATCTATTCTCCCATCCATCTGCAACCCTCACCATGTATTTATCCGTTACCTACTTGGTATCCATTATCTATAAATTATCTACCCACCCACCCATATATTCACCCATCCACTGACTCACCCTTACATCTATTCATCAATATTTATTAGGACTATGCCACATTCAAGGCAGGTCTGGGCTGGGCACGTCTGATGGGAAAAATAGGCCTGACTTTTTCCTGCAGTTTATGATTTATTCAGGGAAATGGTGCATAAACAAACAAAATCCCAGCTCACAATTGTGAATGCACTAAAGATTACATACAAGAGGAGATTAGGGCCCTTCAGAAACAGAACATACGTATACATATATGCACATGTGTGAGCATATATGAGAAGGGCTTATTAGGGCAATTGGCTCACATTGGTTAAGTCCCACTATGTACTGTCTGAGAGCTGGAGCTTCAGGGAAGCTGATGTCTCAGTCCATTTGTAAGAGCCTGAGACTAGGGAGCCAACATCGCAAGTCCTGGAGCCTGAAGCCTGGCAAACCTGATGTTTGTTCAAGGGCAGAAGAGTTCCCCTCTCCAGGGAGAGAATGAATTCATATTCTGTCTTTTTGCTCTCTCTGTGCCCTCAAACATGGGCCAGGCCTGTCCACACAGCAGGTGGGTGATGTGCTCTCTAACACATATGCTAGGGGGTCTCCATATACACCCTCACAGACATGCTCAGAAAGGATGCTTTACCAGCTGTCTGGGCATCCCTTATTCCAGGCAAAATTAAATCATCACAGAGGGCAACAAATGGGGGCTTTCCTTGGCTGAGGTGAGCTGGGGAGGCCTCTCTGAGAAGGTGACCATTGAGATGAGATGCAAACACCAAGAAAGGACACAGATCTGGGGGAAGAAAATCCCAGATAGGGGAAGCAGGTGCAAAGCCCTCTGGGTAGAGTAAGTTGGGGCTTTACAAGGAACTCTGGGAGGTGGTGGGGCTGAAAGGCATGAGTCATTGGAGAGGGATAGAAGCAGGTTGACCAAGTCTGAGGCTCCCAGGGAAGTGTCACACCTTAACGACCAGCAGGGTGTCCCCCAAACATTCAAGTAGGGTGTGAATACTCTGGCCTTCTGCTTGGATCTTGAATTACTGTATTAGTCTTACAGTTGATATACAGTAACCCTCAGTCAGCTTCAGTCACCTACTATCAACCACAACCTGAATAGAAAATTCCAAAAATAAGCAACCCATAAATTTTAAATAACTCTCATTGCAGTAGTTCTTTGTGATTATCTATTAATGCTATCATTCTCTTTTCATATTTTATTTATTATTTTTAGTTTATGTGTATGACTATTATGCCCACATGTAAGTGCACCCGTGCCATGCAATGCCCGCAGAGGTCAGAAGAGGCTGTCGGATCCCCTGGGACTGGAGTTATGGACAGTTGTTAGCTGCCATGTGGGTGCTGGGATTTGAACCCAGGTCTTCTGCAAGAACAGTCAGTGTTCTTAACCACTGAGCCATCTCTCCAGCCCAATATCATTCTCTTACTGCACTTAATCTATACATTTTTACATATGTGCAGAAAAAAACCATGATCTATATAGGGTTCAATATTATTTGTTTTCAGGCTTGCACTGGGGTCTTAGAATGTATTCTCCACGAATAAGTGGAGACTACAGCAATATTACTTCCAAGTACTGTGGTAGACCCCTGCAGAATGGCCAGGCATGGCAGCACAGCCTCTAATCCCAGCACTCAGAAGGCTAAAGCAGAATGAGCTCAAGATCAACTCCTGGACAACCTAGGAAGTTCAAAGCTACCTTGTCTCAAAAAAACTATGACAAAACTCCTTCAGGACTGTGGGCTTCCGCAAGGTTAGCCTCCGAGAACCAACTGGACTCTACCCTGACCCTCACACCCTTGGACTTACTGTCCCTGGGGAGGCTATATGGTCTGGCTCACTGAGGTCTGGGATCGGCACATGATCTTTGATTTATGCCACAGTAAAGGGTTTCTGTCAACCATGCCTGGGCTTGGAGTTGCCTATATGGTTCACTCAACAGAAGCACTACCTGATTCAAGAATCAGCACCAACTGAGGTGCCAAGGTTGCCATGGAGACAAGAAAGATGTTGCTTACTTGTCTGCCTGCCCAGCAACTGTGAGAAGTCAGCCCCTCTGAGCCAGGGGTCTCTCTCTACATCAGACCAGAATCTGGGAAAGAGAGGGGTGATTGAGAGTCTCATCAGGAAAGTTTCTGGGGCAGGGATGGAGAGACGACTCAGTGGTTGAGAGCACTGACTGCTCTTGCAGAGGACCTGGGTTTGATTCCCAGCACCCACATAACAGCTAACAACCATCTGTATCTCCAGTTCCAGAGGATCCAGTGCCATCTTCTGACCTTCATGGGCATTGCACAATACAAGTGCACTTACATACATGCAGCCAATATATTCATACACATAAAATAATTTTTAAAATTAAAAAATTTTTAAAAAGAAAGTTTCTAAGGGTAATAAAGAATAGAGAGAAAGAGAGAGCACACGGAGGAAGGAAAGCAGAAGAAATCAGGAAGGGGAAGTATGGTAAGAGGAAAGCGAGACTCAGCTTGAAGTCATTCAATCGGGAGCAACCGGGGAGGTCATGGTTAGCTTCATGTGTCAACTGAACTGGGCTAAAGATGCCCAGAGATTTCCTTAGCTCTGAATATGTCTGTTGAGGAGATTTCTGAATGACAATAACAGTTGACTAGGGAGACCAGTGTGGGCATCATCCAATCCACCAGGAACTCAAATAGAGCAGAAAGGTTGGGGAAGAGAAATTCACTCTCCCCTTGACCCGGAGCTGGGGCTTTGTCTGCCCTCACCCTGGAGTTGCACCATCGGCTCTCCCATCTCCAGCTCACCAACTGCAGGGCACAGGACCTCTCACAGTTGTGTGAGCTGATTCCTTAACAATGAATCTCTTGATACAGCTCCCGTTGGATTGTTCCTGTATCTCTGAGGAGTTCAGATACATACTGTATCTAGCCACTCTCTAGTGCCTTCTGTGAGTTCCTTTCTCTCCAGTACCTCATTAATTTCCTTTCTCGTGTCCACTACTACCTTCTAGTGACAGTTTTGTTTCCTTGTATAAAACACGAGACTGTCCTTCTTATGCAATGCACACATGTGGTACAGTGCAGACCAGGACATGGCACTCACTAATGACCATGGTAGAGCAAAAGAGAGAGGAAACATAAGAGGGATAATATTTGTTAGTTTTCCTTTCATTTTATTTGAGACAGGGCCTCATGTAGCCCAGGCAGACTTCAATATTACTATATAGCCAAGGCTGGCCTTGAACTTCTGATCTTCCTGCCTCCTATTCCGAAGTGTGGGATTATAGGAAGAATGTACCACCACATTAGGCTTTTAAGATGTATATTATGAGCAATGAAGAAGTGGTTCCTTAAAATAGATCAGAATCTCAGTCCCCAGCCCTACCATCGTCAGTCATTTCGCATTAGCCTGCTGGGGCACATGACAGGTTTGCATCATACTGTCTCTGAAACAAAGTGCTTGCCTGCCACAGTCAGAAAACACTGTTGCAGCCTATGTTCCAAAGAACTGTCATGCACACCCTGAGGCCACCAATGGAGGTTATTCAGAGGCCAAGTCCTCTGCTCTGTTTTAGAGACAGGGTCTCACTCTGCACTGTGCATTCTAGGCCATTCTCAAACTTAGGGCCCTTCCTCTACCTCCTGAGTGTTGGGATTCTATGCATGTACCATCATGCCCACATTCTCTTTTTTTAAAAAAAATTTATTTATTTTATTGATATGAATATTTTTCCTGCATGTATGTATGTGCACCATGTATGTGCCTGGTGCCCAAAAAGACCAGATTACATTGGACCCCCTGGAACTAGAGTAACAGAAGTTGTGTATTGGGGCTGGAGAGATGGCTCAGCAGTTCAGAGCACTGGCTGCTCTTTCAGAGGACTCAGATTCAGTTCCCAGCACCCACATGGCAGCTAACAATCATCCTTAATTCTAGTAACTTCAGTTCCAGGGGATCTGACACTCCCTTCTGGCCTCTGTTGGCATTGCACACATGTGGTATGCTTAATATACATGCAGGCAAAACATTCATGTAGATAAAATAAGAACCAATCAATAATTTTTCTAAAGTTGTGAGTTGCCATTTAGGTGCTGGGAATGGAACTCTGGTCCTTTTAACCATTAAGCCATCTCTCCAGTCCACCCCTACACACACACACACACACACACACACACACACACACTTTATTTTGAGACAGGGTCTCACTATGTCATTCTGGCTGGTCTGGAACTCATTATGTAGACCAAGCTGGCCTCAAATTCACAGAGATTTGCCTGCCTCTCTCTCCCCAGTTCTGCAGTGTTGGGACTGAAGGCATGCCCTGCTTTTTTTTTTTTTTTTTTAATGAATACTTTGTTGGTCCAATACAACTTGTTCATTGATCTCCTGGCTTCCAGAGGAGTTTCCCAAAAGTACCTGAGCTGACAATACCAGCCATAGAAGACAGTCAGGCTACTGGCTGAGGTGATGGAACTCAGGAGGGAAAGCAGCCTGCAGGGAGAAGTGAGACTAACCGAGGTGATCATCGCAACTAGACTCTGCCCGTTCTCTGGGACCTTATAGGATAAGGATCAGGGATCAGGTGATGCCAACACTTGTTTTCGCAGCCTGCTTCCCATCAGACTACAACAAGCTCTCTGACTAATTGCTAGGTTTTTCCTTGGTACCACTGAAGCTAAATGTGGTGCCCTAGTCCATTCAGGCTATTAATAGAAGACTACAGACCAGGAAGCTTATAAACAACAGACATTTATTTCTCATAGTTCTAGAGGTCCAGCTGGCTTCCAGTAAGAGCTCACATCCTGCTTCATACATGGCCATCCTCTTGCTGGTCCTCACTCGGTAGAAGGAGCAAAGGAGGTCTCTGCAGTCTCTATTACAGGGTGCTAATTCCATTTAGGAGGACTCAAGCCTCATGACCAAGTCACATCCAAAGGCCCTGCTTCAAACACCTGCCTCCTTGGGAACTGGATTCAACATATAAGCTCTGGGAAAACACAAACATCATCTATTACACGTACATTTATTTGTTCTCAGTCTAGCATCCCAAGGCTGCTGGGACCTACTATATAAGGAGAATTCCTGCTCCTGTAGACAATGATCTGAACTTAAAACCCCACTGAGAGAACTGCTGCCTTTTAGGAGGATGATTCATGGTCTCTGATGCAGCTCGTCCGAATAAGAATGTCATGAACAACTCTGAGGTCAGAAGTTGTACGTCCTCACATCGCCTGGGGACAGTTGTGAAGCTGTAAGCCATGAAGCCTGACTCGGTCATCCTCACACACGCGGGCACGCAGCCTGGAAGAGGGGCTCTGCTCAGGGATGGCTTCACTCTTCCTGCGTCTCTGCTGATTCTATACTCTGGGATCCGCAGTCCCAGCAGGTGCATCTAGGAAAGCTCCGTCCTGTTTACTGCCTGGGGCGATGCGATGCTTCTGTCTTCAGCATCCGTCCGTCTCCCTAGGAGAGGCGCCACTGGCTGGGTGTGGGAAAGCAAGGAGTGGGCGAAGATGGCTCAGTCATCCTCGTCCTCGTCCTCATCCTCCGTGTCCTTGTTGGGGGCGCACCTCTGGAAGCACTGGACCACGGTGGCCAGGAAGAAGCTGGAGATGATGGCGGCGATGGACACGGCCACACCCGAGAAGATGATGATGAACAGGTCTGTGAGGGACAGACTGAACTTGCACTCACTGAAGCTGGCCTCTGACAGCTCACGCAGAGCCACCCTCCGGTTCTCCATGGGCAGTGAGCACTGGATGGCATCAAGGCCTGGGGGGAGGTGGGTAGAATGAGAGAGGGTTAGGCTGCAGTCCATGCCTGCCCAAAGTGCCCCAGGGAAGAAGTTCTTACAGCAACTGCTTGAATAATGTAAGTTTCACAGTGGTAAAGCTAGGCTTAAGCGGAGATATTCAGCTCTAGAGACATCCTCTTACTCATGAGTCGAGTGTAAAGCGTGTTTTTCCAGTAAGATGGAAGGATGCCATTTTGACAGGAAGCTCAGCAGCCTTCAATCCCTGCTCACTTTTGGTTTCTGTCAAACACTCAGGAAAACCTCACTCTCCATTTCAGCCCTTCCAGCATCATCTGAAAATCAGGATGCTTTCTTCCTACCTTGCTAATTAGCTCACTTGTACAGCCCTGCTAACTGCCCAGCACCCCACAACTGCCCTTTGGGGAGGGGTGTCATTCCTTCTCTGTCTCAGAAACAAAATAAAGAAAGCATATCTGAACTTTCTCCTTCCTTCCATCCTGGTCCATCCCTTGCACATCCACAGCCAACCCATGGGTGCTTTCCTCCCATGGGAACTGTTGCCTAGTTACCAGGTGGTACTTGTTCCTCTTCCTACATTAATGCATCTACTTTATAGACTCCAGTGATCTGATGGCCCAGAGCTCTGTGGGTTTGGAAACGGATGGTCGTTAGCTGCCATGTGAGTGTTGGGATTTGAATCTGGGTCCTCTGGAAGAACAGCAAGTGTTCTTAACCGCTGAGCCATCTCTCCAGCCCCTACTTCTGCACTCTTAACCACAGACTTTTTGTTGTTGTGCTTGGTTAGGGTTCTTGGTTTCCTTTTTTAATGTGTATGAGTTTTGCCTGCATGTAAGTAAGTGCACCCATGTAAGGTAATGCCCAAGGAGGTCAGAAGAGGGCATCAGATCTACTGGAACTGGAGTTACTGACAGATGTTAGCCACCATGTGGGAACCAAATCTAGGTCCTCTTCAAGAGTAGCTCTTAATTGCTGAGCCATCTTTTCAACCCCAGGTTAGTTTTGTTCTTAAGATTTATTTTTCAAAAGGGGTAGGGGGTGCTGGAGAGATGGTTCAGCAGTTAAAAGCACTTGTTGCTCTTCTAGAGGATCTGAGTTCCATTTCAACATCCATGTCAGAAAGTTCAAAAACACCTGTAACTTCAGCTCCAGGGGATCCAGTGCCTTCTTCTGGCTTCTGACCGCACCCTCACACACTGCATACACATGCACAGACACATAGATTATAAAATAAATTTTGTTTTTGGTTTTTTGAGACAGGGTCTCCTTGTAGCCACACTTAGCCTGGAACTCGTTATGTAGCCCAGGCTGGCCTTGCTCTCACAGAAAAATAAATCTTTT
>NW_008357999.1:977106-979448 GCF_000622305.1 Nannospalax galili | reverse complement strand
TTTTTTTAAAATATATTAAATATTTAAAATTTTTTACATTAGTGTTTTGCCTACATTCATGTGTGTGTGTGTGTGTGTGTGTGCGCGCGCACGCGTGCGCTTAGTCCCTGTGGAGGCCAGTAGGGAGTGTTGAATTCCCTGGAACTGGAGTTCT
This sequence comes from Nannospalax galili, assembly GCF_000622305.1. Classification (NCBI taxonomy): domain Eukaryota; kingdom Metazoa; phylum Chordata; class Mammalia; order Rodentia; family Spalacidae; genus Nannospalax; species Nannospalax galili. The sequence continues at coordinate 979,294 of NW_008357999.1, read as the reverse complement.
AGGTAGTTGTGAGCCACCATATGGTTTCTGGGAACTGAACCCTGGCTTTCTGCAAGAGCAGCAAATGTTCTTAACCACTGAGCAATCTCTCCAGCCCGTGATTTTATTTTTATGTGTATGAGTATTTTACCTGCATGTATCTAAGTGCACCTACAGGTACAATGCCTATGGAGGCCAGAAGAGGGCACGGAATCCCCTGAACCTGGAGTTATGAACATTTGTTAGCTGCCACGTGGGTGCTGGGAACTGAACACAGGTCCTCTGCAAGAGCAGTCAGTTTTCTTAACGGCTGAACTACCTCTCCAGGCCCTTGTTTGGTTAGTTTTTGAGACAGGGGCTCATTATGTACTACAGGATGGCCTGGAACGCACTATGCAAGCCCAGGCCTCAGCCTCCCTAGTGCTGGGATTCCAGGAAGGAGCCACCATGTCCACCTTCACCGTGGATTTTGACGTTTTCCATTTTCCCTCCCACTCCCCCTCCCTTCTTCCCTTTCTCTCTCTCTTTCTTGGTGGTACTGAGGATGGAACACAGGGCCCTGCTCAAGCTAGGTAAGCACACCACCACAACTACAACCCCAGCCTTGAGTGTTTCTTAAAAAGACAAAACTTCTGAACTTGGATGGAGTTCGGTTGACAGAGTGCTTGCCAAACATGCATGAAGCCCTTGGTTCCATCCCAGCATAGTATAAGGTATCCTGGTGACAACTATTATCTCAGCACTTTGGGGTAGGGGTGTAAACATGAGGATCAGGCCAGCCTGAGCTACATGAAACCTTGTCTCAAAAGAAAAAAAAAAAAAAGTAAAGGCCTGGAGGGAGGTGGATCTCTTTGAGTTCAAGGCTAGTATGGTCTATGACACAGCAAGTTCCAGGCCATCTGGGGTTACAAGGAACCCTGTCTCAAAAAAAACAAAAAGTAGGGCAGGGGTTAGAAAAAGACTCAACAGTTAAGGGCACTTGCTCCTCTTCTAGAGGATGCAGGTTTGGTTCCCAGAACCCATACCAAGTGACTGGACTTACAACTGCCTGTGACCTCAGGGGATCTAACTGATGCCCTCTTCTGGCCCTGAGAGTTCCCATACACATGTGGCTCCTACTCACGCAGACACAGACGCATATTTAAAAATAAACTTATTTTGTTGTTCATTCTTTTTTTTGTTTTTAGAGACAGTTTCCCTGTAGCCCCAGCTGGCCTAGAACTCCCTATGTCAACCAGGCTCCCTCTCTCAATTGCTGGGATTAAAGGTATGTACCACCATGCCCAGCTAAATTAAACTTTTTTAAAAAGCCAAATTTCTATCTTCTTCTGAGCATTTTAAAAGCCAACCAGGAAAGCTTTGAGACAGCTGCGAAGCAACTCTCTTCAGACACTAATTTCTTCAGTGACAAAACCAATTGGCCTGCCTCCTCTTCACAGTCAAAGATGCTCCGATCAGGAGTCAGAAGGACCCCGCTGTGTGCATGACACAGGTTCTAACACCAGCAGGTGGCATGCAGCCTTCAAGCTCATAACAAGCCATGGTTCAGCTGGAGAAACTTCGTAAAACCCCTCCTTGACCTTTGCTAGCCCAACTGCACAGCCCAGGGCCCACATGCCTTTGAGCCTAGGCAGCTCCCTGAGTCAGTTCTGATTTCTACAATGCTCTTTGTGCCAGGAGATTAGCCTTGGCATTTTTACAATGTGACAGTTTTAGAAAATGTCATCTCACATTTCTCTGTGGCTGGAAGAAAAGCCACACACAAACCCACCAGGGGTGGAGGCTGGGCCCATGCTCTGTGCAGCTATCATGATAAGACACCTTGATTTAATAGTTTTCCCCGGCTCACAAAAGGCAGAGAGATAAGATGAATTGGACAAAGACAGTCATCCAGGTGGACAGGGTCCAGCAGGAGGAGGGGGAGACCTGCCCCAGAATAACCTTCGTCTGCACCCAAGATTGATCCGGGGCTCTGGAGTTGGGGGTCGGTCCCTGACTCTGGGATCACTCTCAAGCAGACCTTCCCATAGACCAGGGGTTTCTCAGTCTGGGAATTTAAAAGTTTTTCTTGTTTGTCAGCTTCTCACACTTATATAATGAATTTTAGTCATTTTTCATTCCCCATTCCCTTCTGTCAGCCCCCCCGCCCACCATTGGAACCTTCTTTTCAACAAAATCGCCCCTGCCTTCATGCTTTCTTTGTGGGGGG
>NW_008357999.1:974161-976658 GCF_000622305.1 Nannospalax galili | reverse complement strand
ATGACTTTACACTTTTGATATATCTCCCAAGTACTGGGATTACAGGTGTGCACCCATCAGTCCCAGTTTATGCAGTACTTGGGACTGAACCCAGGGCTTCATGCATGCTAGGCAAGCACTCTCTCAGCTGAGCTGCATCCCAGCCCTCAACATCAGTACCATTAACATTCAGGGCAGAAGGACTCTTGGCTGAGGGCCTGCACTGTGCACTGCTGGATAATGCCAACATTCCTGAACTCCACTTGTGAGATGCCAGCCACACCTTGAGCAGTATGTCAATTGAAAGTGTCTCTAGAAGACACGCAGGGTGATGTATAACTGTAATCCCAATATTTGAGAGGGGGGCAGGAGGTTCAAGGCCAGCCTCAACTACATAGAAAATTAGAGGCCAGCCTATGCTACATGAAATCCTAACTCAAACAAACAGAAACTTATCTCCAGATAGTGTCAATGCCCCCTGGGTGAGGTAGAACGAAGTCTGTTGCATGAGAACCAGCATTAAACTGAAATATTGACTATGTGGGTCAGTGTCATGGAATGGATGGTTATGCACAGAACAAACGGCTTTTTCTCTTCACCATTACCAGTGCCAAAAATTTCTGGGACCTCAAAAGATTTGAGACTCACCACATCAACAAGCACATATCAGTTCTGTTGTGGACATCAGCAGGTGTCCTCCAAGCAAATTCAGTGCAGGTGCTGTCTACCAGAACATAGTCTCCAGTCCCAGGTGGTAGGCTCGGTCCCCCAAACCACCCTCATTTCAAATGCCAAATTACAAACCCCAGATTGTGGGCTGTGACCCAGAGTCACTGGGTATGATTTGGATTCCAACCACTTCCTCCTTGGGTTGGGTTAATTTGCTCTCATGTTTGGCCGAACTCATTTAGCTGAAAAGGATGTCTATAGTGTCGGTGAACACTTGTATATTCAGGCACTCAGGAGGACTGAGACAAGAGGATTGAAAATTTAAGGCCAGCTGGGCTTCATGGTGAGTTCCAAGCCAACCTTGGCTACGTAGTGAAACTGACTCAAAATACCAAAAATTAGGCTAAAAAACAGAAAGATACACAGGATGAGGTGTGGGAAGGGGCCAGGTTTCATTGCTTTCAGGGTGCCTCTTCCAGGAACCTCCCTGTGTTCAGTTATCCCAAAGCTCTCCAAATCCTGCCCTTTAGGGGTTTGATGAAGACTTCATGATATAGGTGTAACTGATTAACTTCTTGGCCACTGGTGACCACCCCAAGAGACCAGGGTCGGGAGATAAGACTGAAAGTCCCGACTCTCTGATCCCACCTTTTTCTTTCCTCCAAATCCTGCCCTTTAGGGGTTTGATGAAGACTTCATGATATAGGTGTAACTGATTAACTTCTTGGCCACCGGTGACCACCCCAAGAGACCAGGGTCGGGAGATAAGACTGAAAAGTCCCGACTCTCTGATCCCACCTTTTTCTTTTCACACACACACACACACGAAGCTGTCATTTCAGACTTTAAGAATTTTAGGAAACAGGAATGAAGGCCAGTCAGCTTCCTATTACTGTAACAAAATATTTGAGATATTTAACTTACAAAGAAAAAGGGTTTGTTTTAGTTCATGGTTTTGGAGGCTTCAGTCCATTATCAGTTTAACCCCATCATTTTGGGCCTGTGGTGACATAACACATCATAGTGGGGTAGAACAAAGTGGCTCACCTCCATAGCCAGGGAGCAGAGAGAAAGACTGAGTATTCCAGGTTCCCAATAATCCAGAGTGTATTTGCTACTTTTCTTATTGCTGCAACAAAATCCTTTACAAGAAGCTATTTAAAGGAGAACAGGTTTATTCTGGCTTAGGGTTCAAAGTCACTCTGTCTTTGTGGGAAAGACTGGACAGCAGACAGGTGCAAAAGACCAGTGGTCAAACTATCACACTGGTAGAGAAGACCAATGGTCACATTGTATCACACTCCTGCAGGAGACCACTGGTCACATTGTATCACAGTCCTGCAGGAGACCAGGAAGAAGCTATTTAAAGGAGAACAGGTTTATTCTGGCTTAGGGTTCAAAGTCATTCTGTCTTTGTGGGAAAGGCTGGACAGCAGACAGGTGCAAAAGACCAGTGGTCAAACTATCACACTGGTGGAGAAGACCACTGGTCACATTGTATCACACTGGTGCAGGAGATCACTGGTCACATTGTACCACACTCCTGCAGGAGACCAGGGGTCACATTGTATCACACTCCTGCAGGAGACCACTGTTCACATTGTATCACACTCCTGCAGGATATCACTGGTCACATGTATCACACTCCTGCAGGAGACCACTGGTCACATTATATCACACTGGTGCAGGAGATCACTGGTCACATTGTATCACACTCCTGCAGGAGACCACTGTTCACATTGTATCACACTCCTGCAGAAGACCACTGGCTCCACCTCCTAAAGGTTCCCCAACTTTCCCAAACAGAACCACCAGCTGGACACCAAGTGTTCAAACATATGAGCCAATG
>NW_008357999.1:970267-973551 GCF_000622305.1 Nannospalax galili | reverse complement strand
CAGCTCTACTCCCAGAACTCAAGAGGCAGAGGCAGGTAGCACTCTGTGTGTTCAAGACCAACCTGGTCTACATAGCAGGTTCCAGGACAGCCAGGACTACATAGTAAGACTCTGCCAAAAAATTTTTAAAAAGCTGGGGTCATCTATTTTATAATTTCTCTGCCTTCTCCTCAGAAGGAATTCATGTAGATGCTAGGCACCCTCCTGCTCACTACAAATGATCTGTAGAAAAGTAAGTGCAGTCAAGATGGCTCAGTGGGTAAAGATGCTTGCCACCAAGCCCAAGGACATGAGTTCAGGTCCTAGGATCCGCATGGTACAAGGAGAGAACTGACTCCTGAAAGTTGTCCTCTGAGCCCCACCAGAATCCTATGCATGACCATGTTAAAAAAAAAACCTCTTCCTTGAGGAGCCCATACCCGCTTAGGTAAGTCTTTTTTGCCTCTACTCCTTTGATGAGCCCACACCCATGACCTCAGCTGTGTGATGTTCTGCCTTATGAGTCCCTCATGCTTAACCCTATATTAAAACATCTTTAGGGTTTAGGGCTAGGTGTGGTAGCGCAGGCCTTTAATTGCAGCACTCCAGAGGCAGAGGCAGGTGGATCTCTGTGAAACCGAGGCCAGCAAGGTCTACACAGTGAGTTACAGGCCAGCTGGGGCTACAGGGAAACCTTGACTCTAAACAACAACAAAACCCCTCTACCTTTGTTTTTTGGCATTGAAGCCATGAATCCCAGTTTGTCCTGAGTCTTCCCTGAGAGCTTAAGGGGATCCCTCAGGCAGCTGAGGGTGACTGTGAGGAGCAGCCCTTCCTGTAGCTGTGCCCCAAGCTGACAATTCTATGGGGCTTGGGGGTTACATTAGTTCCTTACAGCTGCTACAGTAGCTCCCACAAACTGGGTCACTTAAAATAATTATAGCTGGACATGGTGGCTCACTCCTGTAATCCTCCCTACTAAAGAAGCTGAGGCAGGAGGATCTCAAGTTGGAGGTTAGCTATACAGAGGCACCGCGACTCAAAATAAAAATTTTAAAAAACAAACAAAATAGCCAGGTGTGGTGGTGCACACCTGTAATCCCACCACTAGGGAGGCAGAGGTAGGCAGATCTCTGTGAATTCCAGGCCAGCCTGGTCTACATAGCGAGTTCCAGGTCAGCTGGGGCTACAGGGAGACCCTGTCTTGCCTAGCATGCACAAGGTCCTGGGTTCAATCCCCGTACCCCATGCATAACAAAAACAAGCCAAAAGGCTCAGTCTAAGGCAGAGTACATCACCATGGCACATGCCAGTGACCTCAGCACTCAAGAGATTGAGATGAGAGGATTTCCAGACTGCAGCCAGCCTGAGATACAAAATAAGACACCCCCACACCCACCCCACTCCCCACATACAGACACACAGAAGAAGGATGCTCTCACGTTGTATTCCAGACAGCAGAGCAATTACTCATATGAACTCAACAGCAATGGTGACAACATGTATAAATCCCAGGCAAACTCAAGCCAACATGGACATGGGAAACTGGGTTAGAAACATCAGTCCTTCCTGAGAAAGTACGTGTAGCTGATAGGTGCTGGGCGGGAGTCAGTCCCTTTTAAGGGTGTGACTCAGTAGGCAACCAAGCTCCAGAGGATGGATCCTCACGAAAGGCCATTTGGGGACACAAATTTAACTCTACAGGCACTATTATATTATACTATAAAGTACATGAAATTGGGTGGTGAATAGTAAGGAGATACAGATAAGGGAGGTGTTCTAAGTATGATCAAGATATATTGTATGAAATTTGCAAAAATTCTATCAAAAGAAAATAAATAAAATAGAAAGAGGACATGAAGTTGGACACTAGGGGGAGCTGGAGGGAATTAGTGGTGATTTTTTTTTGTTGTTGTTGTTTTTTAATGCTGTGGTCTTTGTGTTTGTAATCCCAGCACTGGGGAGATGGGGACAGCCTTGGTGGGTCCCAAAAAACAAGATAGGCAACATCTGAGGAATGATGCCTCTGACCCACACACACACAAATGCACAGCCTCTCCTAGCCAGCAGTCAGCACATAACTGCACTGGACTATATCCGCGCTAGGACACTGAAACTTCAGCTCAACAACATGAAGAAAGGTCAGAGTCCATGAGATTCAATAGCCCTATCTGCTAGCCCAACAGAGGGGTCCTACTCTCTAGACCATCAGAACTACATTTTTTGGATTCTTTGTTTGTTTGTTTGTTTGAGATAAATGGGATTTCACCATGTAGCCCAGGTTAGCCTCTAACTTGCATTTCTCCTGCCTCAGCCTCCCAAGTATTGGGATTTTTTTTTTTTTGTCTTTTTGAGACAGGGTCTCCCTATAGCCCCAGCTGGCCTGGAACTCACTATGTGGACCAGGCTGGCCTCGATCTCACAGAGATCTACCACCCACTCCCTCCCAAGTGTTGAGAGTAAAGGTGTGTGCCACCACGTGCAGCTGGGGATTACAGTTTTGTACCACCACAACTGGCTACCTTGTCTTTTTTTTTTTTTTTTAAAGGTGAGGATGACCTTGAACTGCAGATCCTCCTGAGTTCTGGGAATGTGTGTGTGCCATCACATTCAGTGTACAGAGTTCTAGGAGTGGAATCCTGGGCTTTGCACAGTCCAGGCAAGCACTCTATCAGATGAGATGCATCCCCAGCCCCTTCCTTTTAAAAGCCCACTTCTTCATCTCTGGAGATTAGCTGACATCCTTTCATTAAATGCCTTCCCCCTTATTCAGCCGAGGCCAGCTCCTGTTGCTTAGGACACCTCCAGCGGACTCTAGAAAATGGAGTTCAAAGATGAGCTGGCTCCTGTCCTGTCAGCCACAGTCACAAATTCACTCTGCATGGCTGTCCTGCAAAACCACCAGCTTGGAGTCACGAGTATCCTAGGGGGCTGTGGGAATGGCAGAGCATCCTGGGGAGGGGGGCATGGGAGAAGTGTTCATGGACCCCACCCCACCCCTCCTGGGGCAACCACCCAGTAGGCAGCTGTACTGGATAGCTTTAGTGTCAGCTTGACACACCTGGGTTGAGGGAACCTCAATTGGGGAATTTTCCGTGGTCATTATCTGTGGGGTAGTCTCTAGATTGTTGAGTGATGTGGGAGGGCCCAGCCCACTGTGAGTGGTGCCACCCCTGGGCAGGTGGGCCTGTGTTGCATAAGAAAGCAGGCTGAGCAGGGGCCAGGGAGGCAAGCCAGTCAGCAGCATTCCTCCATGGCCTATGCTCCAGCTCCTGCTCCAGGTTCCTGCCCTGAGTTCCTACCTT
>NW_008357999.1:964687-970054 GCF_000622305.1 Nannospalax galili | reverse complement strand
CCCCCCTCCCAATTCCCCCAGGTTGTCCCCTTGACTCATGACTTCTTCCTGCAGCTGACACTTGAGTGGCAGGGAACGAACTGCCATCCTAGAAATAGACAGTGATGCAGCAGATGGAGGATTGAGATTAATCTCTCACGCCTGGCCTGGCCCCTTGCCAAAGAACATACTGGGCCCAGATCTCTTGGGAGCCCTTTCCCCAGCTCTGGCCTCCCAGGAGCTTCCCAAAGTGATGGGCCACAGGCTGTTGTAAGTACTTCTGTCGTTTAAGATGGATTTTTGCTTCCTAATTCCACTTACTAGGCAAAGACCGCACACCACACAACAGCAACAAATGAACAGAAACCAGATACAAAACCCAGAAATACAGTTTGCACTTTTGTTTAGATCTTTTTCGATTCTTTCTGGTATCTGTCTGGTAGAAATATTGGGTGATAGTATTGGGAACATCTTTCTATTCACAAAAAGTAATTTAGCACTTTTTTGCCTGGTCTTTTTGAGACAGGGTCTCCTTGTAGCCCCAGCTGTCCTGGAACTTGCTACATAGACCAGGCTGGTCTCAAATTCACAGAGATCCCCCTGCCTCTGCTTCATGAGTGCTGGGACTAAAGGTGTGCAACACCACACTTTTAGCACTTTGGGGAGTTTGTCTCACTATGCTGCCCAGGCTGATCTCACCTCCTGAGTCTTAGGAATATAGGATAAAATAAACTTTGTAGGCTGGAGAGGTGGCTGAGTGGGTAAAAGCTCTTGCTGTGTAAACCTGAGGACCTGAGTTCAAATCCCTGACACCTACATTTTTAAAAAGGTGGGTAAGGCTGCTTTTACCCAGTACATATATATATATACATTTTTTTTTCAAAGGCAGGCATGGCCATAAGCACAGTGCTGTAGGAGGCGGAAACAGGTGGATTACAGCTTGCTGGCTACTAGCCTAGCTCTGGGTTCAATGAGAGGTCCTGTCTCCAAGGCATAAAGCAGAGAGTGACAGCAAAGGGCACCTGAAGTGCTCTACCCTCTGAATGTACTTTTGCACGCAGGCACATACACCTGCACACACACACATACCTGCACACACATGTAAGCATATACCACACACTCACATGGATCACACAGAAAAATCCACAATTAAAAGCTACAGGGTATTTGGGGAGAGAGGGTAGAAGAATGGAGGCCTTCTTCTCCAGTCCCTAGATTTTCCAGTTTTCTTTACTTTATTATTCTTACTACATTATATTTATTTAGTTTTGGCAGAGGGTATGTGCTAGGGTGGACATGTGGAGGTCATGACTTGAAGCAGCAAGTTCTGTCCTTCCATTATGTGGGTTCCAGGGATTGAACTCAGGTCATCAGACTTGGCAGCAAGCACCTTTACCCACTGAGCCATCTCTCTGACCCCCTCCAGTTTTCTACTAGAAGCAATGGCTGCCATGAACATCCCTACACATTGTCTCAATTGTTTCCCAAAGACACATCTTCACCAGTTGAAGATGGCCTGAGTCTTTTTTTTTTTTTTTGAAGGCCTGCACTACCACGCCCAGCTGGTTTATTATTTTTATGTGTATGAGTATGAGTGTATTGCCAGCATGTAGGTGGGTGTACCCACGTCATGCAATGCCAGTGGAGGTTCAGAAAAAGTCATCAGGTCCCCTGGAACTGGAGTTACAGATGGTTGTTAGCCACTATGTGGCCAGGTCCTCTGCAAGAGCAGCCAGTGCTCTTAACCTCTGAGCCATCTCTCCAGCTCCCGGCCTGAGTCTTTATTACATTTATTTTATTTTATTATTTTGTGTGTGTATGGTGTGTGTGTGTGTGTGTGTGTGTGTACGCACGCATCCCACAGTGTGCTTGTGAAAGTTAAAGGACAGTATGCAGGGGTTCCCTCCTTCCACATCTGGGTCGCGGGGATTGAACTCAGATCATCAGTCTTGGAAGCAAGTGCCTTTTCCCATGGAGTCATCTTGCCTACCCTGGAATAAGTCTTTAAAGAGAGTCAGGAACCCTGTTCATCATCATCAACGTAACAGGCCATAGGAGAGAATATTGGAATGTCTCTGGCGGGTCTCTGGCCACCAATTGAGCTATACAGTGTATTCTGTGCTCATGGGCCAAGACCTGTGATGTGGCTTTTGTAAATCTTCCTCAAGTGCTAAAGGTCATAGGACCAAGGTGGGCTTGGGTTAGGGAGTGTGATGGAGCCAACCCAGCCCATCTACCTATTGTCTATTTTTATTTTATATGTATGAATGTTATGCCTGAACCCATGTCATGCAGTGCCCACAGAGGACAGAAGAGGGCATCAGATCCCCTGGAACTGGAGTTTTAGACAGCTGTTAGCCACCATGTGGGTGCTGGGATTTGAACCTGGTCCTCTGCAAGAATAGCCAGTGTCCTTAACCATTGAGTCGTCTCTCCAGCCTCTATTACTCATTTATATAGCAATTTCCTGGAACTCACTATGTGGACCAGGCTGGCCTCCATCTTGCAGAGATCCTCTTGCCTCTGCCTCCAGGTAAGTGAGCGCTGGGATCGAAGACATGTGCCACCAAGCGCCATGATGCTGAGCTCCAATTTCCTAATCTTGAAGGGAAGCCCCTTAAGATGTCCTAAAGGAAGGTGAAACATTCTATCCTGCAGGGAGGCTTGCTAAACTCAGGAAGTAAACCACTGGAAAGCTCCAGGAAGTCCCTGAAACTGATCAGATTCACTGGGCCCCTCCCTTTCCAAGCACATATAAGCAATGACTATAAACCTAGAGACACTGACTAGCCAGGTCACCTGGAAGAGGCAGAGACCAGCTGAGCTGCCTGAAGAGGGATCCCCTGAATGAACCTTCTGGAAGAGACACTCTCTAAAGGGTCAAGCCACCTGCAGGGAGCTCCAGATTTTCTATTTTTTCCTGAGCTGTCACCCATGCTGGGGTGACGTGCTTTGGTGATGCATATATCTATGAGATGGTTCTACTCCTATAAGTAACCCCAATAAAACTCCCTGCTTCACCAAGTTGGACTTTGGTAGTCTCCGTACTTTGACCTCTTGTTGGTTCCCTATCTGTGTGAGTAGACCTTTGTTCATATCTCTGAGGAACAGTGTCACACAACATCACCCCAGGTCTGCAGCTATAGCTCTGGGTGGAGGTGGGCTGCCCCTTTCAAACCCTCGAGCAGGAATGGCAGAGTCAGCTCTGCAATGACCCCTGGCACTGTTCTCACATGCCCCCACAAACCTGCCTCTCCTGCTTGTCCCTCCTTGGGCTAAGGGGGGCATGCCCTGTGCTGATAAAGCCCCCTTCCTCCCTGCCTGCCTCACAGACCTCTAAAGTCAAAAGCTCAAGCAATAGTGACTTGGTGCCTTTCACACCCACAGCCAGGCTTTTGGCCAGAAAAGTCTGTTTTCATGTACCACACACGGATAGAAGTGAAAGCACCTTTGATAGGTGAGTCTCCTGATTCTACAGATGAGCGCCTCCAAGAAGTCAGGCAATTTGCTTAAGCTCCCTGAGAATCTGGCCTGGAACCTGGGTCTCCTAATGCCTGTTTAGTGTCTTTCCAAGGCACCTGCTCATTTCTCTGAGCACCTAGAGAAGGTGCAGCTACCTGGTGCGGCAGAGGGATAGTATAATGCATGAGGAGGCTTGTGAGGAGCCCTGTGGGGCTCTTCCTCCTGCTCCAGGGTGCCAGGGAACACCAGCTCTAACCTTTGTTCTCCACAGCCATTTTCATTAAATATCCACCACCGCGCAGGAGAAAATTCCCAATTATCTTCCCCGTCTCAGCCAGCAGACACTCTGTCTGATTAAATAATAAGCTGATTTCATGGAGAGGAGGGCGTCTGCACAGCGTGGGATCAAGGGCTCATCCTGCTGTATCCTGGCTCTGTGGGAGCCTGTCCTGGAGAAGGGACAGGACTGTAGGCGGGTCCTGCCTGGGGAGAGGCTTTTGTCTAGATCCTGCCCCCTAGCTCAGCCCCCACCCGTAACAGGGGACATGAACTTCAGTGGCACATACAATCATAGAAAATTTACACACACACACCCTCAGCCTCAGTGTGCATGTCCCAACACAGCATCTCCCTAGCAGGAGCATCTCCCTAGCAGGGTGACCACAGGGAAGGATGATCACCACACAGGTGAGAATGAGTTCCACTCTCACCACTACCGACGATACCATCCCTGCTGTTATCTTCACCATCATCATCATGACTGCTTAAAGCACCACAGCACCTCCAGCCATGAGGTCACACCACACAGTGCCCAACTCCGTGGTTTCCATCAATACCACACCCCAGCCTCAGGATCACACCAGCACAGCGCACCCGTAACAGGGGACATGAACTTCAGTGGCACATACAATCATAGAAAATTGACACACACACACCCTCAGCCTCAGTGTGCACGTCCCAACACAGCATCTCCCTAGCAGGAGTATCTCCCTAGCAGGGTGACCACAGGGAAGGATGATCACCGCACAGGTGAGAATGAGTTCCACTCTCACCACTACCGACGACACCATCCCTGCTGTTATCTTCACCATCATCATCATGACTGCTTAAAGCACCACAGCACCTCCAGCCATGAGGTCACACCACACAGTGCCCAACTCCGTGGTTTCCATCAATACCACACCCCAGCCTCAGGATCACACCAGCACAGCGCCCACTCCCACCATGTCTACCACCACATTCTCAGAAATGATGTCCACACCACCATGGTGCCCATTTCTACCATATCTGCCAGCATCACATCCCAGCTACAATGTCCACATCACCATGGCACCCACCTCCATCATTTCTACCACCACCAACATGTCTTCATCCACCAACTTGTGGACCTCTGGTGTATTTGCCACCAACCCCCTAATCTAGCACAAGTCAGGGTTAGGGTCTACCATCTCCACCTCCTCCGTCTTCCCACCACCATCAGCCATCAGGAACAAATACCTGCAGAGTTGGACCCTAGATGGAGTACTAGAGTCATCACTTTTTATTGTTGATTTAGTAAGAGAACTTTATGGCAAGGGCAGTAAGAGAAAATCCCAGAACAGCCCATGAGTCTGGTTCTGTCCCTCTTTTAAAAGATTTATTTATTTTTATATGTTTGAGTATTTTGCCTGCATGAATGTAAGTGCACCACATGCATGCAATGCCCACAGAGACCAGAAGAGGGCATTGGATCCCCTGGAACTGGAGTTACTGACAGTTGTTAGCCGCCATGTGGGTGCTGGGAACCGAACCTGAGTCCTTTGTAGTATTAGCAAGTGCTCTTAATCGCTGAGCCATCTCTCCAGTCCCTTTCCAGACAGGTACAAGCTCATGATTCTCCTGCCTCTGCCTCTTCAGCATATCCTACTGGCATACACCACCACAACC
>NW_008357999.1:962293-964177 GCF_000622305.1 Nannospalax galili | reverse complement strand
TGAACTTTGTTTTTATACCTTTTATTTTTTTGAGATGGGGTTTCTTTGTAGCTCTCTATGTAGATCAAGCTGGACTTGAACTCACAGGGATTTGCCTGCCTCTGCCTCCTGAGTGCTGGGATTAAAGGTGTGCACCACCACGCCTGACTTGAACTTTGTTTTTTAAATGAAAATGTTCTGGGACAGGCGAGATGGCTCACTCAGGTTTGGTTCCCAGCACCAACTTGGCAACTCACAACACCCTGAACTCCAGTTCTAGGGCATTTGACACCCTCTTCAGGCCTCTTTGGGCTCCTGTACTCATATGGTACATCTAAACTCCCACATACCCATAACAATAAAAAAATCTTTAAAAACTGTTCTCTACTTAAAATGTAGCACTGAACTATGATTCATCCAAGCAATAGAATAATATCCAGGCTTTATAAAGGGGGCGGGGGCAGACAGAAGGCTCAGCACTTAAGAACACTGGGAACTGTCGAGTCAGGAGCCGAGCCTGATGTAGTTCTGATGCTCCAGCACCAGGGCTGGGGCAGACCTGAGACAAAGACCAGGACCAGTTTCAGACAGCTGCACCACAGACAGACAGCAGCACCACAGACAGCTGCACCTACAGACAACTACACCCACAGACAGCTGCATCAGGTGGTCCTGGTGATCCCAGCAAGATGGCCATTGTTGTTACGGGACCAGAGCTGTGGGCATGTGGGGAAATGACTATAACCATAAGCTGCTATGAGACACAAGCTGAGGGTGTGATCTGTCCCCCTGACACGCACATACAGACATGTGGATGGAGGGAAGGCAGAACAAATGGCATGCATCACACACACACACACACACACACACACACACATGCATCAGACTTACAGTGTGGAGACACATTCCCTCCAATGGAGAGGGACAGTGTGGACAGGACTGAGGCTCTTAGGGTGACATTGTCCTGGATGAGAATCAATGCACCGCAATGTATTTTCCTTTCTTTTGTGTGTGTATATGTCTGTTCGGATGCGTATGCACGTGTGTGGAGGCCAGAAGTCGGAGTCAGGTGTCTTCCTCTTCTGGCCTCCATGGGTGCCAGACACATACAGGGGGCACAAACATACAGATAAACAAAAAACATACAAAATAAAATAAAATATTTTTTTAAAAACCCACCACACAGAATTGCCAAGTCCCTGTCCTGTGGCTATGACTCTATGAGACAAGCATACTACTATTAAATTCAGAAAACGCATCACATGACCAATGATGACTGACAGGTGCTAGCAGGGAAAGGGACGTGGCAGAAAGGGGAGGGAGCGCTGGAGCAGCAGGGCTGGGAGAGGAGGCCCTGAGGAGAGGTGCTTTGGAGCAAGGGGGGCCTCAAGGACACCCAGAATGGGAATTTCATGGCAGAGAAGCAAGTGCATGCCTGTGGTGGGTCCAAGGAAAAGCAAGGAGTCTGGGGTATAAGCACCAGTGTGGACAGTGCAGAGAGTGACTGGAAATTTGGTAAAAGGAAAGTAGCAGGAGGTGGGGGATGGGAGGGGTGAGTAAGTGGCCGGAAAGGCTTTGTCTTCTATTCTTTTAAAAAAATATTTATTTCGGGGCTGGAGAGATGGCTCAGCGGTTAAGAGCACTGACTGTTCTTGCAGAGGACCCAGGTTTGATTCCCAGCACCCACATGGCAGCTACAAACTGTCCTTAACTTCAGTTCCAGGGGATGTGACACCCTCTTTTGACCTCCTCAGCATTGCACGATACAGGTGAACTCACATACATGCAGGCAATATACTCACACACATAAAATAAAAATAATTTTAAAAATATTTATTTCATTCGGGGGGTGCTGCCTGTGGAGGCCAGAAGATGCCATTGGATCCCCTGGAGCTTAAGTTCTGA
>NW_008357999.1:957126-962244 GCF_000622305.1 Nannospalax galili | reverse complement strand
ACAAAAAAAAAAGTTTAAGGGATGGGCTGGAGAGATGGCTCAGCGGTTAAGAGCACTGACTGCTCTTGTAGAGGACCCAGGT
Organism: Nannospalax galili; assembly: GCF_000622305.1. Lineage (NCBI taxonomy): Eukaryota > Metazoa > Chordata > Mammalia > Rodentia > Spalacidae > Nannospalax > Nannospalax galili. The sequence continues at coordinate 962,162 of NW_008357999.1, read as the reverse complement.
TCGATCCCCAGCACCCACATGGCAGCTACAAACTGTCCTTAACTTCAGTTCCAGGGGATGTAACACCCTCTTTTGACCTCCTCAGCATTGCACGGCACAGGTGCACTCACATACATGCAGGCAATATACTCACACACATAAAATAAAAATAATTTTAAAAATATTTATTTCATTCGGGGGGTGCTGCCTGTGGAGGCCAGAAGATGCCATTGGATCCCCTGGAGCTTAAGTTCTGAACCTCCCAGGGTGGATGCTGGGAACTGAACTCTGGTCCTCAGGCACAGCAAGCACTCTTAACTGCTGAGCCAGCCCTCCAGCCCTGCCTTCTATTTTTTTTAATTAATTTATTTTTATATTATATATCTATGGGCTTTGCCTGCATGGATGTCTGTGTACTACATGCATGCCTAGTGCCCATGGAGGCCAGAAGGGGGCATCAGATCCCCTGGAACTGGAGTTACAGATGATTGTGAGCTGCCTTGTGGGTGCTGGGAACTGAGCCCAGGTCCTCTGCAAGAGCAGCCAGTGCTCCCAATCCCCGAGCCACCTCTCCAGCCTCTTACCTTCTATTCTTAATTATGTGGGAGCCTGGGCCTGGAGTTGGGGTTAGTGGTAAAGCTCTTGCCTCATATGTGCCAGGCCCTGGGTTTCCATCCCAAAAACTGGAAAAAAAAATAATTTTAATGCAAGAGTTACTGGGGAGTGGTGAGTAGAGTATGGCTGTGGTGTGGTAAGGAGGACCCTAGAGATGAGAAGTTTGGGGGGAATTCCCTGCTGAAATGAATGTGGCTGGAGCCCAGAAGGAGCCAGTAGAAAGACACCAACATGTGCTTTTATTCCTGGCTTTTATTGTGCCTATTTGAGGAAGGTGGAGACAGACACAGAACATTCTAGGCTAAAACTGTAAATCACTGGACTCCATCTCACCGTGCATCACATTGTTTGGCATGCAGGGAGAACTCATTGCTCCAGGTGAGGCCCTCACATAAGAGGCAGGTGGGAACTGGACTTGCCCTTTGCAATATTTAGTCTGGTTTCCACTACTGCCCATGGAGGCCAGAAGGGGGCATCAGATCCCCTGGAACTGGAGTTACAGATGATTGTGAGCTGCCTTGTGGGTGCTGGGAACTGAGCCCAGGTCCTCTGCAAGAGCAGCCAGTGCTCCCAATCACCGAGCCACCTCTCCAGCCTCTTACCTTCTATTCTTAATTATGTGGGAGCCTGGGCCTGGAGTTGGGGTTAGTGGTAAAGCTCTTGCCTCATATGTGCCAGGCCCTGGGTTTCCATCCCAAAAACTGGAAAAAAAAATAATTTTAATGCAAGAGTTACTGGGGAGTGGTGAGTAGAGTATGGCTGTGGTGTGGTAAGGAGGACCCTAGAGATGAGAAGTTTGGGGGGAATTCCCTGCTGAAATGAATGTGGCTGGAGCCCAGAAGGAGCCAGTAGAAAGACACCAACATGTGCTTTTATTCCTGGCTTTTATTGTGCCTATTTGAGGAAGGTGGAGACAGACACAGAACATTCTAGGCTAAAACTGTAAGTCACTGGACTCCATCTCACTGTGTATCACATTGTTTGGCATGTAGGGAGAACTCATTACTCCAGGTGAGGCCCTCACATAAGAGGAAGGTGGGAACTGGACTTGCCCTTTGCAATATTTAGTCTGGTTTCCACTATAGCGTTCAGACCCCATTCGGTTTACATCCCTTCAAGTGGAGGCTGTAGGTTGAAAATCAAGTCAACCAATGACTAAGCTGGGTTCCAAGCCTCAGACAGGAACTCTGGGCCCAAAGGTGGGCCTCAACTAAGGGGCTTCAGTTTGTTAGGTGTCACAGAATAGCTGTGTCAAAGATTGCAGAACCCAGCCCACGGAGCCACACCACACTGCCCTGTTACTTCTTAGCTAGTGACTTTGGTAAAGTTAAATGAATCTGTCCACATTGGCATCCTTGCCTACAAAATGGGGTTTAGTGTAACAAAAGAATGTAAGACTCTCATGAATAGTTTTGTGTTGATTACAATTTGAGATTGATATTTTCAAGCACGTGTATGTGTCAGGATATGTACATGTGAGTGCAGGTGCCTGTGGAGGTCAAGAGGGGACGTCAGATACCCCTGGGCTTGTCCTCTACAAGAGCAGCAAGAACTCTTAATGTTTGAGCCATCTGTCCAGCCCCTGTTGATTACAGTTTGAAATAAACTTTGGAAGTTGGATGTGGTGGCATACTCCTGTAATTCCAGCACTCAGAAGGCAGAAGGCTCAGTTCAAGGTGATCTTCAGGTATGTATTGCATTTGAGACCAGGCTGGACTATATAAGACCCTGTCAAAAGAAAGAGAGAGAGAGAGAGAGAGAGAGAACCTTCACATGCAAGTGAGAAAGGAGAGAGAAAGGAGGGAGGGGAGGGGAGGGGAGGAAGGAAGGAAAGAGAGAGAGACAGAAAGAAAGAAAAAGAAAGGAAGGAAAGAAAGAAAACGTTCAGATATTAAATATTAAAATCCATCCCATTTGGCATTTTGACCTGTGATGACAGAAGATTCTAGAATTACATATGTGGCTTGCATCTACTTCTGTTGGATGGTGCCTCCCAAGAATGTTCTGCTTGGAGCCTGGAATACAGTAGGTACCCAATAAATGAACGCCATGGAGCTGCCTGAGCAGGGAAAACCTGCCCCACACAAAATAAGATCTCAACTTGTGCCTTTAGTGTTTACCCCTATAAAAGCAAAGCAAATGCAGCAATTTATTGGACATAAAATCTGACAGCTGGGGTGTGTCTCAGCCGTAGGGCACTTGCCTAGCATGCTTGAAGCTCTGGGGTCATTCCATCACTGAAGCAAAGAAAGGAAGGAAAGAGAAAGGGATGGAGGAAGAGAAGGAGGAATCAGAGAAGGAAAAATGGATGAATGGAAGGAGGAAGGGAAAGAGGGAAGGAGGGACAGAGAAGGAAGAGAAGAGAAAGGAAGGGGGGCGGGAGGGAGACAGGGAGACAGGGAGGGAGAAATCCCCCTTCTGTATAAGGATGCTTTGTTCTACACCAGATTTACAGCCCATCCTAATGACCTCATATTAACCACCGACATCTGCCAGGTCCTATGTGCAAACAAGGGTGCTTAGGACTAGTGTTAAAGGACGGTCCAACCCTTGACCTTCACCCCACATTCAGGAGTCACTCAAAGGATCATTTAAAGTAAGTCTAACAGAGGGTTATTTATGAAGAGGGATGGCTGGTATATGGCTCAGATAAGCTCTGGACGGCAGCCACATGGGGCTGGAGAGTGGACCACACAGGCACTGGGTGTGGTCTTCATGGTGGATGGAGTGACCGGCTGGGAGACTTCAAAAGGTCAGTATGTGCACTGTCCATGTGTGGTAAACTGAAATAATAAACCACACGAGCCAGCCACGGTGGCGCACACCATTTATCCAGCATGTGGGAAGCAGAAGCAGGCAGATCTCTGTGGGTTCCAGGCCAGCCAAGGCTACGTAATAAGACCCTGTCTCAAATCAAACAATTAATCAATCGCACATGAAAGGGTGAGGTAAAGACAATATGACCTTCTGGAAAAAGAAAAGCCAAGGAGAGGAACAGGAGAGCACTGGGGACTTGGGGAATAGAGAAAATCATGCATATGATACAGTGGTAGAGAATCCGAAACGTTATCTATTTGACAGTCCCACAGGTTGAAGTACAAGGCGAGCCCTGGGTGAGTGGGTGTGCTTGGTGGATTGCAGCGTCCTCCACTGAGGGGAGATGTGACTAAGCAGGGAACAGGCAGGGGTGAAGGCGTACAGTTTCTTCTATTGGCCCAATTTTCCACAAGCCTCTCATTGCTCCACAGTAAAGTTTATTAATGAATAAAAAGCAGAATAAAGTGAAAGTGCCCTTTCACCCAGAGGAAATTGCTAGTGGTACCTGCCTGGATATTTTTCCAGTCGCACGATTCTTCCTCCTGGCCTGGAGGCCTCTAACTGCAGACAGTGGTTCGGTACAGCTCCTCTTCTGACTTCCTCCTCTGCCTCCACCCATACAATCGAATGAGCTGAGATTCCTATCAGGGAGCACCTCTGAGACCTGGACCTGTGACCCGCACCATAGCCTTCTCTCCAGGGCAGCTGTCCCATTGTCTGGCTGTCACAGTTCTGTCTCTTGCTAGGTGACTGACTGCCCAGGGGCTGCTGATCTAGAAGCTGCTGTTTGGTCGTTTTACTGCATTACCGAAGGTCCAATCCCATTGCAAGCACTCTCCAAATTTTTTCTGAAATAGCTCCAAAGGCAGAAGAATTTTTCTTTATCAGAGGTGTATCAGCACACACCAGCTTTCAGATCCAACTGACCTTAGGAGCTGCCTGTTAGACCCCCAAGGTCTGCCTCCCTGCAGGACTGGCCCTCTGTTCTCACAGCACCGGCACTGCTCCCAGTGGCTCTCAGCTTAGCTCCTCCTGGCTGTGGGTCAGGGGCTCCCCTGGCATCCCATCTTTATCACCTAGATGGTCACATGATAAAGGTCACTGCATTTGACCAGAGTCAAATGGACTAGAGTCCAACAATGTGAGAGAATTTATCTGTCATCAGACACTTAACTGGTAGAATGACTGTGGTCATCGACTAACTGCAGACAGTGGTTCGGTACAGCCTCTCTTCTGACTTCCTCCTCTGCCTCCACCCATACAATCGAATGAGCTGAGATTCCTATCAGGGAGCACCTCTGAGACCTGGACCTGTGACCCGCACCACAGCCTTCTCTCCAGGGCAGCTGTCCCATTGTCTGGCTGTCACAGTTCTGTCTCTTGCTAGGTGACTGACTGCCCAGGGGCTGCTGATCTAGAAGCTGCTGTTTGGTCGTTTTACTGCATTACCAAAGGTCCAATCCCATCGCAAGCACTCTCCGAATTTTTTCTGAAATAGCTCCAAAGGCAGAACAATTTTTCTTTATCAGAGATGTATCAGCACACACCAGCTTTCAGATCCAACTGACCTTAGGAACTGCCTGTTAGACCCCCAAGGTCTGCCTCCCTGCAGGACTGGCCCTCTC
>NW_008357999.1:952996-957059 GCF_000622305.1 Nannospalax galili | reverse complement strand
AATAATAGCAATTACAGACTGGTGAGAGGGCTCAGCAGGAAGAGATGCTTGAAACCAAGCCTGACAACCTGAGTTCTTATCCTCAGGACTCCATGATGGAAGGAGAGAACAGACTCCCAAAAGTTATCCTCTGAGCTCCACATGAGTGCCATGGCATGAGTGCCCCCACCCCTACACACAAAAATAAACAAATATGGGGTCTCATTGGTTTTTTTCAGAGGACCCAGGTTTGGCTCCCAGCACTCACAATGGTGGCTAACAACCACCTGGAAATCCAGTTCCAGGGAATCCTACGCTCTCTTCTTGTCTCTGCAGACACCTCACGCATGTGACGCTTACATACATACAGGCAAAATACTCATACACATAAAATAAAAAGTAAATAAAATGGGAAAAAATAAATCCCTTGGAAAAATTATCAGATGTTTGGATTTGTTTGTGTTGTTTATTTTATTAGTTTTTTGAGACAAATACATTAAATAACTATGACATGCTTATGTCTTTAAATATGACACGCTTATGTTAAAATATTATCTGCCATTCATCTGAAGTTCCACACTAATCGGGCACCCTGGGATTCTGTTTGGTTTGTTGTTTATTGTTTTGTTTTACTTTCTGCTAACTAGTCATTGGGCATAGTGGTATTCCATGCCCTCTTCCCCCCATTTCCGCAGCGCAGTTCCTCCTCGGGCCTCGGACCCAGTGAAGATGCTACCTTTCCCTTCCTCCCTTCCCCTCCTCCCCTGGGTGGCTTCTTTGAGGCTGAACACTCCCATCCTTGTTTCACCACAAGGAGAGGCTCACCTGACAGGCGACACATTCTTGTAAAGCACTGCTCTGCCCTGCTGGAGGAGGGTATAGAGGTGTGAGGGCTAGATAGGAGAATGCTATCCTCTGCTCAGGCCTGTGGGCGTCCTCCCTAGGAAGACACTGTGACGCTTACATACATACAGGCAAAATACTCATACACATAAAATAAAAAGTAAATAAAATGGGAAAAAATAAATATACTTTTAAAAAACAAAATACAGGATGCCCAATTAGTCCTGAATTTCATATAAAAGAGAATGTTTAATATATTAAATATGTCATAATACATTAAATAACTATGACATGCTTATGTCTTTAAATATGACACGCTTATGTTAAAATATTATCTGCCATTCATCTGAAGTTCCACACTAATCGGGCACCCTGGGATTCTGTTTGGTTTGTTGTTTATTGTTTTGTTTTACTTTCTGCTAACTAGTCATTGGGCATAGTGGTATTCCATGCCCTCTTCCCCCCATTTCCGCAGCGCAGTTCCTCCTCGGGCCTCGGACCCAGTGAAGATGCTACCTTTCCCTTCCTCCCTTCCCCTCCTCCCCTGGGTGGCTTCTTTGAGGCTGAACACTCCCATCCTTGTTTCACCACAAGGAGAGGCTCACCTGACAGGCGACACATTCTTGCAAAGCACTGCTCTGCCCTGCTGGAGGAGGGTATAGAGGTGTGAGAGCTAGATAGGAGAATGCTATCCTCTGCTCAGGCCTGTGAGCGTCCTCCCTAGGAAGACGCAGAGCATCTGCTCAGAAAGGCTAGAGCTTGCACCCCAATGCAGCCTGATTTTCTTGGCAGAAAGTGGGTGGTCAGCATGGTTAGGGTGCTGGGAGGTCCTGGCCCATCCTCTGGCTATGTTTTTGTGTGTTCTCGGCTGCTCTGTGCCCAAGGCTTCATTGCAATGGGACAATTTGGCAACATCAGCACTTAAGTCTCACATAGCATCTATTTGTGAGACAGCTACCAGACTCCTCATTAACAACACCAGTCCCAATCGCCCAGTGGCCTCACGAAGTAAGTAGTAGATCATCTCCATTCAATGGATGCGGAAACTAGGTTATAGAAAAACCACACAGGGCTGGGGATATGGCTCAGTCATAGAGCTTTTGCCTTGCAAGCACTAGGCCAAGGATTAGAGCTCCAGTACTACAAACATACAAATAGACAAACTCACCTCAGTGCCTGAGTATTTGCCCTTGGCCTGTATGAAAGCCATAGGCTATGAAGGGGAGGTAGAGAGAGATTAAGGGAGGTCAAGCAATGGACATCAAAATGAAGTTAGAGAGGAGGAATAAAGCCTACGTTGCACAGCATAGGTAGGTGGCTACAGCCAACAACCTGTATTATTTACTTTATTTATTTATTTATTTATTTATTTATTTATTTATTTATTTAGTGCATGTGGAGGCAAGAGGTCCATAGGTGTTTGTGTCAGTTGCTCTCTGTCTTATTTTTTGAAACAGGGTCTCTCACTGAATGCAGAGGTCACCAATTCAGCTAGATTGATGGGCCAGTGAGCCTTGGGAATTCACTTGCCTCCATGTGTTGCCAGCACTGGGATTCCAGACATGTATCACCGCGCCCGACTTTTACAAGGGTGCTGGAGACCAGAACCCAGGTCTTCATGTTTCTATGGCAAGCCTTTATCACCTGAGCCATCAATCTCTCCAACCCCCATAACATTTTTTTCATGTTTTATATTTTATGAAGATGATGAAGTGCTTGCAAGAACCAGAACAGGGACTGGAGAGATGGTTCCGTGGTTAAAAGCACTGACTGCTCTTTCAGAGGACCCAGGTTCAGTTCCCAGAACGCACACGTAAATCCAGTTCCAAGGGATCTGATACCTTCTTCTAGCAGTGTAGTGCATGTGGTACATTTACATATATGTAGGCAAAACACTTATATAGATTTATTTTTTGATATAGGATCTCCCTACAGCCCCAGATGGCCCGGAACTCACCATGTAGACCAGGATGGCCTTAAACTCACAGAGATCCACCTGCTTCTGCCTCCCAAATGCTGGGATTAAAGGTGTGCACTACCACACCTGGCTCACACAAATTTTTTTAAAACCCTAAATGAACATTATTTTTTTTAAACTCAAAACAAAGAAATGATAAACAGTTAATGGGACGGAGATGGTAATTCCTCCTATTTGATAACTACACATTGTATGCATGTATCAAATAATCACACTGTGCCCCATAAATATGCACAATTACTATATGCCAAATAAATTTAAAATGCTTTTAAGTGTAATACAGGAAGGAGAGGGGATAACACCTGCCTCCTGATCCTCAGGCTGGGTACCACTGTGCCCTTCACCAAGCTGATCACTTTTTTTCCCTCCCCATCATTTCATGATGGAGGACACGTTCCACATCCTGAATTCATAGGCAGGAAACTGAGGCTCAGGGAAGTCGAGGACTCACCCAGAATCATCACCTGAGTCCAGAGCAGAACTTGTGCCTCGCACATAGGTCTCAGCCTCCCTGATTCTTCTGAGGACACTGCTCTGGCCACATTCTGTAGATAGCCACAGTGAGACTGGAGCTGCCCTGGCCATGTGCCCCAGGAGGTATCCTCCAGTTGGCCCTCTTCTCCTGGCTGGATGAGACCAGCCCTCCATTCAGCCCTGCCCTGTCCCCAAAGGCCCCAATGCTGTCTCATGCTCAGAGCCTGGCCATCTTCTCCCAGCCTCACATGGCCACCTGATGTCCATTTTCTCCCATGCATGATGGACATTGGAGGAACAACAGCTCCCGCAGCTCTGGAGGTTCTTAATTACCTGGTCAGATCCCTACACAAAATCCTCCTGCTCCAGTTTCACGCATGAGGAAGGAAAGCCTCAAAAAATTTTACATGACCTACTCAGAGTCTCCAGGATCTTAAGGCAAGCCTCAAGTCTATGACTTTAGACTCTGATCCAGGGCACTGGATATCTCAGAGGTCAATGCAAATACCAAAGAGATGAAGAAACCAAGGCATAAAAGCATTAAGTGGCCTGCTGAGAGGTCCACTCATATAGGACAGAACTGAAACCCAGGCTCCTTCCCTTATCTGGAAGATAATGGGATCTGCTTAGTGGACCCACAGTCCAATAGAAGAGGAGCACCAAGACAAGGTGACCTCTCCCCAGGGAGGTGCAAATACCAAAGAGATGAAGAAACCAAGGCATAAAAGCATTAAGTGGCCTTCCCTTATCTGGAAGATAATGGGATCTGCTTAGTGGACCCACAGTCCG
>NW_008357999.1:934732-952321 GCF_000622305.1 Nannospalax galili | reverse complement strand
GCAGAGCTATAAATCATTTCTGCCTGCCTGGCCCTCCCAGGCTGTCTTGGTCCCCCCCCCCCCCCCCAATGAACATTAGAGCCAAGTGGAGCTGGGAGTAGGGGCACCAAGCTAAGATGTGGGCTGAGGAACAGCCTTCAAAACTGGCTGGCTCCTCTCTGCCTCTGGGTCCGGAGAATGGTGCTATGTCCAACGCATTATGGTGTTTTCAACTAGGAGCACCCATAGTGGACCATACCCATCTGTCCCTAGGGCCCAAAGGCTAGGGGAGAGAATTTGGACCACATAGTGATGGCAAAAAGGCAGAACCTGAACTTGGGAATGAGGTGAAGAAGTAACAGAAGAAACCCGGGCGAATTTTGGTTCTGTTCTTTCCCAAGCCGTTTGCCAACAGAAATCCAGAAGACCTACAACAGGCAGGTAATGTTTTAGCGTTACACCCACAGGGGCTCTAATCCAGGAGAATTGCTAGTGAGCACCCAACCCGAGGCCCCTCACCCCCAGACTGTGCTGGCCTCTCCCTGCCCCCTCCACACCCCAGCTCAGCCCTGGCTTCCGGCCTCTCCCTGGCTCACCTTTGGGCAGCTTGGACGGGTTCTCCTGGATCCAAGAGAAGAGGTGGGCGAAGTCGCAGTCGCAGAGCCAAGGGTTCCCGTCCAGGCGCACCGTGCGCAAAGCGGGCAGCGTCTCCAGGGCGGCCACGCTGAGGCTGCGCAAGTTGTTGTTGTTCAGTTCCAGCACCTGCAAGGACTCCAGGCTCTCGAAGGCAGCCTCGTGCACGCCAGCCAGACGGTTGTTGGCCAGGCTCAGCTTGACCAGCCTCCCAGCGGAGCGGAAGGTGCCTGCGCCCAGCTGGGTGAGATTGTTGTAGCTAAGGTCAAGGAAGGCGAGCTTGGCAGAGCCGCTGAACGTGCCCTCCTCCAGCGAGCGCAGCGAGTTGTTCCTGAAGTCCAGATAGACCAGGTCGCCGTGGAAGATGAAGAAGTCCTCGGGGATCTGCTGGATGCGGTTGCTGGCCACCAGCAGCTTGCGTACGTCCAGGGGGAAGGGATCCGGTACGCTGGGCAGCCCGCGATCGCTGCAGTCCACAGTGTGAGGGTCCGTGCAGGTGCAGCCAACGGGGCACGCGCATCCCGGCCCGAGCAGCAGCAGGAGGCTGCCGAGCCCCAGCGCCACGGTGGCACCCGCGGGGCGGCGGGGGACAGCGCGGGGACGCATGGCCCCGGGACCCGGGAGGACGCGGCTCTCCGGGACTAGGCAGGCGCAGCGGGAACCCCGACTGCCGTGCACCGGGAGTCCGAGGGTGACGGGGCGTTGGGGGGGGGGGCTGCGCCTAGGCGTGCGGGGGCGACGAGCGCGGCGGGGACAGAGCGACCCGGGGTGTCCGGGCGGCGAGGGAGGAAGGAGAGGTGGGCAGGCAGCGGCGAGGTGCTTGGCGCTGGAGTCACCCGCGCGGCAAAGGGACCCGCTGGAGCATCCCGGGACACAGGCGGAGACCTCAGGGGGAGCCCAGCGCGACCCCTTTCCGGCAGGGAAATGGGACCTGTCGCTCAGACCTGGCCAGCGGCGCTGAGCGACTAAGTTCAAAGACCGATCCCTGGAGCGATTTCCATAGGGCGTGTCTGGGGCATGCGCCCCGCGCGCCTCCCTCCATCCCCACTTAAGGAGCAGGGCCCAGGTCACTCAAGATCGGTGTCCTGAACAATCCCCGCGGGCTATCAAGTCCCCTCCTGAGGCTGCCAAGCTGAGTTAGGGCTGGACTCCAGGGTGGTTGGGTTTCCCCCTCATTCCTCCCTCCTCCCAGCTGCGTTTGGGAGATCTCAGTGAGAAGGAGTGTGTGAGCTCGGCAGGATGCTGCCAGGTCCTTGCTGTGATCGGAAGGATGGCCAGGACCAGTCAGCATTTTCCATGCTGGTCCTGAGCTCGGCGATGGAACTGGCTATCCTCAGAGGACGGATCTGCTCTGGGTCTGAGCAAGGCCCAGCAGAGAGGCCCTCCTGACTAAGGTTGGGAAGAAGTTGTGTCACCTGAGTCCAGAGCCTGGTGAACCCCCCTGAACTGTAAAGCCATCTGTGAAATGGGGAGAGTAACTGTTATCTCATCACTAGGTGTGAGGACTCGGGAGACCAGAAGAGATGTCTGGGAATTATCTACTGCCCTTCCCCTCAAGTCCTTCAGTTTTGGTGGTCTAGGAAGGTGATCAGAGCTATACCAAGTCTCAGAGGCCAGCCCAGCAAGTGGTGAGGTTGGACTTAGTAATGGCATTCCTTCCCAAGCTTCCAAGCACCCATCCCCATTTCTCTTTCTTTCCTCCCACCCCAGTTTAGAAACTTTTCCTTTGGGAAAGCCCCCACAGAGCCACGGGGGGATTGTCCTGCTTGTGACTATTTTAATTCAAAGACCCTGGAATTGACAGGCTCCCTCTGGCCCAAAATAACCCAGGGACCAGCTGTCAGCAACAGGCCCCCATGGACCCTGCCCTTGCCTCTGGCTCTGCTGGGATTGGTGGGGACGGTTATTCCAAAGCCCCAGAGCTAAGCTTGGGTATTTTTTCCAAAGGCACAGCCAGTTGGTGCCTCTGAGCCCTGGGATCAGGCAACTGAGCCTCTGGGATGGAGCCAAGGGTCCAAGGGGAGAGAGTTTGCAGGTGTGCTGGGAGAAGTTGGGCCCCTCAGGATCTTCCCCTGCACATATCCAGGCCACCAAGTGAGACTTCAATCCTGACTTGAGTCCCCACTCTCCCAAGGTCCCCAGTATGCTCCTGCAGTCCCCAGCTTCAGAGGTTGCCCCGACCCCTCCTTTCTGGTCTCACCCTCTTGAAGAGGTGGTGCTGGGAGGGAGGGTCTGGGGTGGGTAAGGGTGCCTGAGCTGCACTGGTGATATTGAAGGGCCTGGGGTGGGTAAGGGTGCCTGAGCTGCACTGGTGATATTGAAGAGCCACTCAAGGTGCAGGCCAGTGACAGGATAAACCCATTGCCTCCACCCCCAACTCTGCCAAAGCACCCCGAAAACAGCTGCTGTCCTTCCCAACCTCAGCCTTCCCTCTGGCTGCTCGTACCAGGGCTGAGGGACACCCAGTCCCTGTTTGAGCATCATTTTGTTTTGTGACACCTGATTGGTTGGTCTGCAGTTTTGTCCTTCCTGTGCCTGAAAGTCTGAGTGTGCACAGGAGCCTTCAGGCCAAGGAAGGGGTCTGGCTAGCCGCAGCCCTACCCTGTGAGTCAGCTCCCTACCCGTCCCCTGGTGTCTGGTCCTGGTTCTGCCACTGACCACAGGATCACAGGGCAACTCACTCAGTCTTTTTGAAGACTCCTCACACTTTGTTAAAGATCAGCTCTTCAGGGGCTGGAGAGATGGCTCAGCAGTTAAGAGCACTGGTTGCTTTTGCAGAGGACCCAGGTTTGAATCCTAGCACTCACATGGTGGCTAATAGCCATCCTAACTCCAGTTCCAGGGGATCCAATGCCTCTTCTGACCTCTGTGGGCATTGCACAACATGGGTGCACTTACACACATGCAAGAATCCCAGCACCCACTTGGCAGTTAACAACTGTCTGTAATTCTAGTCCCGGGGGATCCAACAGCCTCTTCTGACCTCCGAGGGCATTGCATGACAGGGGCGCACTTCCCTACATGCAGGCAACACACATACACATAAAATAAAAATAATTTTTAAAAATTATTATTTCAAATAATGAATTTTAAAAGTTTTTCAAATCAACTCTTCAAATTTCAGTCTGGTGAAAAGTGGGCTTTTATCTAGGTCACCTAGAATAAACACAGCAATTCTTGGCAGTAAACTTGGTGCCTTGAAGTGGGTCTTTTGTGCTGAGCAGACACTTTTAACTGGCACTCACAGATGACTTGATCAATGAAATGGTGAATTTCTACCTAACACATACGGTATGTCACCGGTAAACTCATGCAAAAAGGGGCCACGTATCTCTATTAGCAAAACAACACAGGGGCTTCTGGAAATGGAACCACTGAGAAAGGCCTCTCCTGGCCTTGACTCCCTCATCCTGACATGGAGAAGAAAATGTTTCCTTTCCCCTTGCACAGACAGCGAGAGGGCATGAGGGCAATTATTTGTATGAAAACGTGACTTGAAAAATGTTGGAGAAGTCACTGCATGGGAGAGTGACCACACATCTCCCCGTGGAAGGAACTCCTTGCATTTTTGCTTAGAGTGTCTCTGCAAAGTCCCTCAGATTCAAATCTAAGTGGGTTTTTTGTTTTGTTTTGTTTTGTTTTGTTTTGTTTTTATTGTGTCAACAGGGTCAGACACAGCTGAGGCTCGTCGGGACCAGGACCAGGAGGTCCCCCATATTAGAGGATTCTCATTCCTTGGGAGAATGGAAGCATGACCTCAGCAAGGTCATGCGGTGAGTCAGGGACTGGAGCAGGAAATAAAACACAGTCATTGTGGGTCCCCACCTGCTCCACTCTCCCTGTGTCCTCTCTGGAGGGGGCCTCTTAGGATGACAGAATGAAGTGCAGGTAAAGAGACCTGGAGAAACTTCCAGAGAGTCTGTTGGTCAGCAGCACTCTTGTGTTTACTTTCTGAGGCAACGCCTGGTGGTTCCTGTTCAAGGGGTTTAGAGCCATAAAGTGCCCAAGCTATCCAATGGATGCTTTACAAACTTAAGGGTCAGGCCAGGGAGATGGCTCAGTGCTTAAAGGAATTTGCTGCCAAGACTGATAACCCCACATGTGGAAAAGAGAGAACCAATCTTGCAAGTTGTCCTCTGACCTCTATATGTGTGCCATGGAACAGGAACACACACACACACACACACACACACACACACACACACACACATTAAATGAATAATAAAAATGCTTTTAAAACATAAAGTCGGGCTAGAGACATGGCTCAGCAGTTAAGAGCACTGCCTGCCCTTGCAGAGGATCCAAGTTTGAGTCCCAGCACATGGCAGCTAACAATTGTCCATAACTTCAGTTCCAGGGGATATGACGCCCTCTTCTGACCTCCGAAGGCATTGCACAACATGGACGCACCTAAATACATGCAGGCAATACACTCATACACATAAAATAAAAATAATAAATAAAATCTTTTTTTTAAAAAAAGTAAGGTCCTCAACCTCCCTCCCTCGACCCCAAAATCCTCATCCCTCCTGTGTTTCCCAAGCTTCAGAGTGCTTGCTGTCTCGTCTTATTCGCATCAAGGAGTGGGGTCTAGGGGAGCTGTGTGTATGCAAGTCCCCTGGGAACCCCCCAGGTGGGGTCTGAGAGCAAAACCAATCCAGCAGCCTGGCTTTCCCACTTTGTTACTAGAGTGACATCTAAATTAGCCAAAGTCTGCCAGAGTGTCAAAGGCTACCATTGGAATGATAAAAATGTGGCTGGTGTTTGGTGATGTCATTTGGATTACTGGTGTGAATCACTTTTGATCAATACCTGCGTGCCTGGGACGGAGAAAGGAGGACACTCTTTTGGCCCCCAGGAGGAGAGGACTCACTATAGCCCTTTGCCTAAAGCAGCTGGACTAAGAACAGGCTTTCTCACTGATGTGTGTGTGTGCCCCCTACTATAAGGCTCAACACAAACCCTCTTGAACTTACCACCACCAGAGGGAGCCACATGCTGCCCACACTGCTAAGAACTGAGAACCCTAGACTCCTGTGTGTGTGTGTGTGTGTGTGTGTGTGCGCGCGCGCGCCAGCGGGAATGCCTGCCTCTTTTTCTCTTCTGGAACTGAGAAATGAATCTTCCACCAGCCTAGTCAGGAGGCAAGGGGGTAATGGATGTAGGGAACATGGGTTTGGAATCAGACACACCTGGGTTAAATTTGGACTCTGTCACCTTGGGCAAGTGACTTGCTTTCTCTTAGACTCAGTTTGTCTACCTCTGAAATGAAATGAATCTTCCACCAGCCTAGTCAGGAGGCAAGGGGGTAATGGATGTAGGAAACATGGGTTTGGAATCAGACATACCTGGGTTAAATCTGGACTCTGTCACCTTGCTTTCTCTTAGACTCAGTTTGTCTACCTCTGAAATGGATAACATGAGGGCCTCTTTCTTTGGGTTGCTATGAGGATTAAATGAGAAGCTGCCAAGGGCTTGGCAGTGAAATTGTCACATGGTCACATAATAACTGATAATCTGTCCTGGTATATTTACCTTTATATCCATAGCAGATAAGACGTCAGGTAAACTCTTTTTGCTCTTTTAGAGTTGAAATGAAGGCCTTGTACATAGGAGGCAAACACTCTAGTGCTGAGCTATGTGCTCAACTGTCTATTGTTTTATAGGGTTTTGCTTTGCTAGTCAGGAGGCAAGGGGGTAATGGATGTAGGAAACATGGGTTTGGAATCAGACATACCTGGGTTAAATCTGGACTCTGTCACCTTGCTTTCTCTTAGACTCAGTTTGTCTACCTCTGAAATGGGATAACATGAGGGCCTCTTTCTTTGGGTTGCTATGAGGATTAAATGAGAAGCTGCCAAGGCTTGGCAGTGAAATTGTCACATGGTCACATAATAACTGATGATCTGTCCTGGTATATTTACCTTTATACCCATAGCAGATAAGACGTCAGGTAAACTCTTTTTGCTCTTTTAGAGTTGAAATGAAGGCCTTGTACATAGGAGGCAAACACACTAGTGCTGAGCTATGTGCTCAACCATCTATTGTTTTATAGGGTTTTGCTTTGTAACCCTAACTGGTCTGGTCTAGAACTCAACCAGTGGAAACACTACCCTCAAATCAGAATTTATTTATTTATTTATTTATTTATTTATTTATTTATTTATTTATTTATTGAGACAGGGTCTCCCTGTAGCCCCAGCTGGCCTCAATCTCACTATGTAGACCAGGCCAGCCTTGAACTCAGAGAGATCTGCCTTCCACTGCCTCCTGAGTGCTGGGATTAAAGGCTTGCTCCACCACGCCCGGCCTTATTTATTATTTTTATTTTATGTGTACAAGTGTATTGCCTGCATGTGTGTAAGTGCACCCATGTTGTGCAATACCACCAGAGGTCAGAAGAGAGTTGAATCTTCTGGAACTGGAGTTATTGGTGGTTTTTAGGTGCAATGTGAGTGCTGGGGACTGAACCTAAGTCCTCTTCAAAAATAGCCAATGCTGTTAACCCCTGAGTTATACCTCCAGCCCCTAAATTTTTTTTCTGATTTTTTATTACATATATGTATGTAATTATTTGTGTGGGAAAGGTATGTGTGTGCCACTGTGCACATGTGGAGGTCAAAGGAAAACTTGCCAGAGTCGATTTTCTCCCTCCACTATCTGGGTTCAGGGAATTGAACCCAGTACATTAGGCTTGGCAGCAAGCACCTTTACTCATCTTGCCAGCCCTCATGTAAAGTTTTACCTGAAGAGTCTCAGGTCAAAAACTCAGTGCTGATCTCTCTGGAATTTATTAGTCATTGATATCCTAACATTCTAGATTCAGCTTTAGTAAATCCCTGCCTGAACCATTACTGTCATAGGTGCACCTCAGAGAGACAGACAGACAGACCACACACACACACACACACACACACACACACACACACACACACCTTCACCAGCTCTGGGGAACTTTTGTGCACAGGGTGCATGCACAGTTTCCCTACACTTTACTCATTGGCTTGGTTGGTCTGAGGGTGGACAGGCTGATGGGACCCAGGACGTGGCCTGTCACAAGGTGATACATGCTTTCTTGCTCTCCTGGGATTGAACCTGGGGCTTTGTACATGCTAGACAAGCACTCTAGCACTGAGCTAAAAATCCCAGCCCATTGTCCTGGCACAAGGAGATATGTACTCCCTGCTCAAGGCAAGTGCTCCTAATGCCAGGAAACCATCCAGCCAATGTGCAGGGCCAGAGGAACTAACGCCACTCAATTTGTTCCAGGAGAAAAGCAAGAGTCCCGACTCTAGCATCCCATAGGCAGCAGGCATGTGTCCCAGCAAGCCCCAGCAAGCCCCAGAGTCCCCACTTCCTCTTCACTCGTGGCTATCAGCTATCCATTGGCACAACCCCTTCACCATTACCTCCTTCTCCTAGCTGTGCAGTCCCTAACTGGCCATCTAATGTCCACTCCTGCCCAACCCCCACTTATGCTCCCAACATCCAAGGAAATCAGATTGACCGTTGATAACAGACTATGCCTCTTCCCTGCTCAGACACCTCTGATGGGCTCCTGTGTATGACAGGAAGAACTCTAAGATGATCCCAGGATCCCACCTCCAAGTTTCCTTGAGTGGGGGGGTGGGGCCTGTGGTTATGGTAACGAAGGATAGTGGCTTCCACCTTGCCAGCAGACTGTCACCTCCTTAGTTTGCACGATTTGATGGAGCTGCCAGCTTGGAGTGGTCCTTATGGTAAGGATCGGAGAATGACCCCAGAACAACAGCCCATGAGGAACCTAACCTGACCAGTATCCACATTAAAGTGGAGCCGTTCTGCGGTAGAAGCTGAGGCTGTCCACAGGCCGGTCAACACCCTGTCTGCACCCTGTGAGACATCCCAAAGTAGTTTCTCACCCAGAAAAACTGAGATGAAACAATATCTTAGGTTTTAGTTGTTTTTTATTTATTGTTCTTATGTGTATGAGTGTATTGCCTGCATGTGTTAAGTGCACCTGTGTCGCACAATGCCCACAGAGTTCAGAAGAGGGCTTCAGATCCCCTGGAACTGGAGTTACAGATGATTGTTAGCTGCCATGTGGGTGCTGGGAATCGAACCCAGGTCCTCTGCAAGAGCAGTCAATGCTCTTAACCGCTGAGCCATCTCTCCAGGCCAAGTTTTAAGTTGTTAAATGGGAGTGGATGTGTAATTTGTTATACAGTAATAGCTAACTAATACACGATGGCACCTGAAGTAAAATCCCATCAAGTCTTATGCAGTTTGGTTTGTTCCTTTCTCACCCTACTTGAAACCCTTGTGGTGAAGCCTGTGGTTCACCAACCTCCAGTTAGTCTGGTCTTCCTGTGCATCTTATTTCCTACTGGTTTCTACTACAGGACTTTACCCTAGCTATACCCTCTGCTCAGCCAACCTTCCCCAGCTCTTGCCTTGATTGGTGCCATTCTGTCGTTTGGGTTTTCTCAGCCCAAATGTCAGCTTTTCTGCTGACCTTCCTTCCCTGACTTCCAGCTTCCCCCTGACACAAGGTTCCCTTGACGTCTCTTGATCAGAGCACTTACTATCAATGGACACAGCCTCATGAGTGTTTACTTCTTCACTCTGCCTTCCCCCATTCAAACGGAAATGGGACACAGGGTTCTCTGAGGAGAGCCATAGAACAAACAGTTACAGAGGGTGTTTACTAGAGGCTTACAAGACAGCAGCTGGGCAGCCCAGCAATGTCTGTCCTCACCCTGGAGAGGCTGCCTGCTCAGTCCAGGAGGTTGGATGCCTGAGCAATCTCAACCTGGCACCGAAGGCCTGCAGGATTCCTGGAGAGCAGTTGGTGTGTCAGTCCACGTTGGCCAAAGAAACTGGATTCCGACGTCAGCGGTGGACAGCAGCAACAGCAAGACACTCGCACCCACCCAAGAAGCAAAGGCCGGCATCTTGTTCACAACTGGGCCGCCACTGGAAGGCACCACCCACTCTCAGGGAGGGTCTTGTCCCCTCAGCACATCCTTGCTGGAAATGCCCCCAGGGTTCTTAGTTGAGTTGGATCCCATCAAGTTAACCATCAAGATTAACCGTCACAGATACTTTATCACAGTTCCTAGAATCCCAGAATGTAATGTATGTTTAATTCATTAACGAATTGTATGTTTAATGTTAATTGTATGTATGTTTAATTCATTAACAAATTGCCACCTGTAAATGATGTTTCTCCTCCAGGTTTCACCTTGCCTTCCACAGTGTCGCACCTGGAGATGACAGATGTTCCTGTAGCCTGGTCTAACAAGGCGTGGTCCCATGAAAGGCAAAGGATGTGTGTGGGGAGCACAGAGTACCCCGGTGCTTATTCCTGCAGTAGCTTGGGAATTTGGGGCTCCTCCTAACACATTTCTGGCTCCTGTTCAACCCGTCAAAAGCAGGCAGCACTCTATGGCTTTACCCTACCGCCCCCCAAGCCTTCACCAAACCCTCCTCCTCATGGTTAATTTGGCTCTAACCATGATATACATTTGTTTAAGGAAACGTCTTTCCAAAATTATCCTGATCCCTTTGATTCACTGTCTTGGGGGAGTAAGTGATATGTGAGGTGTGGGATACACAGATGGAGCAGGTCCAGCCCCAGCCCCATCTCAGGGAGCCTTCAGCTCCGGAAGGAGCCACAAGAACTACCCAGATCTGCTGGAGCTCAGGACTTTCATATTGATGTGTAAATCTTGTTTATACTGCTTTACTAAGAGTACTAAAATAGGAGTGGTAAGCTTTGGACTCAAAGCACCAGTTTGAACCACTTGATCGGCATTCAAAGCCAGCAGGTAGTGTGTGTGTGTGTGGGGGTGCGTATATATACATCCGTGTTGGGGATGTGCTCACCTATCCATGCATTTGGAGGCTAGAGATGGTGACTTCGGGTGTCCTCCTCCATTCCTCTCCACCTTGGTCTTTTTGAGACAGAGTCTCTCACTGAGCCTGGAGCTCACCATTTTGTTTAGAGTAGCTGGCCTGCAAGCCCCTGGGATCCGTCTCTGCCTCTATGCTCCCTCCCCACCTCCAGTGCTGGGGTTACAGGGATACATTGCCACATCTGGTTACATGAGTGCTAGGGATCTGAACTCAGGTCCTCATGCTTGTACTGCAAGCACTTTATCCACTGAGTCATTGTCCCAGCTCCAAAGTTAGCATTTCTAAGCTGCTTCTATTCTATAAGCAAGGCCATGTCTCCAGTCCTCCGTTGCTTCGTGTGTAAAATGGGGTTTCGGTATGTGCTTGTAGGTGATGCTGAGGATTTAAAAAGACATTGATGTACGGACTCTCGTCTGCAGGGTGCTGGGGGACCAATGAAGAGGTGCATCCTGAAGGCAGGAGCATTTCCATCCATTCCCACACCCTCAGCAAACTGCCTCTTGCCTGCTTGATATTCCAAAAAAGGGGAAAAAGGGGCATTGAGCTGGATCCCTGGGGGCGGGGAGGACACAAAGATAACAGACAACCAAACAACCTCAGGTTCTCCGGGTGACTCAGTCTCCTTGAAGTGACAAGATGAAGGGCAACAGCAGAGGACAAACAACTCAGACACACTGTTTACCACAACTGACCAGCAAGCGCCTCCAGCCTGTAAATGCCACCAGTGTTTACAGCAGCCAAGGATGTGTACGCCAGGGTGACCAGGGAAAGGTACATCTTGACACCATTTTCCGTATTTCCCAATTGGAATATGCAGCCGTGTGGCTTCACGCTTCTGTGCTCTGGCACACAGCGTCCCTTCTGCCGGTCCACCTGGCAGGCTCCTGCTCACCCTTGGAGATTCAGTGCATTCCTCTGTGTGACCTTGACTTTCCCAGGAATAGCCAGCTCTTTCCTCTTCCGTATCTCTCAGTCAGCCCAGCCTCCTGGGCCTGTCCTTGTGCATGGGGCATGGTGTTTCTGGGCGATACATTTGGCTCTAGTTCTGAACGGGTTCAGGGCTCTGGGGTGAGAAGAGAGAGCGAGGACATCAAGAAAAGGTTTTTGTGAGCAAAGACGACTCTGTCCTCTCTGTCCTCACATCCTGGAGCCCTGCAGAGAGCAGAGCCTGAGATGTGCTCCCCGCATCTTTGCTGAATGAATGAACAAGTGCTTGCCTATGGGAACAAATGAGCCTGTGGTCCAGAATGATAATTGGACAAAGTACTTGAAAACTGAACTGCTTTGGAAAGCACATGGTTCTGTGTGATATGAAGGCCCCAGCAACACTGCAGCCCATGGGACGGACTGCAGCTACCCCTGCTTGCTGACAGCCTCCTGTCAGTTCCACCTTTCCTAAGACAGCACAGCTGGGGCTGGGGAGGTAGCTCAGTGGGTAAAGTGCCTGCCGTGTAAGCATGAGGACCTGAGTTTGGATCCCCAGCACCCACATGGAAGCCAGGCATGGTGACATACATGTCTGCAACCCTAGTGCTAGGGAGGCAGAGAAAAGCAGGTCTTTGAAGCTCATTGGCCAGCCAGCCTAGCCAATCAGTGAGCTCCAGGTCCACTGAGAGACACTGTTTCATCCTGGTCACTCACAGAAACCAAGTCTCAAATTGTTCAGGGGCAATTCAGTCTGACAGTTGATGGGCCGGGGACATGTGACTTGTCAATCTCCAGAGCAAGTTTCCTGAGCTCCCTCTGTGACTCTTAAGGCTTCCTCACCTGCATGTAATGTCATAACAGAGAGTCACTTGGTGAACACTGATTGGAAGAGGGCCTACAAGGAGGTTGACTTGAGCTAGACCTTGAGAACTTGCAACTAGTATACCCTTGACCAAAGAACCATCTCTCTTATTGAAGAAGGCTGTTCTCTTCCGTGGAACACTCAGAAGAGAAACTCATTGAGTGGGGAGGGAGGAAAGAGATGCCTGCTTAGTCAACCAGATCAGCCAAGTCAGCCCTGGCTGATCAACGGGGTGACAGAAGTTGCAGCCACATGACCCTCATATCCCAAAGTTTTTATTGCTGCTATTATTACATTTTATGTGTTTATTTTGCAAGAACATGTGCACGTGTGTGGGTGTGGGTGTGTGAGTGCTGCAGAGGGCGTGTGGAGGTCAGACAACAACACGCACGGATCAGTTCTGTCCTTCTATTATGTAGGTCCCAGGGATCGAACTCGGGTCATCAGGCTTAGCGGCAAGCCCCACTTACCCTCTGAGACCTCTCACTGGCTCCATAGCCTAAAGTTTTAGATCTTGCATCTGTCACTCCTATCTGACTGCTGAATGGCATTACTGTCATCACTAGCCTCCTCCACCATCTCGGGCGTCCTCACCTATGTGCCCACCTCTCCCCGCCAGGTGTGTCTTTCAGAGAGGACAGATTGAAACCCTGACAAAGTAGAGCTTGGCATAGCAGAAAGTCACCAGGATTCTGTCTAGTAAATGTGGAGGAGGTACTCACAGACTATTTTTATGTGAATGTGTATGTGATTTGCATATGCTTGCCAAAGTCATCCCACAGAGTTCATGGAACAGACAATTCTGGATAAAGCTATATCTCTGCCAATCAGCAGCAGAGTAGACACATTCGTGGTCAGGGCAGCCAGGACTTCTGACATTCTAACCGTCTAGCCAGGCTTTGATTCCAAATGAAATCATTTCTGCATTCCTGAAGATCTCAGAGGCTTGCAGAAAATATGACACTTTCTCAGTAATAATAGTCACCATGACCCTAATAATACCTGGCAGTTACTGAACACTTACATGCCAGGCAAGGTTCTCTGAGCTTTAAATACAGTGCCTTAATCCCAGTCATCTCAAAGCAGGTCTGATTGTTAACCCCATTTTACAGGGGAGGAGACTGAGACTCATAAGTTTATGGCCACAAGACTAGTCAGTGTTCAAATACAGGCAGTCATACTCTAGGCATTTTGGACAGTGAATGTTGTCTGAGCACCTGCCAGGGATCACCTACTCCCACACTGGGCACAGGACCACGAATAAAGAAGATGAAACGCACCACACATCACACCACTGAGCATCTACAGGTGTCAGTAAGAGTAAGATTGGGCTGCTGTAACAGACAGCCCAAGTTTGTTAAAGAGCACAGGACCACGAATAAAGAAGATGAAACGCACCACACATCACACCACTGAGTAAGATTGGGCTGCTGTAACAGACAGCCCAAGTTTGTTAAAGAACTCAGAAATGGGGGTTGGGGAGATGCCTCAGTCAGTGAAATGTTTGAGTTTGGTCTCCAAATCCATGTTTAAAAGAAAAGGCCTTGGGAGGGCATGGTGGCACACAGCTGTTATCCCAGCATTCAGCAGATGCAGGCGGATCTTTGTGAGTTTGAAGTCAGCCTGGTTTACATCAACAGGGAAAAGAAATACATCCATACATATGTCATGTGTGTGTATGTGTGTAACACTGTTTTATGACTTTAAAATATACTGCTCACCTTGTGATGGTTTTATAAATGATTACTAAAGTCTGTGTTGAAAAGGAATCAAAACTAAAATGAGGAAAGCTATCTTAAGGAATAAATACCACAGTTATGTAGTGGAACATCTGTGTGTAACCGCCTTGCCTGCTAAGATACTCGCAATAAACTCTGTTAAAAAAATCTTAGCTGTAAACCCACCAGCATGTAACAATTCGGGGGACCAGAAACAGTGAAAGGGTTCAATTTAGTTCTTGGGGAGACAACTCCACTCGAGTCCACTGGTATGAAAAACTTTACAGATTCCTCCACATGAGCCTCCTGGTGCCTCTGTGCGTGACAGCTGCCCATGCTTCTGTTCTCCCTAACAATGTAGTAAGTTGCAGGCCAGTCAGGGCTGCACAGTGAGACTCTGTCCCAAAAAACAAAACAAACAGACAAAGGTAAGCACAGTGGTACACACTTTTCCTCCCAGTGCTGGGGAGATGGAGACAGAGGGATCCCTGCGGCTTCCAGGCAAGATGGAAGGCTCTTGAGGAAAGACCACAGAAGTTGTCCTCAGGCATACACATACACACACACATATATACACACACCTGCACACATACATACCTACACACATACACATCTATATACACACCTGCATATATACATGTCTACACATACACATACCTGCATACACACAGATATCTGCACATGCACATACACACATATACCTTCATACACACACCTGCATACACACACACACACACACACACACACACACACACACACACACATCTACATACACACACAAAGAGCTCAAAAATGGATCTTTCTTGAAACAGAGTTCATTCAGGGTGGATGACTCCCAGGCCGGGGCAGCCCCCATTCCAACCACATGGGCATGTAGAGTACCCAGACTCCCTCCATCTCACCCTGCTGCAGAGCACCTCAGACACCTGCCTGGTGAGATTGGGCTGCACCTCCCAGTGCAGGAGGAGGAAGGGATGGGTGAGGGTAGAAGGCTGCACTGGAGCACCAAAGCCCAGCAGGGTGGACTGATGCCCTCTCCTTCCTTTCTGTGAATACAAACCCAGGCCTGTGGCCACCTGTGGCCATGTCTAATTTCTGGAAGAGACAGGGAAAAGGTCAGGCCAAGGCCCGGAGGAAGAAGGCAGGATGGATTTGGATAAGCAGTCAATAGCCTTTGCTGGGTAATGACAAGGGGAGTGGCTGCTGTTTGTCAGATGATGTTGGGGGTGAACAGTGTGAGGAAAGGTAACCAGGGAGAGCTGGAGATGACTGTAGGTTGCATTTGTAGACAAAGTCCTCAGCTCTAGTCACCAGCCTTATCTGACCCAAGCATGTTCATGCACACTGAGAAGACACCAAAGCACTGGGAGAGCCTCGGGCACTTCCTGAACCCAGTAAGGTCAGTTTCCATCCAGCTGAGCTGCCAGGTGCTCTGACCAGGCTCCTGGCTTTGGCTTAAAGGAGCCTCTAGTGTGTTTTAGTGCTAGATCTTGTGCATCCATCCTTTTGTTCTTATCTGGAAAATGCTTTAAGATATCTAGGGCAGGTACTGACATCCCCTTTTGATGAGAAGAGATCTTGAGAGTTTGAAAGATTTGGTTCAGTTAAAAAAATACACTGTAGCTGGGCATGGTGGTGCACACCTTTAATCCCAACACTTGGGAGGCAGAGGCAGGCAGATCTCTGTGAGTTCAGGGCCAGCCTGGTCTACATAGTGAGTTCCAGGCCAGCTAGGGCTACAGAGAGACTCTGTCTCAAAAAGACAAAAAAAAAAACAAACACTATAGGGGCTGGAGAGATGACTCCTTGGGTTCAATTCCCAGAACCCACATGGTAGCTAACAACCATCTGTGGCTCCAGTTCCAGGGGCTACAACGCCCTCTGCTGACCTCCTCTGGCTTTGCACAACACAGGTGCACTTACATACATTCAGGCAATGTTGGGGGACCCTGCTGCTAAGGTTGTAGTCCACCATGTCTGGCGCTAAGGAGTTTGGCGCTGTATGGAGGACTCCCTTTCTCAGCAGGGGCTTCCTGCTCTCTGCCTGACTTATCTGGAAAGTGCCTCCAAGCACAGATGCCTGACCTTATTTGGAACATGACCTTGGGCATAGTTACCAGCAATAAAACTGCCCCCAGGTTTTTTCTATATGATAATTAGGCATTGCCCTATAGCCAGATGATAGGCTCCCCCTGCCACACGTAAATAAAGCATACTATGAGCACCTATCATGTAAAACTTTGGCTGCTGCCAGCACCCTATACTTTTCCCTCACCCCCACTGAATAAATGAGCTGTCTCACTGAAGCTGTCTCCCGGAAAGCTTTTTCCGTCATGTTTACTGGCCGTTCTGACCCTGTTTGTTGCTTCTGCTCCCTTTGTTCTCGTGGGTCTCTGTGGGTTCCAACAGCCCACGAGGGGAGGGAGAGACAAGGCAATACACTCATACACGTAAAATAAAACTAAATGGATAAATAAAATTCACTCTATTGAGCGTCTGTAGACGGGGGACTGGGATAGAAAGGCAAATTAAAAGTGGGGAGATTACTCGGCGCAAAAGGAGCAGAGTCCAAATCCCTAACACCTGTACAAAAAACAGTTGAGGTGCAGCCACATGTGCCTGTAACCCCAGTGCTGGGGGACGGAGACAAGAGCACCCTAAGAGCTCCTCAGCCAGCCAGCCCAGCTTCAGGTTCAGTGAGAGACCTTGTCTCAAGGGAGTAAGGGAGATGGTCACGAAGGAAGATGCTCAGCACCCACCCCTGGCCTCAGCATGTGTGTGCATGGGAGCACACACCTGCACACACACACGTTAACACACAAGTACCTCAGTGTGGTACACGGACACACAGGCAATTTGCAAAGCAGTAATAAAAGGCTGTGCAGGGAGCTGGAGAGATGGCTCAGTAGTTAAAAGCACTGGCTGCCCTTGCAGAGGACCCAAGTTCAGTTTCCAGCACTCACATGGCAGCTAATATGATCATTTACTTATTATTTTTATTTTATGTGTATGAGTGTAGTGCCTACATGTATTTAAGTGCACCCATATCGTGCAGTGCCTGCAGAAGTCAAAAGAGGATGTTGGATCCCTGGAAACTGGAGTTACAGATGGTTGTCAGCTACCATATGGGTGCTGGAACCAAACCTGGGTCCTCTGCAAGAGCAGCCAGTGCTCTTAACTGCTAAGTCATCTCTTCAGCCCCCATCTCCAGGGTTTTGAAGGATGAATAGGAGTGCAAGAAGATGGAAAATCTATCCCAGACAGATATGTTCCACAGAGAGGGAATTACAGTCATAAAACCACAGAGGTCTAATGACTTGAAATGAATCTGCCTATGAACATTTAAGGGGTCAGGGAGTGTAATGTGGTGATTTAAATGAGAATGTCCCCCATAGGCTCCAAGTATTTGTACATTTTGTCCCCAATTGGTGGTACTGTTTTGGGGGGCCTTAGAAGACATGGCCATGCATAGGAAGCATATCACTGGGGGCAGGCTTAGAGAGTTCTTAAGCCTTGACAGATCTTGAGCCACTCCCCTGCTTCCTGTGCCTGCTTGAAGATATGACAGCTTAG
>NW_008357999.1:919884-933355 GCF_000622305.1 Nannospalax galili | reverse complement strand
ACAGGGAAGAGGGAAGGAGTAAAGGAAGGGAGGGAGCTAAAGGAGGGAATGAAGGAGGGAGGGAGGGAGGGAGGGAGGGAGGGAGGAACACACCACATGTCTCTTCAGCCCCAACCTTTCTTAGTAATAAAGAGAACATTTGGATCTGTGCACTAATGCTGCTCTTTCTCAGCCCATTCAGAGTTCACACAGGGACAAGTGACTTCAGCCCCAACCTTTCTTAGTAATAAAGAGAACATTTGGATCTGTGCACTAATGCTGCTCTTTCTCAGCCCATTCAGAGTTCACACAGGGACAAGTGAACACAAGAGGCTGGGAACACACTCAGTCTCTACAGTGTCAGAGTCAAAGAAAACAGCATCTTGTAGCCTAAAATTGTTAAAATATACATTCAATTTTGACACTCAAATAGCGTTAAAGAACACCCACATGGCCAGCTCCCACCCCACCTTCTCTGAATTTGAATTTCCCTTGAATTTGTTCAGCGGTTCCAGGCTCCAGACACCCCTGCTCAGTGCTCTCCGAAGCCTCAGCTCACTCACCTTCTCTGTCCCTTCCCTATCCTGTTTCTGGGCATTTCTCTGCTCTTCGTCCCAGTTTGGTCCCTCCCAAGTCTAAAATCCAGGAACGCAGAGTCCTGTGACGGTGAAGGGGACAGCAGAACCAGCCTGTGAAGACAGGGCCAGGCTTCATCATCTGAACTATGGAGGTGAAAGGCCATGTGTTCCTTTGGGTCCTGTTCTAGAAGGTTCATAGTCAGACATATATATCAGCACCAGGGGCCAAGGCTATGTCTGACTACACCTTCAGAGCATGGCTGTTGACCTGATGGGAACCTTTCCTGCCATATGAAGGGGCAGCCTCTGACCACTCATTTCTCCCAGAGAAAGAGAGCAACATGGAGAAACTGAGTCTGCCTCACCCAGCCTCCTCCTCTCTGTTCCCTTCCTTGTGTTGCTCTGAGCTGGTGGTCTGCTGAGGCAGTCCCTTCAAGTGGAGTGTCTCCCTCTGGCCCAGCTTTGCCTGTACCTGGGCAGATGCCTGCCTTCATGTGTAAACCCCCTCTATCTATCTTCTGCCTCTCTATCTTTGGTGGAGGGGTTTGTGTGGTGGTTGTAGGTGAATGTCAGGTGTCTGTTGCTCTCTGTCTCATTTTTAAAAATAGGATCTCTCACTGAACCTGGAGCCAATGCAGCATCCTGGCTGGCCAGAAAGCCCCAGGAAGCCCCATCCTCACCTCCTCAGCACTAGGATTACAAGCTGTTTTGTTTTGTTTTTAATGTGGGTGCTAGGGATCTGCAATCAGAACCTCAGGCCTATATGGTAAGCCCTTCATCCACTGACCCATCTCCCCAGCCCCAACCTTTCTTAGTAATAAAGAGAACACTTCTTTCTCAGCTGATTCAGAATCTAGATAGGGATGAGAGACAGTGTCTGTCCCTAAGCCCCTCCCTGCCCGTAGTCCATGCCTCCCTCTTCTGTTCCCAGCAACCCTGATCTGTGTTGGCTACATCTGCTTTCTTTTCTAAGCTACTGTGGTACTCCTCAGCCACGGTTTCATTGTTTGCAGTTTCCGTTACTCCTGTTCCACCACGGTCTGAAAGCATTACACAGAAAAGTTCAGAAATCAACAATTCACATGCTCCAAATGGCAGGTTCCCAGGATCTGACAGGTGAGGTAAATCTTTCTTTGCAATACCCCCACCCCATACAGTACCCACCCTCATCATTAGTAACCCAGTAGCTAGAGAGGCCATCTGATCACCTGTCCCTATATTGTGGTACACTGCTGTATTCAAGTAGCTCTTGCTAGTAGCCTAGCTGTGTGGCCATGCCTACCTTACTCCATCTCAACACACAGCATCCTACCATCACATCCATCTCAAGAAGGCCGAGAATAACTCAGAGTATGAGAAGAGAGCAAATTCGTGTAACTTTTATTCATATATTGTTATGACAATTCTGCCGTTAGTTATTGTTTTTTTCTTACCACGCCTAACAGAAATTAAACCTTATGTTAGGTCATCTTTTCTAAGATGTATTTTATTTTTAATTCTGTGTATGTGTGTTCAGGATGAGGGGAATGTGCACATAAGTTCAGATGCACACAGAAGCCAAAGGAATTGGATCCTCCAGAGCTGGAGTTACAGGTGGTTATGAGCGATCTGATATGGGTGCTGGGAGCGGCACTCCTAAGTGCTGAGTCATCTCTCCAGCCCCACATTGGATATTCTTATAGGAAACATGGTATATAGGATTCGACACTCTCCACAGCTCCAGGCTTCAGTTCAGGGTCTTGGAATGTGTGACCTGGGATAAGGGACAGCTAGTGTGTACAGATGGTAACTATCACCTTAGCCGTCCCCAGGAGGCCCTCTTCATCTCCCAGGCTTGTCATCGTCAGAATAAGTCATACTGCTGTTTCCCTTATCTGTGTATCTGTGGCCCTTGCTTATGGCTGGAGTTTAAATTTGACTTTTCCTAAGTTGTAAGAGGTAAACCAAGCATGTTTACACCCATGCACATGCACACACACACACACACACACACACACACACAATAAATAAATAAATAAATGTGGGGAAAATGTTCAGGTGAATGTACTCTTGAGTCAAGAGAGGACACTATGCTGGTATTCTTGTGAAAATTCTATCAAATCACCACCCCCACCAGAAGGCTACGTGCTTCTCCAACCAGCAACAAGGAATGGACGGGTTATTTGGGGACCAAGTTGTTTTGGTTTGCATTTCCTCTGCTCTACTTTGGCCCCAGGAGCAAAGGTTGTTTTGTTTTGTTTATTATGCTGGTATTCTTGTGAAAATTCTATCAAATCACCACCCCCACCAGAAGGCCGCGTGCTTCTCCAACCAGCAACAAGGAATGGACGGATTATTTGGGGACCGAGTTGTTTGGGTTCGCATTTCCTCTGCCCTACTTTGACCCCAGGAGCAAAGGCTGTTTTGTTTAGTCATCTAAACCTCAAGCAGCTCAGTTCCTGACTGGTCTCTGAAAGACAAGGAAATCTGAAGACCGCACTGCAGGCTGGTCCTCTGAGCAGGGAGAACGAACTCGTTCCCACTGGCAGACAGGAATAAATGGAACTTACTTTCTCCACAAACTGCCAGTTCCTCTCTATTCATGGCCACACCTTGCTTTCGTCTTGATGATGATTTATGCTAGCTCCAGTCAGACTGTCATATGGGGGAAACCTTGGACACACGTTCCCCTTTAGACTGAGCCCTAGTCAAAAACAGCAATACACTAATAGATGTTGTCTCTTTCAGGGTGTGTGTGTGTGGGGGGGGGTGTATTGGCTTTGCCGATGTGAAGGATACATAGCACATGATTTAAAAGTAATTATAAATTATATAATACTCCTTATTGTAAATTCTGAGTAGCTAACTGATCCTTACAGAATGATTTACTCAATTTTTACTGAAGTTATGACCTAGAGTCAACATGTATTTGTTGTTTAGACATGTGCTGGCAAAACCAGACCTCAGATAACTGCTGATGCACCCTCCATGAGGCAAAGAATCTCTTATAGCATTG
Organism: Nannospalax galili; assembly: GCF_000622305.1. Classification (NCBI taxonomy): domain Eukaryota; kingdom Metazoa; phylum Chordata; class Mammalia; order Rodentia; family Spalacidae; genus Nannospalax; species Nannospalax galili. The sequence continues at coordinate 929,803 of NW_008357999.1, read as the reverse complement.
ACTATTTGGGTGGGGTGGGACATGGGGGAGGGGCACATGTGCCCTAAGTGGTTTCAAAATCACTGTGTAGCAGAGGATGCTTTTGAACTTCTGATCCTCCTCCCTCCATCTCCTCTTTCCTCCTCCTTATAGGATTGTAACTCCACACCTGGTTTACATGGTATTGGGGACTGAACCCAAGGTCTCGAGCATTCTAGGCAAGCACTCCACCAACTAAGCCTCCCCACCCCCAACAGTGACGATTGTCATTCCAGTATGACTGACAACCAATCCCTTCATCTGCAGGAGTAAAGCAAGAATAAAGAAACTGGGACTGGAGAGATGGCTCAGTGGTTAAGAGCACTGGCTGCTCTTGCAGAGAGGACTAGGGACTGATTCCCAGCATCCACATGGTGACTAACAAGGGCCGATAACTCCAGTTCCAGGGAAATCCTATGCCCTCTTCTGGCCTCCATGGGTATTGCACAACACAGGTGCCTTTACATACATACATTCAGGCAATGCAATCATACACATAAAATAAAAATAATAAATAAAAATATTTTTAAAAGAATAAAGAAACAAAGGTGTGTGTGGGAATGTCATTAAAGGTGTGAGCAGATTTTCTGCCAACTCAGATAGCTATTTCCAAGTACTAGAATATTGCCCTAATTTCTTGTTAATTATAATGTCATAATTATGCTTTTCAGCCCAAACTGCACCACTAACATTCTTTCCATCATTTTTTAAATCTATATAATTTGTAGTGGATCTCCAGGTTTTGTTATTGTTGCTATTGTTTTGTGTTTATTTTTTGAGGCAGGGTCTCCTACAGTCAAGGAGGACCCTGAACTCCTGATCCTCCTGCCTCCACCTCCCAAGTGCTGGGGTTATAGGTGTGCACATCACACCCAGTTAATGCAGTGCTGGGGGCTAAATCTAGGGCTTCATGCATGCTACTAACTGAGCCACATCCCCAGCTCTGTGATTTTCAGTTTCTGTGGTGTAAATATTCCCACCACTGCAATTTCAAGATGCTAATGTGACGTCACTAATCATGGAAAGAAAAGAGATGTGCAGGAACCCATCACTTCATAGAGTTTGTACCACACAGGCACAACATGGATAAACAACCTTACAGTCAAGGTAACACATGCCTGTAATCCCACCCTTGTGAGGTGGATGCAGGAGAATAAGGTGTTCAAGGCCAGCCTGGGCTACTTAAATCTCTGCCTCAGAAAGACTGAACAAAGAGCTGGAGAGATGACTCAGTGGTTAAGAGCACACAGTACTCTTGCAGAAAACCCGAGTTCAGTCCCCAGCACCCACATCAGATGGATCATAACCTCCTGTAACTCCAGCTCCAGGAAATTCAACACCCTCTGGCCTCTGCAGATACCTGTGCTCATGTGCACATGCCCCCACACAGACACACATATGTACACCTGAATAAAAATAAATAAATAATAAATAAACGTAACCTTAAACAAGAAACCTTAGAAAGAGTGCAGGGACAGACAAAAATCCTCTAAGAACTTAGAACTGCGAGTAGTAAAATACTTAAGAAATGATACATTTTGGCTTTTCTTTTTTTCCATTTGAACCCTTTCTCTTTAAAGAAGAAAGAACCTTGAGACAGACTCTCATTCTGGTTTCAGACTGGCCTCAAACTCAGGACCCCCTCATCTTAGCCTTCAAACCCTTCAACGCCCATAATGTGCACAAGCCGGTGGGTTAAGCCCATTCATGCTGTTGTGTAACCCTCACTGCTATGGAAATCCTGTGCCCATCAAGCAGTTGTTCACCTCTCCCATTTCCCCTGGCAACCACCACTTTGCCATCTGTCTCTGGATTTGCTTACTGAAGACATTGTATATATACAGAATCATTTAATGCGCGGGCTTCTATGTTTGATTTCTTCCACAGAGGAGAATGCTTGCAAAGTTCATTCGTGTCATAGCATGGATCAGTGCTTAATTCTTTTTCATGACTGAATAGCAATCCATTGTATAGATATACCACACTTGTTTATTTGCTCATTTGAATCATTTCTACTTTTCAGCTCTTAAAAACATGCTGATATGAACATTCGTGATCATCTTCATTTTTAATATAATCTACCTAATTATAAGTCTACACGCTTAGCCTTTAATAATGACTATATTTTTCAATTTGACTTGCAGAATTCCTGAACATTTTTACTGATGGGACTCGTGTGTGTGTGTGTGTGTGTGTATGTGTGTGTGTGTGTGCCATGCACACACAAGAACCTGTAGAAGCCAGAAGAAGGCATCAGATCTCCTGGAGCTGGGGTTACAGGCAGCTGTGAGCTGCCCAGTATGGGTGCTGGGAATCAAACCCAGGTCCTCTGCAAAAGCAGTCAATGCTCTTCGCTACTGAGCCGTCTCTCCAGACCCCAATGCCTGCTTTATCAGGATGACAGCAACATTCACAGGTTTCTGAGGACAGCACCTCACAACCCCATCATTTCTTTTTTTAATTTATTGCTTTTATTTTATGTATATGAGTGTATAACCTGCATGTATGTCAGTGCGCCCCTGTTATGCAATGTTTGTGGAGGTCAGGAGAGGGTGTCAGATCCCCTGGAACTGGAGTTACCGTTACTGCCATGTGGGTGCTGGGAACCAAATCCTGGTCCTCTGCAAGAGCAGACACTGCTCTTAACTGCTGAGCCATTTCTCCAGCCTCCAATCATCTCTTGAAGTCTCTCTCTCTCTCTCTCTCTCTCTCTCTCTCTCTCTCTCTCTCTCTCTCTCTCCTTCCCTCTCTCCCTCCATCCCTCCCTCCCTCTCATTTTTTGTTCTGATTATAACAGGCAGAAAACCCAAGAGCAACAAACAAAAGAGAGAAGTGAGCTGGCAGCTTCTCCGTGAGGTCAGTCTCCAGGCTGCTGCATCTCTGTGAGGCCCGGCTCAGAGCTGTTGTATTCTTTGTTCTAGCTAAGTGGCTTTGATGAGAAGCAGTGCTGGGAAAAGTGGGAATGCTCATGGATTCTGTGGTGTAACAAAAAAATAGCTGTTCTTTGTTCCTGGCTCCTGACCAAAAATTTCAAAACCTCTCAGACTTGCCTGAGCGGCAGACAGGAGTGTCTCTTGTTATTCCTGAGTCCGTTTAGTTTACATGGGAATTTGTGTTATGGAAGAGATTGGGCGTGCTAACAAGCCTCCTGTGGGGCTAGTCACCCAAAAGACCAGGTTACTAGAGGATGGGGATGCCCAGTTCATCAGCCACACCTCCAGAAAAGGAAGGGAGGCTGTTGAGGTCTAGGCAAGCTTTGTAGAGTAAGGTTTGGAAAGAGTCTGGATTAGAGAGCCCAAGCTCCCTGGAGGGCCGGAAGCTCTGCTCTTCCTATGTCCACTGCCCACACCCTCCCCACCATCCTCTCCCACCAGCCCTTGCACTCAATTCCACCTGGCTCTTCTCAAGTTCTGTCCTTTATTACAATGAACCAAGAAACGTAAGTAACGTCTTCTAACTTCTGTAAACCATTCTAGGGAACTGCGGCTACTGATGAAAAGCAGAGTCCCCAGGGCACTGCTGAGAGCCTCTGCTTCTTGTGTCCTAGGAATCACATCAGGGACACAGGTTAGTAATAGAAACAGAGACAGTTATTAAGAAAGAGAAAGAATGCCAGAGAATAGGGGTGGATGAGTGAGCTGGGGAAAACATGCACTCAAAGCCCTGGCCGCATGACTCACGACCATTGTACCTCAGCATGTCTGTGGGGGATGTCTGGATTGCCTTAATTGATGTAGAATGACCCAGCCCACTGTGGGCAGCACTGTTCCCTGGGTCCAGGCCCCGGACTGTATGAGTAGAGAAAGCCAGTTGAGCATAAGCATGCATGCGTTCATTCTCCCTGCTCTTACTGTGGATGTTACACACAACCAGCTACTTCAAGTTCCTGCCCACAATAACAGACTGTGACTCAGAACTGTGAGCCTTTTCTCCACTAAGTTATTTTCTGTCAGGATATTTTATCATGGCACAGGAATGAAGCTAGGACAGGCTACCGGTCTTTCTCTGCCAAATGGTTTCTTTATTTTATATATATATTTTTTAATTTTATATGTGTATGAGTGCTTTGCCTGCATGTGCATAAGTGCAACCCTGTCAAGCAATGCCCACAGAGGTCAGAAGAGAGCACCAAATCCCATGGAACTGGCATTACAGATGGTTGTTAACCATCATGTGGGTGCTAGGATTTGAACCCAGGTCCTCTGCAAAAGCAGCCAGTGCTCTTAACCACTGAGCCATCTCTCCAGCCCCCAAATGGCTTCTTTTATATGTGAATTCTGATGCTTTCCTCTCCTGCCATATTATAACACTGAGCACAGGGTCATGTGAATCCCATTTTATAGCCAGTAGGCCAGAAGTATGGGTGCCTGAGATCCACTCCTGGCATCCAAGACTGAGCCCTTCATCTGTGGAATGAGACTCCATCTCCAGATGGTGTCACATTATCAGGGGACTAGATACCCAGGTGGGGCCAGAGAAAACATATCAGAGCTGCAGAGCCACAGAAAGGGCTCGTTACAATCTTCCCCCTCATTAACTTCTAATTCATAGTAAAATTAACCAAATGAAAAGACATGAAAGCGGAGGAGTGTGCCATCTGCCTAGGATGTTAGAAATTTAATTTAAGCATGTCCCAGGTGGCACCTTCACCTGGTTTCTCTTCTCCACACATCAGCAAGGTAAACATGCCCAGAATTCTTGAAGCGGCTCATTCCTTCGACCTGGAGAGCCACACAGGCCTGGTCCTCCCTCTGACTGCTACCCCCTAGTCATGTGACTTAGGGAAAGCAACTCCTGTGGTTCTGATCCTTCCTCTGTAAAGGAGGCAGCCCATTCCTCAAAGAGGCATTGCTGAGAGGTGCATTAGTCCGTTTTGTGTTGCTGTAGCAGATACTCAAGGCTTGATAATTTACAAAGTAAAGGCAGCCGTCAGAGGTTCCAACAGCGTGACAAGCTGGTGACCCCCCCCCAGCTGCATTGCAACACTGGGGCAAGCAAAATGGGAAGGTGTCATATATAGAGTGTGTCCTAGTTCCTTCCTGATGGTGATAAGATTCAAGGCTTGATAATTTACAAAGTAAAGGCAGCCGTCAGAGGTTCCAACAGCGTGACAAGCTGGTGACCCCCCCCCAGCTGCATTGCAACACTGGGGCAAGCAAAATGGGAAGGTGTCATATATAGAGTGTGTCCTAGTTCCTTCCTGATGCTGTGATAAGATAGCCTGACAAAGAAAACAACTTAGGAGGGAAACGGCTTTATTTCAGCCCACAATTCCAGGTTGCAGTTCATCATTGTGGGGAAGTCAAGGCAGGAACTTCAAATAGCTACTCACATCACACCCACAGTCAAGGGCAGTGCGCGCTCCCTTGACTGCTTGTGCTAAGCTCACTTTCTACACTCTTAGACAGTGGGAGAACTCCTCCCTAGGGAATGGTACCACTCACAGTGTGCTGGGCTTCCCACATCAATGAACTTAATTAAGGGAATCCCCCACAGACTTGCCCACAAGCCAACCCAATGCAGACCGTCTCACTTTTGAGACTCCAGGTGATTCTAGAATCTTATATTCTAGTGTATATAAGTGCACTGGTGTCATGCAAAGCCTTCGGAGACCAGAGGAGGGCATCAGATCCCCTGGAACTAGAGTTATGGACAGTTGTTAGCTGCTGTGTGGGTGCTGGGTCCTCTGGAAGAACAGCCAGTGCTCTTAACCACTGAGTTATCTCTCTAGCCAGTAACAAGAGAATTTAACTAAGCCAAGCTTCATTTGTGTGCCAGTGGCTCTTTCTTACCACCATTAGTCTTGTCTGCCTCACCAGTAGATGGAGCATGACTGGGCCTTTGATGAAGGACCCAGAAGTGGTAGAAAGGAACCGTGAGCTGGGTACAGGCAAGTCTACAATCACTCAAAGAGAGAAATCCATGCAGCAAAATGAGCTTTTCGTATGTGTAAAACCACCAAGACAAACAGTAAGGATTCATCGAGCATCTCCTGTGTCTACATAGGCTTTGAACAAGCCCCAGACTGGGCACATGGGAGGGTAGAAGTCAGCAGAGTAGCTGAGTCATCTGCACAAGTTCTTGGTTCTCAGTAGCCCCTGAACTCTACTGTTGACCAGGCTGGCTCATCATGGCTATTCTTCGTTTTTTGTTAGGATTTGTTTTTATTACTTTTAATTATATGTTTGCGTGTGTATTCATGCATGTGTGTTTGTACACAACAGTTCAGGTGCCCATAAAAGCCAGAGGTGTCAGATCTCCTGAAGCTGTTGGCTACAGGCAGTTGTGAGCCACCTGACAAGATTATTGGGACCTGAACTGGAGTCCTCTGCACCTGAACTGCTGCGCCATTTCTGCAGCCCCGTTGAATTATTCTTAATCAACACTGAGCTGCGGGGAAAAGCACTCAGGTAGACTTCATGAGTCAGATTGGAGGGGTTGAATTTGGAAGTGCTCTAATATCTATGAGGAAGTCAGCTGTCTCATTCTTTGGGGGAGTGAGATCCAAAGGGGATGTTTCGTCACATGAAGGAATGGGACGAGCTAAGGGGGCATGTCCCATTGGAAGGGACCCACAATTTCTCACCCAGCTTTCAAAGTAACTGGTTGTGATGATTCATATTGATCATCCACTTGACAGGATCTAGAACGTCTATGATATAAGCCTCCAGGCACACCCACAGGGAATTATTTAGAGTAGGACACCCCAGTGAGGGATTTTCTCGATTAGGTTAATTGAGGTGGGGAGAGGCACCCTAACTGTGGGCAGCACCGTCCCTAAGGCTGGGGTCCCGGACTGAACGAAAAAGAGAAAGTGAGCTGAGCACCAGCATCCATCTCTCTCTGCTTCCTGACTGCGGATGCAACGTGAGCAGCCGCCTCACGCTCCTGCTGCCGTGCCTTCCCCACTGTGATGGACCGCATCCTGGAACTGTGAGCCACAATGAACACTTCCTTCCAGAAGTTGCTATTGTCTAGTATTTTATCAGAGCAACAGGTGAAGCAATTGGTCTACCCAGTATTTCCAAAAGCACCCCGTGCTCACACACACACACACACACACACACACACACACACACACCACACACAGAAGGTAAGCCAAGGCCTCTTCCCCAGCTTAATCACAAGTCCTGTGGGAGCAGAAAATGAGCTCTGCGTTGAGATTCTCCATTTCCTCCTCCCGATTAGTTATTCGGGAGCTGTCAAAGGACAACACTCGCCTCAGAGTGGCTTCGACTTTCAATATCTTCAAGTGTAGAAGTTGGGCAGGGAGGCCTCTGCACAGAATGACGATCCACACTGAAAGGGGGGAAGGAGAGGGGGAAAACAAAGCAGAATTACTGCCTTGAAACAAGAACTCAGCCTTTAATGAGCAACGTCTTGAGGATGAGACCCCAGGAGAGAAATCTCATCGCCGTTGTTTCTAAGAGGTCGTATCTCCGAGATGGGCAGTGATGTTGCTGAAGATGCTAATTGCCTAATTGCAAAGAGATGAGTGAACAGAAAGGAGATAAGGGGACCTTTCCTCGCCTCTGAGATGAGATGGGTTCCTGAAAAGTTAACTGAAAATTGGAATTTTATAGCCCAAAGCATTTCCCCCACTATTTCCCTTGCTAAAATATAGGTGCTTGGAATACCCTCAGACTCTTGGATGTAATGAAATTACAGATGAGGCTGCAGCAAACATTTAAACATTATTGCTTTTGTAGAAAAAACTGGCCATTTTCTTATATTGAAAACATCCCATGAGGAAAAATATGAAATAAAACAGCCAGGGTTTTTTTCTCTGTATGGTACAATAGTTCCAGCGTTAATGACCATTGACTGAGTAGCATCTAAATTTGGGGCACCAGACGAGGTATTTCCATATGGCATTTAGCAACTCTCACCACCACCAGCCTGAGAGCCAGCTCTTAAGTTCCTGTTTTAACGCAATCATCACATTCAGAGGTTAGTCACTTACCCAAGGTCATGAACTAGACATGGCAATGCAAGAATTCAAACCTAGGTATAGGTAGCTCTAGGTTTATGGTGCTTTTTGCTCACCATAGGCACCTGGATTAAGGGACTAATGCAAGAAACCAGGGTGACAATTTAAAAAAACAAAAACAGCCCTGGCTTCTGACAGGCTCCTTTTGCAAAGGTCTCTTAAGAGGACTGAGGAAATGTCTCCATCAGTAAAGTAACTGCTGTGCCAGCATGAGGATTTGAGTTTAGATTTCCAGCACCCACATAAAAGCCAGGCGTGGAGGTGCACACTGGTAACTCCAGCACTTGGGGGACAGGGGCAGGCAAATCCCAAAAACTCTCTGGCTAGCCAGTCTAGGCAGACTCTGAGATCTCTAGGTTCAGTAAGGAGACACTGCCTTGAAAAATAAAGTGGTCATGTGTGGTGGCACACACCTTTAATCCCAGCACTCGAGAGGCTGAGGCAGGTGGATCTCTGTAGATCAAGACCAGCCTGGTCTACATAGTGAGTTCCAGGCCAACCAGGGCTATGTAGTAAAACCCTGTCTCAGAAAAAAACAAAACAAACAAAAATGGGGCTGGAGAGATGAGGTGGCTCAGTGGTTAAGAGCACTGGCTGCTCTTGCAGAGGACCCAGGTTCAATTCCCAGCACCCATACGGCAACTAACAGCCATCTAACTCCAGTTCCAGGAGGATCTGATGCCCTCTTCTGGCCTCTACAGATATTGCACTTACATACATGCAGGCAAAACATTCACATACATAAAAGTAAATAAATAAAAAAAATTAAACTAAATAAATAAAGTAAAGGGACTGGAGAAATGGCTCAGTGGTTAAGAGAGTGTACTATTCTTTCAAAAGACCTGAGTTCAGGTCCCACCACCCTCATTAGGCAGCTCACACACAACTGCCTGTAACTGGCTCCAGCAGGGATTGGATATCTCAGGCTGCCACAGGCATCTCCATTCACTGGCACATACCACACATAGACACACACAGACACACAGATACACACACGTGCGCGCGCACACACACACACACACACATGCATAATTAAAAATTTTAAAAATCTAAAATTAAAAAAATAAATTAAGGGAGAAGCAATTGAGGAGGACTTTCTGATATTAACCTCTGGCCTCCACAGGCACCTGCACAGGCAAGCACATCTGTACACATGTATACACCACACACACACACACACACACACACACACACACACATCATATAATAGGGTAAGAAGCCATCCACATATTTTGGTTTAGTTCTCAGGCCCATCTTGTGTGTGAAAGCTGTTGCCTTTCATAAGTTTGGATGAGTCTGAATGGGGGATAACGTCAAGCCCCCCTCCCAAGACAATCCGTACAAGGTAAGAGGGAGCACATGGGCAGAGCACACATCACACTGGTGAGCTCCAGGCTGAAGCTCCCACAGGCTTGAACAGACTAGGAAGCCCAGATTGATAGCGCCAACTGCCAGCAAGATGGTTCAGTGGATAGGGGGCACTTGCTGCCAAGCCTCTGATAACCTGAGTTTGATACTCAAAACCTACAAGGTAGAAGGAAAGAACTGACTCCCCGACACATGCTGTGGCATGTGCACATGCAAACATACACAAAATAAACGCTAAGACAAATACAGATCATTGTGGTGAGAGCTCACAATCCCAGTGCTGGGGAGGCAGAGACAGGCAGATCCCTGGGGCTCACTGGTCAGCCTGCCTAGCTACTCAGAAACCAAGGCTGCCCAAAGAACAATGCTCGAGGTTGTCCTCTGGCCTCCACATGCACATACATGAACATGCACATATGCACACACACACACCATACACACACACAAAGGCTGCAATGTAAACCTTGGACACTGATATATCTCTGTCTCTCTTTCTCTCTCTCTCTCTCTCTCTCTCTCTCTCTCTCTCTCTCTCTCTGCCTT